>NW_006921681.1:8178508-8199373 GCF_000298275.1 Orycteropus afer afer
GATATTTTTGTGCTTATGTTTAATTGGCGATTGTATGTTGGAGTGACTTGGCCACAATTTTTGTTTACTTTGTTTTGTTTGTATGTCACCTACACAAGCAGGGTACTGTGCTGTGCTCCTCTGTTCACTACTTGACAGCACTTATACACTCACCACCTGTTTCCTTTCCTGTTGTCAGCCTCTTGTATGTCCCTGTCGACCTTGGCAAACAGAGCCTATTTTTAGGTCCCTGGAATCTGAATGAGAATGCCATCATTTTAAAATCCAAAATGGCTGCCACTTGTAAACATTCAAATTGTCTGCACTCTCAGTCACTTTAAATATTCAAAATGGCCACAGCTTGTAAATATTCAAAATGGCTGTGCCCTTGGTCACTTTAAATAGCCAAAATGGCTGCTGCATGTAAACAATCAAAATGGCTGTACCCTCCAGACAGCGGAAAGTCAACAGCTCAGATTGTCTCCCTCCTTGCTGTTTCCCTTCCTAGTCACAGGCCACTGGCGCAGTCGTCCCTGCAGTCCTTGGTGACCAGGGTTGATCTTTAGGTCAATTCTCAGGTCCCAACACCACTTGGAAATACTCAGGCTATTGGTCCTGTCAGAGTAGCTGACATTCCGCAGCTCCAACCATCTCTGTACTCACTGTTTTCGTTCCGGTTTTTCCACTAGTTGGTGCCTAATCCACTTCTGTATAGTTCCTTTCAAAGCTCAGGGCTCCAGGATTATCTTCAGTATCTCTGTCAATTGGTTTTTCTTTTCTTTGTTGAAGAGAGTCTGTGTCACTTGTCTGCCTATTCCTCCATCTTACCCAAAGTCCCTGCTCATGAGCTTTTAAGACATCAGTCATTACTCACCAAAGCAGGATACAGAGCATGGTCTTTTTGCACTCTTGTGCCAACTGACCTTAGTGACTAAGGTCCTGAATCTCCATACCCAGTGATGCTACAGAGTACTTCTTGATGATAAAGAAAAATGTTAACTTTACAATGAAGAGATCTGATGAACACCAACTTAACTAGGTGCTCAAACTTAACATCAACAATAACGGGACAAACTGGCCTTATGAGATGTAGTAAGAGATATGCAACTTCACCTTATTGCGTTCTCACCAAAAATGTTCGGTTTAAATCTAAATATGAAAGAAACAACAGAAATCCAGACTATGGAACATTCTACCAGACAAGTGGATTGTTGTTGTTGTTATGTGCCGTCGAGTCAGCCCTGACTCATAGCGACCCCTCCTTGGGTTTCCGAGGCAGTATCACTACGGAAGTAGGATTGCCCAACCTTCCTTCCGAGGAGTGGCTGGTGGGTTTGAACCGCCAGCCTTCTGGTTAGCAGTCAAGTGCCTTAGCCACTATGCTACCAGAGCTCCCACAAGTGGATTGGACTCTAGAAAAGTAAAAGTAACAATGCTGTCCTTCTGCCCAGGCTATTCATCTTTTAGGCATTTTGAACAAATGAGCCAGGAAATTAGACTAAGTTGATGAAACCTGTTCACTTATTATGTTACTATTTAAGGGGAAGAAAGGCATTAGGTTCAATAGTAAGCAGGATGCACTATTAGGAAGCTGATGCCCAGAGACGAATCTTCTGTGGATGTGGTACAAAGCAGAGAAGAATAAGGTCTAGAGTTTTAGTTACTTACCTCCCGGATAGCCCCGTCACAGACCCGAATGACATTAAGGAATGTGGGCATGACCTGGGGCAAGAACTGTACACACTTGAGCCCCAGGGACTTGAAGATGAAGGTGATGGCCTGGACAACCATGGTGTGATGCTGAGAGAGGGACTGGTCCCGGAAGATCCGCATTAGGGCCACCATGGAAACAGCTGGGTAAAACTCATCCAGAGGCAGGTTTCCCATGTTGACCAGCATTTCACTAGTGCTGTAGTCAGCTAGGACACAACAGTGGAGAGGTTTCATGAGGTGGATGTAACAATATTCTGAGGTAAGCATAGTTAAAAGCAAAACAAAAAACCGTCTAAAAGACATCACCATTTACCTCTTTCTTCCTGGTTGGGAATGTGGGGTATATTAGGAACCCATGACTAGGCTTTCACCATCAAGAACTTTGGTTTTTTGGTTTTTCTATTACCCAAATCATAAAAGCCTAAAACAGTACATGATGGTTTTCTGTGAACTGTTATGCTTAACTTGCTTCTTACTATACAGTTAACAACTCTGTAGCTGAAACCATCAATAAAAATAACGACTTCCCCAAATGAAAGTAAAGGGAATTAAATTAGGCAAACATCTGCTCAGCAACTGCTTGGTTCCTCTAGGGAATTCAGGCAAGTTAGTAGGCAAATAGTACCCGACCTGAACAAGAAGGATCTGGAGGACTCTGACAGAGGATATTAAGAGTGTGATGAAGAGGATAAGAACTATAATAGGTCAAGAGATGGCGGCTGCCTGGTGGTGCTGAATAAAGGAAGAACACCTGCAAAGATGTAGCTCAGGCTCTGCTCTTGACAGCTGTGGGTATTACAGATAACATCACAGGCACCCTTCCCTCATAAATATAAGGAAGGGGAAACTGAAAGTAATATGGTTCTGTCTCTACAGTTTAGAAAGACATTATTTTATTTTGGAAAAATAACATTTTGCTGGGAGAGCTAGGAGGGTCACTATTGAACTTTCACATTTTCAGAAATAGGTCTGTTCCTTTGGAATTAGCTTCCACTGGTTAACAAGAAGTTAAGTCTGGAAAACTCTCTTGCATTCCCCTACACTTTCCATTCTCTTGTTAAAAGGCAGCAGGGCTTTATGGCCAGACCCTCTGAAAGAAAGAAGAGCCCTGGGTTTCTGATTACCACTAGTTTTTCTATTCCCTTGCCTTGCCTCAGATTTCCCTATCAATTAAAACAGGGAAAACAAATTCCCTCCTCTTCTTCCTTGGGTGTTATGAGAATAAAAAAACATCAAAGAAGCACTAGCAGGGCTCAGGAGCATGGTCCCAGGAACATCAAGCTCAACTGGCATAACATATTACACAAAAACATTGTTCCACATCCTACTTTGGTGAGTAGTGACTGGAATCTTAAAAGCTTGCAAGCGGCCATCTAGATGCAATGATGGGTCTCTCCTCATCCAGAGCAAAGAAGAATGAAAAAAAGCAAAGACCCATGGAAACAATTAGTCCAAAGTACTGGCACACCATGTGATCCTCAGCCTAAATGACCATGAGATCAGAAGAACTAGATGGTATCCAGCTACCACTCAGAGGGGGATCTGCGTAGGAGATCCTAGAGAGAGTGGGAGAACAATATGGTACAAAACTCAAAATTATTAAAAAAAAAAAAAAAAAAATGACCAGGCTTGCTGGTGTGATAGACTCGCATATGGGCTGAACATTTACATCGGGTAGATATACTCCTTGGAGAGATCAATCATGGGAGAATAGAAAGGCTGCATATGCACAGGGAGACCGCTAGGGGGGAGAGTGCATGGGAGGAAGGGACACAGGAAAGAGGTAACTATGGGGAGAAAGTTGGAAGAGAGATCCTGCATTGTGGAAAATTGCAGTCTCTGTCATGAGACAAAATGTGTATGAACTGCTATATGGAAAATGAAATTGCTCTGTAAACTTTCACCCAAATCGCAATAAAAATTTTAAAAAAAGAAGCAGCACTAGCAAAGCATGAGAGGCAAACAGAGATGACAGAGCCATCCTTCGTATCTCTGTCATTTGCACCAAAAAGTGAGTACAGACTTAGCCTATTAACTCTTGACAAAGAATCTGGACACACTGAGAAGCATCATCCTTGCTATGATGCAAGAAAAAACTACTGGTTTTTATTTCAAAGCTACAAAGTGAGTCAGTATTCTACAATTTCCTAGTTATCCAGCTCAGCATGGTCATCAAGGGCTTTGTGATTAAGGACTTGCCAAGTCTCTCCTGGCTCCCATCCACTTACAGGAATCCTGACTTGACTTGGATTCTGACAGGCTGACAGCAGAAGCGTCCCGGGACTGGTCAATCATCCCGATGTTCACTTTGTGCTTGTAGGGATCCAGAGCCCCCAGAAGCCCTAACACACGAATAGCCTAGATAGTCAAGAGAGGGAGAAAAAAGAAAACATTTACCACAACATCTGGTCACAACAGGCTTCGTGGATATTCCTTATGTTCCCCAATACCCAATTCATACCCAGAACTTCATGAGCAAAACGGAAGACATAAGTCTGATCAATACTATCTGAGCATATTAATGACATAAGCTTCTCTTCTTCCATTCTCCCAGCAAAGTCTTTTGTTATGCTCCCTACCTCTCTCCGTGTACCCTGGTTCTGCTCAGTCTTCAAAAAATTCAGCAGCACCTCAAGCAGAGTGGGGTACTTCCTGTAGGGCTCTACCACATAGCCAGTGCTGGCCACCAACTGTCCCAGGGTCCACAGAGCCACCTGGATAGGCAAAAGATCACTAGGTACAACGAACCAGTTACAGAAAAGAGAGAGGTCTGACCTCTTCGTTAAAAGAGTGTAATGAAGTGATAGAGGCTATGTTATAAGAAAATAAATTTCCAGTAAAGATACTATCAACAGAAATCCTGAGAGTCAGGGCTTAAAAACAAGGGGGATCAAGCACAAACCTGCAACAATCACTGGATTAAAAGATAAAGTACACCCCCTTTCTCAAAGGAAATATATAGTTCTTCCGTATTTCTAACGATTAACAGGCAAAGTCTGATACAAAAGGAAATGAAGATTGTCCTTAATTTTAGTCTAGTCACCTAATAACCTCAAATGACTAAAGTGGACCAAGGCTAGGGGAAGGTGAGAGGAAGCTCTGCTTGGCTCCATGGCCTGTGGATGCAGCTTTATCAACATGTCTGTCCCTGTAGGAACTAGGGCTCTGAGAGATGACCTGCATTTTCTTTTGTATATAGGAAATGGACCTTGTTAGCTCTGCTACTCACTGAAAGTGACTCCAGGTCAGGATGACAGTTAATTTTGGTGCCAGTTCTTGTGTTTACTCATTCAACAAGTAGCTCTGAAAGCCTACTATGTATCAAATACTGTGGTAGGTACTGGCTGGGGACACTGTGGTGAACAGAAGGGATCAGGGCTCTGGCCTCATGGTCCTGCTCAGTCAAGAAGCTGTGGTACTCACCTGCCTTTTGGCCAACAGAGAGGAGTCCTGAAGCATGTCCATGATGATAATAAAAAGTTCATCAACCCATTTCCTCATTTCTAGGCCACTAACCTACAAAATTAAAAAAAAAAGAAAAGAGTGGTAGATAGGATTAGAAGTCATGGTTATCAACAGATATTTTGACTTCCTCAGAGGTTAAATTATATTCTTTCCACCTTTTGGAAAAAGCAGTTGCCCTCTTACCTGAGCCAATTCTCCTATTGTAGCCAAGACATTATTGATCACACCAGGGTTGGGATCAGGGTCTGGGTCTTTCAGTTTTAAAATTAAAGCCTATGGAAAGATGGTATGAGAAGATGAATGTGAATGTGGAGTAAAATATACTATAAACCTTTCTCTTATATAAGTAAAATTCACCCAAGAGACCAAGTCAGTTATAAATTACTTCTAGGCTGTATGAATCCAGGATTTCTCTGCAATGTATAAACATTCCCCCATACTGAGCACAAGTCTGACGTATGTTAGAGTTAGGAAATAGCATGGTTTAAGAATGCTTCCCAAGCCTCATTTACCCAGACTCACATGGTATGTGATTCACACAACTTTAACGTATTCAGATTTGAAGGTTGTTTTGGATTTTAAGGCTTGTTTTCCCTTCCTTTCTAAGGAGTTATTTTATGCTACCATCTACCTGTCTCCTTGCCATGCTTTTGTGATGACGTGCTTTTAAGTATCTCATCAATCATCTCTCTTAGAAGGAAACCACTTTCCTACAACTGGTGAGATTCTTGGTATATTTCACTTGAGAGTACTATACGTAGCTTTTGTCTCTGAGCCTGGGACCACAGCAATTACCCACTCTGTTCCGTGTACTGTTGAGTGCTGAAACACTCCCATCACACCAACCAAGCTGGCACAGGACAATCTAGAGAGGAAGTGCCTGTTTCTCTGTCTGTTGCATATTACCTTCAGAATAGGCTCCATGTAGGGGCGAATGAGTCGGGGGGCATTGGAGACCAGGTGTCCTAGCATGCGGGCACTCTGCTCTTTGATTCTTCCAATGCCACTGTGCTCCAGCTCTGTCAAGATCTGTAGGGAAGAAAAAAGGCTCATTATAGCAGAGGAAAGGCTAGAGAGGGACTGTGCGTCAAAAGGGAAATGTGGCAGAGAACTAAGGGAAGGAACCAGGCCTTCACTGTGGATTAAGTAGCTGCTAGATATTCCATAAGTAAAGGACACCTGTGTATGTCTCAGATACACTTATAAGTGAAAGAAAACCCTGTTTGAAACTTGTCCCTTCTCTTTCTATCACAGTACCCCCAGGGGCCTACAGTCCTCTCCAAAGTGTAGCTTTTAACAGTGTAGTAGCCATGACAGACTGAGAAAACCAACAAGGAAAGCTGTGAGTAGGTTTGTCAGAAATGAAGGGAGGGCTCTCTGGAAGGAAAATCTTTGCCCAGATAGCAAATCACAAACATGGCCTACAAATTAACAACAAAGGAATCAAATTCCATAGCAGAGTAACTATGATCAAAGAAAACCTAATACTCAGTAGCTGTTTCAGGTACATCTAGATAAACCCAAATAATTAGAGATCATATCTATAGGATCCCCTTGGATCTATTTTTTTTGAATTGTGATTTGGGTGAATCTCCTTGGCTCTTAATGAACAGAGATAACATGCTTATTCTAATTTAAAACATCCTTAAAAAATCAGGACATTATGCTCCTGGTGACAATATAGACTCTAGATGGAGACAACCTGCTATAGACAGACTTCTAGATAGCTGACGTTGCCAGAAGGCAATCTGTGAGCAGAGAGGAAACTCAATGTCACAAAGCCCATGTTAACACAGAAGAGTCTACAATTCACCGTTATATTTAGCGTTGAGTTAGATCTAATAATCCTGATTTTCTGGATCCTCTTGCCAAGCTGTTTTCCTCCAGTCAAAGCACACAGCAGTGAGAGGGGATGGAGAGGAAAACTGAGAACACACCCAGAGCAGCAGAAGAGATGGCTGTGAGGACTATGCCGCGCTGAGGAGGAAGCACAATGGCCTGGGGCACTGAGGGCCAATTAAAGAGGCCCAATTTCACCTTCAGAGCATCACTGTACCCTAATAATAACCAGTGCCTACCCTGATGACCACAACATCAAGAAAAGATCAAAGTGCATTTAGTTCATCTCTTATCAAGGCATGAAAATGTGCAATTCAATTTAGGAAAATCTGTTATCAAAGTTTGTTGTTGTTATGTTTAAAAACTAATAACAAATATTTGTAACTTTGGAGTTTCAAGGGCTACACTAAGTATATGAAAATTCACTCAATGGAACATCACATTCTCCAGAAAAAAGTTTCAAGAAGACAGGAGCCATGTCTGGCTTGTTCAGTGATATATTCCCAGTGCTCAGCAGTACCTGAAACACAGTTGTACCCAAAAGTATGTTCATTGAATGGACATACTGATATTATTAGGAGATATTTCTATTTCAAATTTACTTAGCCCAATTTGAGCTGGCAGGTTCAACAAGATTTCTTTCTCATTCCAAAGCATTAGGTAAAAAAGACTTAAAATGATAGGCACTCTAAATGTGGGCCAGTAGTTAAACAAATAAATCACTAGGCTAAAATAGAAGTGCCAAGATAAGGACAATTTTCTAATTTGTTGATTGATGATGTAATTTATATTCACTTTAACTATGACAAATTATGAATAAATGACATTCCCCCAGGGTAAAAGTTACATATATTAATGATTCTCTATGTTTAAGTTCTTTACACACTATGAGAAGTGTTTATCTCCAAAGAAGTTGTGGGGGAGGGTCAGGAAGCAGAGGGAGCAGTGGGCAGGGTGGCAGTGGGGACAGGAGATGACTGAGTGGATCACATGGAGACCCAGAAGAAGTGGGTGGAAATAACTCGAAGCAGGAAGACTAGACCACGCATCACTCACAATGAGGCCAGAAAACTTACTTGGGTAGGTGAAGACAAAACTTAAGGGGTTCGGCTTTGGCAGGAGTTGGAAATCCTACTAGAGTTAGCAGCAGTGTCAACCTGAGTCTATCTCAGGCTATAGCCCAAGCAGCTTAAACTGGCATCTCACAGTATTAAAGAATGAAAACCATAAAACACAGACCTGAGACAGTGACTATGAGAAAAAAATGTTGGAACCATTCTCACATTTTTGTTAAGAACAATGGCCTCTGTCCTGAACCTGCCATCAGCAAGAAAAGTAGGAGAGTAGAAAGATAGGGAGGTGCTGGGGAGATTGATTCCATCTGCAGCAAACTAAGGGAAGAGGGCCATGAAATGGAATGGCTGGTGACTTGCCAGGAAGTAGAAAGAGCTGCATGAGAAGTTAGCCTGGGATTAAGAAGTATCCTAGAGTCACACTAGCAAGAGACTTAGAGATGACAACCACTAGAAACGCAATGACCAAATCGGGAGAATGGGTGGACCCTGGGAACCAAAGGTGGCTTTTACCAGGCATCTCAATTAATCCCCTTCCTTGTCCTCAATTTTCTTTCCCAAGCAGCTTTCACAATGAGAGTACCCACCCCACTGCCTCTCGGTTTGACTGTCACCCATTACCTGGATGAGCATCTTGCGTAGAAAAGGCATGACAAAGGCTGGGTTCATGCTACTGAGCCGGCCCACAGTGCAGATGGCCAGCTCTCGGATCTCAAACACCTGGTCATTCAGGGCCACAAACAGGGCCTGCAAGTTCTCTGCCTGGGCCAGGTGTGCATCAAAGCGCTCATCCAGGGATGCCAAGACACAGTAGCGGATGTCAGGGTCTGCAAGAGCAATCAAGTCTTTGAACGCCTCTTCAATTATCTCACCCCTGCAGTCCTTTATCAGATACCATCTCCACTGCCACCAGCCCAGTGACAGAATCCCATATACTATTTCCTCATCCATCATTTTTTTCTCTATTTACAGGAGCAAAGGTAACAGAACTAAAGACAGATCATCTTACAACAACACAATGAACTAGCCAAGCCTGATGCCTTGGAAGAGAAAGAACAGAACATCAACCTGTTGAGGCTGAAGATCTCTAGAGAGGCCATGTAATAAAATTGGCTAGTTTCATGTCCCATGCTCCTAAACTTCCTTAGACTGCTTCTGTCTCATAAGCTTTACCAGGATCTGTTATCCCAACCACGAGCAGTTTGCTGAGCACATCTGCCACCACTTGCACTGCAGTCTGGCTAACCACATGAGCATGGCCACTGATGAGGTGGATGGAGGGTGTGAGCAGGCGAGAGCAGGTACGGGCAGCTTCCATGCGGATCTCCTTGTGCTCACTGTTCAGGAAATGATCCGCACAGTGACGGACAAACTGGGTCAGAGAGTGGCCTGGATACAAATGCAGAAAGAAAACAATATATAACACTGGTGCTGTGGAGAGGTAGGTCTGCAACGCGCTAGCTGCATTTTCCACCTTGTGGCTACTAATTCAATTTTCAACAGAACATTGATCAACAAAATATTGACCCAGAACTCTTCTCTTAAAAGGGTAACAAATGGGCTTTGAATCAGCAGGAAAGCAAAAGGGAGGCGGTAAGAAAGCAGGAACCCAAAATAAAGATATGCCCCAACCCTTTCTCTACTCCCTGTTCCCTGCAAATATTAAGTTATTTTGTTTTATTATGACCCAACATCTTACATTACCAGGGGATAAAATAATGATTGAACAAATTTACCCTAATTGTTTTAGCTCCTAGATTCAGATGCCAAAAAGAAAAGTCTGATGTAGGCTAGGTTAAAACACAGCTAATTTCTATTCATTAGAAATAAATTATCTAAGGTGTTAATCAATGCAAGTAGAGTAACTTCAATAGGGAAACCACAGATGGCTATAAGTCTTCAGACAACATGTTTAAGTGTCCTCCACTTGTTTGCACTTGACCAAGACTACCTACATGATCTTAAATTTCAAAAGAACACATTTTTTCTCCTGAAATATATCTCCTGAGAATGGTAGCATAGTGCCTAAGGCATCTGACTGCTAACCAGAAAGCTGACGGTTCCAATCCACCAGCCATTCCTCAGAAGGAAGATGGGGCAATCTACTTCCGTAGTGATACCACCTCGGAAACCCAAGGAGGGGTCACTGTGAGTTTGGTTTGGTTTTTTTAGAGTATTAATATAAATTTACCTGGGGCTCACACTTCCAAATTGAACAACACAGGGCATCACTTTTGGAAGTCATACTTCCATAGGAATGGAAACACCCAAGAAGCCCCTTCTTATAAATTCTGAAGCATTAAATGCCACCTCAGCTGCATGGAACTGGGGAGGTAAGGGGGACCTATCTCTAACTTTCCTATTTCTGAAGCATGATTTCATTGGATCAACGCATATTCCTAAGCACTATCTTCTCCAAAACTCAGTTATGTGTGGGACAAGGAAACAAACAGTAGGGATAAGGAAAGAGTCTAGGAAGAATGAGTTGCTACAGAATCAACTTTCCTATCTCCAGGACTCCTGGCAAGATCTAGGAATCTGTCACCCTCATTCCTTACTAAAAGGTTCCTAGCATCATACATTATCTTGGCAGAAGCCACTGCAATTTCTTACCTTCAAATTCAAAGCTGCCAAGAGTTCGAAGAGCAAGAGTGATGCTGCCTACATCACTGGCCTCAGGGAGGGTCGTGAGGCCAGGAGAGGCCAGCTGATGGGCCAGGCCTTTAGGCATGCCTGGGTGCCGGAGGGGTTTGTGCATGAGGACCAGGGACAGCATCTTTAGTAGCCCATCTTGGATGTCCTTCTTCAGCTGTGGGATCTGGCGGCTCAGGTCATAGAGCACAGCAGTGAGAGCAGGGCTAAGGGGAAGGAAACCAGTCATGTGTGGGGCTGAGCACATGACATTCAGTCTATTCCTGCCCAGCAAGGGGATAGGGCTTCACTGTCTGTCTTCAAAGTAGAAAGGATATTACAAAATAGAATAAATGTCCTAAGTTCTCTTGGCCTGGCCTTAGATTTCAGAAAAAGCCATACGTTTCTGGTTTTCATCACAGTAGAACTTGCTTAATATAACTCAATACAATGCAGAAGACCGAGTCTCAGTAAATAATCTGGGAAGCAGATTGAGAGCATCATTTTTATTTCATAGATAAAGAGAATAAAGTTTAAGGAGATGCAGCAATTTGTTCAATAATAGAAATAATAGTTGCAAATATTTATTGAGTCATGTCTCTATACAAGGTATTATGCTAGAAGTAGCAATATCATGAACTCTCTCTCTCTCACTTAATCCTCATAACCCAAGTAACAGGAATTGCTATTGTACTCACTTCTCAGATGAGAAAACTAAGGCTCAAAGAAGTAACTGAGCCAAGATCACCAGCTTCCTAGGGATGAAACTAGGATCTGAAATTAGCCTATTCAATTTTATGTGCAAAAGACCATATATTCCCTCTCTTCTCACATGGTCTCAGGACTGGGGACCAAGCCTTACAGTAACTGAGACAGGGGAAACTCATGTTTCTGACACCTACCTCAGTCCCACTGCTAGCATGGGCTCCAGCAACTCTTTGATATCCTGCTGGATACCAGGCCCCATTGCCCGAGCAAGCATACTAATACAGGTGAATACTGTGGCATCCACCTGCATTGCCTTCTGTCTCCTGCAGAGAAAGAAAGGATGGCTAGTTTAGACATTAACAATTTTGGGCCCAGGAGGCCCAAAAGCTATCTAGGCAGGGCCACCACAAGTGGACATATGGGTTGTCTACTGCACAATTCTAGAGTGTGTAGTCATTGAGAGTTTGGTTTTTTTTTTTTGGTAGTCATTGTAAATTTCCTTATTTCTAAGGACAATCCAGCAGATGGCAGTAAAGCATTTTGAGGAAGGGGCCCCTTTCTTGAATTCACCATAAAAGTACCCTATGGGCCAGTGCAGTGCTGGCCTGGGTACCTATTTAAGAAGCAAACTGAACAATGTATTCATTAGGATGCAAAGTGTAACCCATAGCTATTATATTACTTGCTCTTATTGAAAGGGAAATGCAAAGAAGTTTTTCTCCCCATGATGAGAATGCTGGGCTTTAGAATGGGCCAAACCAAAAACCAAACTCACCACCAGAGTCAATTCCAACTCATAGTGACCCCCACTGGGTTCCCAAGGCTGTAAATCTTTACAGAGCAGACTGCCTCATCTTTCTTCCATGGAGCAGTTGGTAGATTCGAATCATTGACCTTTTGCTTAGTGGCCAAATGCCTTAACTATTACACCACCAAAGCTCCTTTTAGAATATGCAGGGCTTTAAATTCACCAGAGCAACTCTTGCTACTAAAACAAAGAAATAAAAAGATACAACCATAAGAGTAAAACCAATGAACAATGAACCCACAGCATTAAAAGAAGACACTGTGGCCTCTCTACCTTGCAGGGTTTTTCTCTTTACTCTATTCATCAGGAAGGAGCTCTGGTGGTACTGTGGGTAAGGCATTTGGCTGCTAACCAGGTCAGTGGTTCAAACCCACCAGCTGCTTCAAGGAAAGAAGATGAGACAATTTCTTCTGTAAAGATTTATAGCCTTGGAAACCCTATGTGGGTCACTATGAGTTGGAATCAACTTGATGGCATGAGTTTTTGGTTATTCATTGGGAAGTTTAAAGAGGTGAAAGGACTTATCCAACTTCAGTACTAAGGAAAAGAGGACTGTTAGGTTCCTTCCATTCAAGTCTAGAATTCTTTTCTTTAGGTCTCATATCAAAACAAGACCCTTGAACAAAGATGAACCCTTCTACACATATAGTACTGCATTGTCAGTGATGGCAAACATTGATCTGCAGGTGGATAGATGGGTGGACAGGATGAATGATTAGGTATGTCTATGCGGGGGGTGTGTGTGTGTGCCCATGACCATGTATAGGGTTGGCAGACAACGTTTCTACAAGTGCATTTGTATGTTCTGTAGAAATTTCCAGGTATATAGTAGAGCTGACAAGGGACAAGGTTGTAGTCACTTCTTAGCCATAGCCAGCTACCTGGAGGGAGCAAGTAATTGGACCTGTGGGCTTGGAACCATGGTCCTAGGGGACATCAAGCTCAACTGGCATAACATACTACTCAAAAACATTGTTCCACACCCTCCTTTGGCAAGTAGCGACTGGGATCTTAAAAGCTTGCAAGTAGTCATCTAGATGCAATAATGGGTCTCTCCTTGTCCAGAGCAAAGAAGAATGAAGAAAAGCAGATGCATGGAAACAATTAGTCCAAGGGACTGGTACACCATGTGCTCCTCAGCCTATAAGACTATAAGACCAGAAGAACTAGATGGTGCCCAGCTACCACTGTGAACCACTTGGAGAGGGATCTGCGGAACAAAACTCAAAATCATAAAAAAAAAAAAAAAAAAAGGACCAGGTTTGCTGGTCTGATAAAGCCTGGTGGAATCCCTGAGACTATGGCCCCTAGTTGCCCTTCAGGTCTGGAATTGAATCCACTCCTGTGGCTTCCAGCCAAACAAAAGGCAGGCATATGAGCTGAACATTTACATTAGGTAGATACACCCCTTGGAGAGATCAATCATGGAAAAATAGAAGGGCTGTGTATGCACAGGGAGACGCTTGGGGAGCAGAAGTACACAGGAGGGAAGGACACAAGGAAGAGATAACTACAGGGAGGAAGTGGGAAAGAGAGCTGTTGCACTGTCTCAGTTAATGTCATGAGACAGTGTATGTGAACTGCTATATGGAAAACAAATTTGCTCTGTAAAGTTTCACCCAAATCACAATAAAAATTTTTTAAAAATTAAAAAAAAAAAGACTCTTGAAAGCCAGATAAAAAGAACAAAACTAAGATATTACCAGTAAAAAATAACACTGCAGAAACACTGGCATCTAACATGTTCAACCTCCCAAAATATTTACATGTCATTTCATTTGGAGAAGGTTAGAGCTCAATTGATGGAAGGCTGTTCTTTATATATCTTGCTATATTCTAGAGGCTAATAATGATTCAGTGAATGGGCTTAAGCTTCATGGAAACTGGGATGGAGGATTCTTCCCTAAGCAAATGGGGTGGAAAGTGAAATCTTAACAAAGATGCTTACTTATGGGCGAAGTCCTTAGGGGGCAGGGCTGCTCGGATGATGTCCAGTACACGAGGTAAATAGACCTTAAACTCGGACCTCACAGCCACAGAAAGTAACCCCAGGGCCTGGAAGGCTGCTGTACGTTCTTTTTCCTTTTTGACACAGCTTAGGACATGGTTCATGGTATCTTGGAGGTATTGAGTATCTGAGCACAGAAAAGACAAAAGTGTATGGTTCAAGGTTAGGGCTGGTCTATGCACCACAGGTCAGAGGTCTTATAAAGCATTGAAATTTAAGAATAAATTAAGAAAGCCAATTGGAAAGATGTTAAGAAGAATTTAGAAGATGTACTATTCAAAGTCTTATGCTTGCTACTCTTCAGGTACATCTTTTAGATATATTAAAAATGTAAGATTCTTTTCCTTTAATTAATTAAAAAAAAAAAAATTAAAGTGTCTCCCAAACAATATCACCACATAATTGTTTTCATTAATCCATTAGTGTTTTATTGTGAAGGAAAGATTACCACAGTTTTTCGCATATAATATGCCCACACATTAAACACAAGAGTGCACATAGGAAATTAACAAGCAAGGGGTTGCTCAGCTTGCAAGGTAAAAAAGAACCAAAAACAAAACAAATGTATAATGTATACATTATCAAGTGAAACTATAGTACATTCTCCTGCTTAAGAAACATATGTTAAATCTTGTTTAAAAACAGAGAGAATCATCCGAATTATTTTATTTTATTAAAATTTAGAGAAATATTGAATATTGATTGAAACAGATATTCAGTTTAGGCCTGGAAATCACTTTGCTATTATCTAGAAATTTTTTGTTATATTTACTACTGTAAGATTTAGTCTGTAATTTGGAAACCACATGTGTTTTCATTAACTTTATGTGAGCTAATGTGCACGGGTAGGCAATTCTTGGGCAACTGAAGTTAAAGTGTTATTTCTCTGAAGGCTGGGATTTACCAATTCTTCTATTTCTCCTTTCCAGCAATGTGGGTTCCAAATCTGTACATCAGCAGCACATATACAGCACAATTTAGAAGACAGTGAACAGACTCCCCCAAAGCATATATATATTATTGCATTTACACTAATGAGAAAAGTCTTCTCCTATAGCTCTTGTGGTCAAATGACAATAAGCATGCTGGGGCTTGAGGTAGGAGTGCTATGAAAACAAGCAGAGACCAAAGTGATATGATCTTAAAATGAGAGTGAATCAATAAGAAAAATAAGGCTCTTATATATGTTGTCATTAAGTGCCATCAAGTCAGTTCCAACTCATGGTGACACTATGTACAACTGAGCAAAACTGAACAAAATGGTGCCCGGTACTGCACCATGCTCACAATTGTAGCTATGTTTGAGACTACTGTTGCAAGCCACTGTGTCAATCCATCTCATTGAGGGTCTTCCTGTTTTTCACTGACCCTCTACTTTACCAACTATGATGTTCTTCTCCAGGGACCAGTCCCCTCTGATAACATGTCCAAAGCATGTGAGAGAAGTCTTGCCATCCTCCCTTCTAAGGAGCATTCTGGCTGTACTTCTTCCAGTTCTTCTGGCAGTCCACGGCATATTCAACATTCTGTGCTAACTCCATAATTCAGAGTCATCAATTCTTCTTTGGTCTTCCTTATTGATTGTCCATCTTTCTCAGGCCATTTATGAAGCAACTTAAAATACCACAGCTTGGGTCGAGCACCCCTTAGTCCTCAAAGTGACATTTTTGCTTTTTAATACTTTAAAAGGTCTCTTGCAACAGATTTGCCCAATATAATACATGGTTTGACTTCCTGACTGCTGTTTCTCGGGTCATTTGATTGGGGATCCAAGTAAAATGAAACACTTGACAACTCCATCTTTTCTTCATTTATCATGATGTTGTAAGGATTTTTGTTTTATATTGAGGTGTAATCCAGATTGACAGCTGCAATCTTTGATCTTCATCAGTAAGTACTTCAAGTTATCTTCATGTTCAGCAAGAAAGGTTGTGTCATCTGCACTTCTCAGTTGTTCCTAAGTCTTCCTCCAGTCCTGATTCCATGTTCTTCTTCATATAGTCCAGCTTCTTGGATTATTGCTCAGCACACAGATTGAGTAAGCATAGTGAAAGGATAACAACCCTGATGCACACCTTTCCTGATTTTAAACCATTCTCTTGCTCTCTTCAAACAATTAACTCTTGGACTACATTCAGGTTTTGCATGAGCACAATTAAGTGTTTGGGAATTCCCATTCTTTGCAATGTTATCCATAATTTGTTATGATCCACATAGTCAAATGCTTTTGCACAGTCAATAAACCACAGGTAAACATCTTTCTGGTATTCTCTGCTTCCAGCCAAGATCTACCTGACATCAGCAATGATATTCCTCATTCCATGACCTATTCTTCATTGACCCTCCACTTTACGAAGCATGGTATCCTTTTCCAGGGAATGGTCCCTTTTTACAACATAACCAAAGTAGCTAAAATGAAGTCTGGCCATTCTTGTCTCCAAGAAGCATTCCAGCTGCACTTCTTCCAGGATAGATTTGTTAGTTCTTTTAGCAGTCCACAGTACTTTCAGCATTCTTCAACACTACAACTCAAATTCAACTCTTCTTTGGAAGAAGGAAGAGGCCATTCACTTCTCAAACAACTGGCCAGTGAAAACCTTATGAATAGCACTCCACGTGTATAGCCACTGTTTATGTTGTTGAAAAAAGGTATCTGCGACGAATAAGTTGTTCATCTTGCAAAATTCTATCATGCGATCTCCAGTGTCATTTCTATAACCAAGGCCATATTTTCCAATTACCAGTGATTCTTCTTCTAACTTTCACATTCCAATCACCAATAATAATCAATACATCTTGACTGCATGTTTGGTTAGTTTCAGACTATAGAAGCTAGTAAAAATCTTCAATATCCTCATCTTTGGCTTTGGTGGCTGGTGCGCAAATTTGAATAGTAGTAGTATTAACTGGTCTTCCCTGTTGGCATGTGGATACTATCCTATCACTGACAGCACTGTACTTCAGGACAGATCTTGAAACATACTTTGTGAATGCCATGCCATTCCTCTTCAATTTGTTATTCCCAGCACATTATATCATATATGGTTGTCTGATTCAAAATGGCCCAAACCAATCCATTTCAGCTCACTAATGCCTAGGACATCAATCTTTATGCGTTCCATTTCATTTTTGACAACTTCCAATTTTCCTACATTCATACTTCATACATTTCATGTTCTGATTATTAATGGATGTTTGCAGCTGTTTCTTCCCATTTTGAGTCATTCCACATCAGCAAATGTAGGTCCTGAAAGCTTTACTCCACCCATGCCATTAAGGTTCACTCTACTTTGAGGAGGCAGCTCCTCCCTAGGAGTATTCTGAGTGCCTTCTAACCAAAGGGGCTCAACTTCTGGCATTGTATCAGACAGTGTTTCAGGGCTATTCATAAATTTTTCCAGTAATATATCAGACAGTGTTTCACTGCTGTTCATAACGTTTTCATGGCACAATTCTTTAAGAAGTGGATGGCCCCTTCCTTCTTCCAAGTCTGTCTTAGTCTGGAAGCTCCACTGAAACCTGTCCACCATGGGTGACCCTGCTGGCATTTGAAGTATCAGTGTCATAGCCTCTAGCCTCATAGCAACATGCAAGCCACCACGGTACGAAAAACTGACAGATGGATTGGTATTGGTCATTTTGAATAAGACAATCATATGGTCTGCTATGTCAAGAATGACTAGTTAAAAAGGCCTTTACATATGGGGTCAGCATTGTAGCAAGAAATGAACTTAACCTAGAATGAGTAGACATTCCTTTTCTGGATTTAACATCTTAAGAGATTAGGAATATGACATTATTAGCTATTCCAACCCAGTCTTAGGGTATTTTTTTTTTTTTTTTTTTTTACTTTCCCAAAAGTTACACCATTAAGAAACTTTTTGTTGTTGTTGCGTGCCGTTGAGTAGGACCCAACTCATAGCAATTCCTCCTTGGGTTGCCAAGGCAGTATCACTACGGAAGTAGATTGCCCAACCTTCCTTCTGAGGAGTGGCTGGTAAGTTTGAACCTCCAGCCTTCTGGTTAGCACTCAAAAGCCTTACGCACTATGCTAAGAAACAGTGACTTCCAAATTGCAAGCTTAAAACAAGTGGCAGTTACCCAATGAGATATGTGCTTATGGGAACTACACAGGCTGAATTTCAATTATACATTTAATTATATTATTTAACAACACAACAAAAACCCACTTCAAAAGAATATACCTAGGGGCTCTCTGAGCTTTGTGTCCTGCTGCTATGCAGCCTTTGAGCTCACTAAGGTAACAACTCCTACATAGTGCCAGACTTTGATCAAATCTAGCCTAGTTATTAGCTTCTTTTGAATGACAGACTTTCAGCTCAAGATCATTTAAAGGTCTACTGAACAGGGGCATGTCTGGTCATTAAAAAAGAGAAAAACTGCTGGGTGTCAGGCAGGAACAAGAGAAAATTTAAAAAAATATGGGTGATTTTCATTTTATCATTTCTCTCTGGTTCAATAATTTCATGTGGCTAATTGTCTCATCCTTACCCAACATGTTCTACATCTTACACACAACATATTTAACACTTCATCAGCTACATTCATCCTGCTGTTCCGTATGGCCTGTTTGGCATGACGTAAGTCTGTGTGTGAGCGACAGTGGTTCCCGAGGATCAGGCTGGCCTCTCCTTATGCTCCTGGCTCTCATCAGGGACTATATGCTTGAGGTCAGGTAACAAGAAGGAACCAAAGGAGACCAAGAAGGGGCAAGTGCACCATGGCAAAGAACAAAGAGACAAGGGCTCTACACTCACCAAGCATAGACATAAGACAAGGACATTAAGTATGAACAGTCAACTGTAGTTGACTGTAGTATAGTTATAATTATTACTTTTATCCTATTTCCAAAATGGATTTGAAGTAGCTATAGGAGGCAGTAGTAATGTAATAATGGCTTCCATTTCCTGAGACTTACTCTATGTCAGGTCCCATAGGAGGTGCTTAGGCATTAATGCAGTTCATCTTGTGGGGTAGGAATTATTTTCCTAATTTCACAAGTGAAGAAGGGGAGCCCAGGAATGGTAAATAACCTGTTCAAAACCTCATAGTTAGTGAGAGGTAGTGAGAGGCAGGCTCAAAACTCACTGCTGTTGGGTAGGATCCAACTCATAGGGACCCCTCCTTGGGTTTCCGAGGCGGTACGGTATCACTATGGAAGTAGATCGCCCATTCTTCCTTCCAAGGAGTGGCTGGTAGGTTTGAACTGCTAGCCTTCTGGTTAGCAGTCAAATGCCTTAGGCATTATGTCACCAGAGCTCCCAGTGAGGGGCAAGATTCACACCAAATCTGATGCCAAAGCCTTTCCACAGCTGAGGGTGATAATGGAAGAGGAAAAAAAATTCGAGCTGGAGTAATCCAGGCAGGCCAGTATCTGAGCTGGGCCAGTTCCAGAAGCCAGGAATTCGTATTGCCCACTGGGGACAGGGCAAGAATATGTGTATCCACAATCTATCAGCAGTAGACCCTGCCTCTGCAACATCTAGTCCATTCTTCCAGTAAGTGGTTCAGTGGCTCAATTACCATCTCAGGGGCAGAAGCAGGACAGTCACCACATCTTCTCTGCCCTACAGAAAGGTTGCTGCACAGTATCTGCCCTACTTTTGATCTCTTTTCCACCCACCCATGAACCTGCTGGTCCCAGAACTGCATATCTGCCTACACATCCCAACTGCCCGTGTCTACTGCCACAGTGGAAAACCTGAACTAGACTTCACTGGGAACTGAACATGAAGTAAAAAAATCAGAAAATAGCTCTTTAGCTGGTGTTGCTTCAAATGAGAAGCATACATAATTTTCTGCAACACCTCTTCCCTGCTAAGTATAAACTTAAATGGGTCACAATGTCTTCCATGGACATCCTCACCTGTGAAGGCAGAAGGTCGGAATGCAGCCAAGCGGGGCAACAGATTAAGGATTGTCATTTGGATCAGCGAGTTCTTGCTATTCCTGCATTTCAGCACCCACTGGCACACCTGAGAGAGGAAGGATAAAGGGTTGGCAAAGGAAAGTGAGGTGTGAAGCTTGGGAGAACAGGGAGAGGGCATCTGCCACTTACTTGATCAAACTTCTCCTCCATCAAGTCTCTGCAACACCGGCTCTCCACCAGGGTGGATTTAGCTGGGCTAGGGGAAGCCCCAAATCCCATGAGGCCTTGATGAGAGCTGTACCCCAGCAGCCCAACCAAGGCATTTGACTGCTGGGGCTGTATAGCCTGAAAACTGGTGAAGGGCGTGATATGCCGAGGTTTTGTCCCAAAGCCCATGAGATCTTTGCAGTATTTGTCATGCACCAGCTGCTGCTGTGTGATTTCTTCCATCTCTTCTCTTAGACGCTACAGATATAGGGGGAAAAAAATCACCTTTACTATATGAGTGGTGTTCACTTTGGGCTCTATGGAGTCTACTGAATCATGAATTTGGCCAACCCTGAAATGCAACTACTTCCAAAGTAGAGGGTGGCCATTCTCCACCTCTAGGGTTAAGATTTCCCCCAGAATTTTGCAAGGGACCTGGTTTTGTTCTCATTTAGGCAGAAGAGCACCACCTACTGAACAGTGAAAAAACAGCAGGGGGCTGCCTGCCAAGGGCTCCCATCTCCAAGGACTCTGCAATTTGGGA
>NW_006921681.1:8201848-8211185 GCF_000298275.1 Orycteropus afer afer
TGTTTGTGTATTTTGAATTATGCTTGATAGTCTATTTATGCCATATATTAGGGCCCTTAAATTTGCCCCTAGATTTTCCTTGAGGAACTGTATAGTTTTACATTTCACATTTAAGTCTTTGATCCATCTGGAGTTTGTTTTTGTGAAGATCATCACTGACTTCTATGATACTAAACCCAATGGTCAATTCCCAGTCCTTATCTGTTCTGACTTATTTGCAGCATTTTATCCATTGACTATTTCCTCCTCCTTGAGACACTTTCTTCACTTGGCTTCTTGGACGTGGAACTCTCCTGGCCCTCCTCCTCCCACCCTGGATGCCTCTTCTTGGTCTCCTTTGGTTCCTTCTTGTCACTTGACCTCAAATTCTCAACCCCCATCTCTCTTCTGAACACTTGGTTCCTTTGTGGTTCTCATCCAGTTTCGTGACTTGAATTAAATCTGTAGACTGCCAACTCCAAATCTGAGTTTCTGGCTTCTCTTCTCTAGATCTGCTCAGTATCTCCACTCAGAAGCCCAACAGGCTTCTCAAACTTACCATGCTCAAAACCAAACTCCCAACTTTCTCCCCCAAATCTGCTCCTCTCAGTTCAGTAAAAGGCAACTCCATCATTCCAGTTGCTCAGGCCAAACACTTTGACTCTTCTTCCTCTCCCACCTACTTCCAATCTACGAACAAATCCCAAATTTAAAATCCAGCCACTTAGCTTTCCATAGCACTCCCACTGTGGCCTGAGCTGCAAAAATCCCCTGCTAGGATTGTTGCAGTTCCCTCCTAACAGGGCTTCTGGCTTCAATCCTTGCCCCTCCCAGTCTATCCTCAAGACAGCAGTCAGAGTGATCCCTTTGAAACATGAGTCAAACATCACTCTGCTGCTCAAAACTGCTACAGCTTCCCACTTCCCACAGTCCACAAAATGGCCTCATGGCCCTTTACCATGTGCCTGCCCCTTCCTGCCCAGGTGCTCCTGTGACCCCATCTGTTGCAGCTTCTCTCCTGCCCACTCTGCTCAGCCATGATGGCATTCTTGCTACTTCTCAAACACAACAGCATGCTCCCACCCCAGGGCCTTCGCACTAGCCCGGCCATCTGCCTGGAATGCTCTTCCCCAGATATTTGCATGGCTTTTTCTCACCTCTTTCATGACTGTGCTCAAATTTCACCTTCTCAGTGAGGCTTTCCCTGTCATCATATTTTAATATACAACCATCAGTCCACGCTACCCACTGCCACCGAGTCGATGCTGACTCATAACGAACCCTGACTGGGTTTCTGAGGCAGTAAATCTTTATAGAAATAAATTACACCATTTTCCTTCCACAGAGTGGCTGGTGAGTTTGAACCACCAACCTTCTGGTTAGCAGTCAAACGCCTTAGGCACTACACCACAATCCATGCTAGCATTCCCAATTTTCCTTCCCTGCTCCAGTTTTCTCCAGAGCACTATTACCATGTGACATATTATATATGTTTATCTGCCCCCCACTACTAGAATGTAATCTCTGTTTTGTTATTATTCTAGCTCTTACTATTATTCTAGCTTTTGGGACACAGTGTGGCTGGTACATTGTAGGTGCTCAATTAATATTTATTGAATGAATGAGCAAAATGTGAAATCATAATACTTTATATTTGGTTAAGTCTTTATAATTTACAAAGCACCATCACAAATACTATTTCATTTAAATCTGACAACAACCCTATGAGTTAGGTGACACTGTCTTGTTTTAATGGAAGGAAACAAAGATCCCAGAGTGGTCTGGGCTACAGTGGCAAGCACCATGTTAAATTCCGAGTGCTGCCATTTACAGGATGTCTACCATTAGAGGCACTGTGCTGAATGGTCCAGTATATTTAGAAACCTCGCAAGAGTCCTACAAGGTGGGTAAAATACCCCTATTAAAAGTAAGAAAAATGAGGCTAAAGGGGGTGAAGCAATTTGCCTATGTAACACAGTAAACTAGCAACACAGTAGACAGAGGAGTAGGGACACAGAAGACAGAGGGGTGGGGAGACAAGAGACAGTGGAGTTGTTGTTGTTAGGTGCTGCTGAGTCAGCTCCAACTCATAGCGACCCTATGTACTACAGAACAAAACACTGCCTGGTCCTGTGCCAGCCTTATAATCCTTGCTATGCTTGAGTCCATCACTAAAGCCACTGTCAGTGCATCTAGTTGACGGTCTTCCCTTTTGTCCTGATCGTCTATTTTACCAAGTATGATACTCTTCTCCAGGGACCCTTCTGACATGACCAAAGTATATGAGACCAAGTCTGGCCATTCTTGCTTCTAAGAACATTCTAGCTGCCCTTGTTCTAGGACAGACTTGTTCGTTCTTCTGGCAGTCCATGATATTTTCAATATTCTTTGCCAGTACCACAATTCAAAGGTATCAATTCTTTTTTGGTCTTATTAACTGTCCAGCATTCACATGCATCTAAGGTAACTGAAAATACCATGGCTTGGGTCAGGTACACTTTAGTCTTCAAAGTGACATCTTTGTTCTTTATATTTTAAAAAGGTCACTTGTAGCAGATTATCCCAGTGCAGTGAAACATCTGATTTCTTGACTGCTGCTTCCATGGGTGTTGACTGTGGATCCAAGTAAAATGAAATCTTTGACAACTTTAATCTCTTCTCCATTTATTGTGATGTCGCTTATTGGTGCAGCTATGAGGCTTTCTGTTTTCTTTAAGTTGAGGTGTAATCCATACTGAAAGCTGCAGTCTTTGATCTTCATCAGTAAGTGCTTCAAGTCCTCTTCACTTTCAGCAAGCAAGGTTGTGTCATCAGCATACTGAAGGTTTTTAATGAGTCATCCTGCAATCCTGATTCTGAATTTTTCTTCAGAGTCTAGTGGAGTAGGGACCCAGGAAAGAGGAATGGGGATATAGGAGACAGGGGAGTTGGGACTCAGAAGCCAAGACTCCTCCACTTTCAGCTCCTCCTTAGGGCTCAGTGCACCACATCTAGGGCACAGGCTTTACCAACAATCACTATGTCTACTAAAGCAGGAAGCATGGGTGAAATCTCATACCAAACAAGCTCTCCAAAGGAAGATTCACAAATAGTGCTGTACTCCCAGATATATCCTGAGGCCAACCACTTCTCAGGATGAGCACTACTACCACTCCCAGTTGAAACCCCCAACCATGGCTTGCCCAGCTACTATAACAGCTTCCTGTGAAGAGCTCTGATAACATAGTGCCTAAGGCATTTGACTGCTAACCAGAAGGCTGGCGGTTCAAACCCATCAGCCACTCCTCAGAAGGAAGACTGGACAATCTACTGCCACAGTGATACTGCCTCGGAAACCCAAGGAGGGGTCGCTATGAGTTAGAACTGACTTGACCACAGTGAGATTGGTTTTTGATTTGTGGGGGCCTGAGAACGTGACCTCCAACTACAAGGAATGTAAATTACCAAACTCCAGTGGCTGTACTCTGAAATCCATTGTCATATTGGTGCCAAGGCCAGACTTTCTACAGGAAATAGCCAGAGACAGAACATGGCAGGGATACTAAGGCAGGCCTGCTCTGGAGAGACACGGGACTCCTCTGATGACCAACTTTGGACTGAGGTCCCCACAATGGCCTTGCAAGTAGACTAGGATGATTCCATCCAACTGTCCTTCCCTCTCTTGTTCACTCAAGGTCAGTTAGTACATTGTGGTCTGATGGTTCTGCCATCCTCCCAGCTCTTGTCCTTACAAATTTCCCTCTGGCATAGCTTCTCACCTTTCCCACCAAGCAGCTCATTCAGACCTAATTATTGAGACCAGCTCCTTCCCCATTTTCTTTCACAGGCTATTCCTTACTAAAATTCTTGCACTTTTAAATACATCTTCACATTTTGCTTCTTGGACTAATACACCCTCTAACTGGTCTCCCTGTTTTTATTCCTACCTCTCCAAAAGCTTTTTCCCACAAGCAGCCAGTGATGGCTAAAAATGCATGACATCACATCATTTCCTCATGCACAAATCTCCAATGTTTCCCCCATAATTAGGACAAAGCCAGTGTTTATCATGAACCATGAGGCCTACTAATTTGGTCTCTTCCCTTCCTTCCCCTCCCTGACTTTGCCTCCCTCACCCTCTCTCTTCCTCACTGTGCACCAGGTATACCTTCCTTCTTCCTGTTCCTTAAACTTGTCAAATTGTCTTCCACCTCAAAGCCTCTACTTAGAATACAATCCCCAGCCCTCTGGAGTCTGGCTCCTTCATGTCCTGTGGGTCTCAGCTCAAATGGCACCACTTTAGGCAGGGCCTTCACTGACCTCCCACCCACTCCACCCCAGTTACCTTCCATCCCAATGCCTGTTTTATTTTCTTCACAGAACTTGTTGCAATCTGAAATTATCTTGTCTGTTTATTGTCTATCCCCTTTACAAAATGTCAGCTCCATGAGGACAAGCTCTTGCCTTATCTTGCTCACTGCTGCGTCCTAACAAGAGCCTGACACACAGAATGGCACATGACTGACTCCAGTAGCAGAAGCCTGAGCACCCCTTTAATGTAGCTCCTCACCTCTCCCTCCATGCTGCTGATGCGGACAAGCTCATTGAGAATCAGCAAGGCTCCATGGATCCGGTCATCCCGATTCATGCCCTTCTCCTTGGCCAAGGTCTCATCAAACCCTTTCTCAGCTTCTTCAAACGTGTGCTATGCAGAGATATCAGAAAGTCTTAATTACCCATTATGCAAAGTCAGAAAGAACACAGGCTCACTCCATCTATCAGAGTTGTGAGGAGTTACCATGACTGCTCAGTACATGGAGTTACCTGATCCTGGCTGCTGCCCTTTGCCAGGATCATCAACACTACTAATTTATCAAGCTCTCTTGCTCAATTATAGATCCCTGGGTAGTACAAACAGTTAAGCACTCAACTAATAGCTGCAAGGTTGGTGGTTTAAAGCCATCCAGAGTCACCTGTGAAGAAAGGCCTAGCAATATGCCTCCACAAGGTCACAGATTTAAAAACCCTATGTTGCTGTTGTTACATGCTGTGGAGTCGGACCCGACTCATAGAGACCCTTCCTTGGGTTTCCAAGGCAGTATCACTACAGAAGTAGATTGCCCAACCTTCATTCCAAGAAGCAGCTGGTGGGTTTGAACTGCCAGCTTTCTGGTTAGCAGTCAAATGCCTTAGGCACTATGCTACCAGAGCTCCCTAAAAATCCTATGGAGTAGCTCTATTCTATACACATAGGGTTGCTATGGATCAGAATGGACT
The DNA here is from genome assembly GCF_000298275.1 of Orycteropus afer afer. Taxonomy (NCBI): domain Eukaryota; kingdom Metazoa; phylum Chordata; class Mammalia; order Tubulidentata; family Orycteropodidae; genus Orycteropus; species Orycteropus afer. The sequence continues at coordinate 8,207,084 of NW_006921681.1, forward strand.
TGATGGCAACTAAAAACAGCTTTCCTGATTAATTTAACATCAACTCTCACAGTAACCCCATGAGGCAGATACCATTTTTACCCTTATTTCATAGATTAAAAAACAGGGGGCCTCAAATAAATTAAGCAACTTGTCCCAAGTCACACAGCAAAGTCAAAACTAGAACCCAGGCCTCCCAATCTCATGTTCAGGGCTCTTTTTATAATACAAGGCTCGTTAGTAGGTTACCTTGGCACCAATAATTAACACAGGACTTATCATACTAGGGGACAGGGAACTAGTACTTTCTTAAGCTAGCATCAACCATATTTCATTGATTCTGAGACACCCATTTTCCTATATTATAACATCTCTGAAAAGAGAGATGTCTTACAAATGCTAATAAAAAAGCACTGAGTCACAGTTTAATTGGCACCCTATTTTTATTCTTAATGGTACACAACATAATGGTGCATCTTTGTTTCGATGGAATACAATATAATAAATATTAATGCACATTGAGCACAAAAAAAAATCGTCTGAGACCAAAACAAATGTTATTATATGTGCTTTGTGGCAAGGGACCTATTTTGGCCCTTAGGCCAAGTAATAATCTATGTGAATATGCTTTACTGGTGGCTGGAATGGACCCTCTCCTCACCCTGTACCACTGAGGCTTCTGCATCTCCTTTGGCTCACGTTGGGTGGTAAGAATCAGACAGGCACGGAGGGCGGCGACGGCTCCCTCCCGGATGGCCTGTTTAGGATCCCACACGGCCACAAATATGTTGTCAAAGAAGGGTTGCACTTGCTGGAAGAAGAAGGTGGGGACGCTAATGGCCAGCTCACGGAGAACCAAAACCTAGGAGAAAATGGAAGACTGAGAACTCTACTCCATATCAGAGGCTCTTTCATGAGGACAGCTTTGTAGTCATCCTAGAGTCTATAGATATTATGAAAAGAGAAGATTTGCCCCATTTCCTGGGTTTAGATCTTAACCTCTAGCTGGGAGAAATTCTGGGAACAGAGGAAGGAAAAGTAAAATTGACCAAACATCTCAGTATTCACTATCCTATGTTATTCACAAAAACACAATGCTTGCAATGTTAAAATATAAACTCTGGAAGGGCAATTTATTTTTTTAACTTTTTGTTGTGATTTGGGTGCAGTTCTACAAAGCAGATTCACTTTATATTCACCAGCTCATACTCATTTTATTTCGTGACACCAATTACAAGAGCAGCTATTTTTTATGTTTGAATACAGTTATATTGACAGCAAGAAGGTGACACCTATACTGTTACCTAATGGTGCAGTGATTAAGCACTTGACTGCTAACCAAAAAGTTGGCATTTCGAACCCATCAGCTGCTGTTCTGTAGGAGAAAGATGTAGTGGCCTGCTTCCTTAAAAACCCTGGAAATCCTATGGGCTCAGAGGACATCTAGGTCAATTGGCAAAACACAGTTCATAAACATAATGTGCTACATCTTAGTCTGGTAAGTTGCCTTGGGTCTTAAACATTTGTAAGTAGCCATCTAAGAAGCAACTATCGATCTCTTCTCACCTGGAGCACAGGAGAATGAAGAAGAATGAAAACTCAAGGAAGCAATTAGTCCACAGGATTAATGGCCCACATGAACCATAGCCTCCTCTGACCTGAGAAGAACTAGATGGTACCCAGCTACCACTATTGAACACTCTGACCCAGACCACAATAGAAGGTCCAGGTTAGAATGGGTTCAAAACGATAAAAGGGGAGAACAAAATTCAAAGTCAAAAACAGAAAAAGCCCAGACTTAACTGTGGTTGGAAAGAGACTAGAGGAACCCTAGAGACTATTGCCCTGAAAGAGCCTTCTAACTTGAAACTGAACACACTCCTGGAGGCCACCTTCCACCCAAATAATAGGATTATAAAACAAAGAACATGAAGAATGTGTTGCTCATAACAACAAACTATACAAGACCAACAGGGCAACTTTTGCCCAAAACCAAAGATGAGAATGTTGGAAGGAACAGGGAAATTGGACAAATAGAAATGAGGAACCCGGGGAGGAAACAGGGAGAGTGCTGATACATGACAGGGATTGAAACCAATCATGGAACAATTTGTGCATGAACTACTGATTGGAAAACTAATTTGCTGGTAAGCGTTCTAGTAAGATGGTGGAATAGGCAGACAACTACACAGACCCTCTTCAACAAAGAAACCAAAATCAAACTCACTGTCATTGAGTCAGACCCAACTCACAGCGACCCTTCCTTGGGTTTCTGAGGCAGTATCACTACGGAAGTAGATTGCCCAACCTTTCTTCCGAGGAGCAGCTGATGGGTTTGAACCACCAGCCTTCTGGTTAGCAGTCAAATGGCTTAGGCACTATGCCACCAGAGCTTCTTCAACAAAGAGAAAAGGTACCAAATAACACAGCTACAGAAGATAATCCTGGAGCCCTGAGCTTTGAAAGGAAGGATACAGAAGTGGACTAAACTCCAATTAGTAGAAGAACCTGCATGAAAACAACAAAACAGGGGACATACGGAGCTGCAGTCTGTCAGCAATCCTGACAGTACGGACAGCTTGGACATTGGCAAGGGGTGTTTACGACCTAAGAATTAACCTAAAAGTTGGCCCTGCTAGCCAGGGGCTCCACGGAGGACTGCGCTGGTGGCTGGTAAATAAAAGGGGAAGCAGTGAAGAGGGAGACAGGCTGAGCCATGAACTTTTGCCTGTGCAGAGGGTGTAGCCATTTTGAATGTTTACAAGCAGTTCAGCCATTTTTTATATTTAAAGCGACAGCATTCTCTCAGATTCCAGGCACCTAAGAATAGGTTCCACTTGCTGGGAACCACAAGGACATTCCAGACCTGAACAATTAGAAAAGTACAATATTCCCCTTGTTACTCTTATTCCCCACACCCTCCGAGTGAACAGAGGTACAGCCATCTCTCACACCCACCTACCTTCTGGGCCAGAGGAATTCCATCCGAGTCTGTGCTCTGACAGAGCCTGGGTGCCCTGCCCAGACTTTTTTTTTAAAGTTTATTTGTTTCTGTCTGTTTTAAAATTATTATTATTATTTTCAATTCTTTTTATTATTATTCTTTATTCTTCCCTTTCCAGGTTCTAGTTCTCAGCTTTTTCTCTCTTCCCTATTCCTTGTTCCCATTTTTTCATTCTCATGGTTAACCCCATTCCTTGTTTATCTTTTGTCACTTCTTTCTTCATTATTCTCCTACTCTACCACTTTTCTCTTATCGCCCCCTCCCCAGATACTGCAGGTTTTTTTTTTTTTTTTCTTTTTTCCTTTTCTATTCTTATTTCTATTTTGGGTGATTGTTCCTGTGTGTTTATGCAGTGTGTTTAATGTCTGCTTGCTCTTACTTTTTTTGATGGTTTTTCAATCTTTGTTTTTGTCTGAGTGGGAGACAGCAACCCTAATCATACAATGCACCCGCACCTCCTGCAGCTTCACTTATTGACTGAGAGCTACCACTTCCTTCTCCACCAAATGGCCAACCATAAACAACCACCAAGAAGAGCCTGACTCACCCTTAGCTGCTCTTCACAAATAGTTAACAGAGATCTAAATACAACAATGTCACAATGTCTCAGAGACAACAGACCATCACAGCCCACACAAAGAAGCAAGATAAAGTGGTAGAAATAAGTGAGCAGAATACAGACTGAGAACACATCCCTGAGGAAGAAGCAGCATTAGAACTCCCTGAGAAGGAATTCAAAAGAACTATATTTAGGTATCTTCAAAGGATTGAGACAGACCAAGGAAAACACTGACAAAATCATGGAAAACAAAGACAAAACCCTAAAACAATTTCAGAAGAAAACACAAGAATAAAATGATAAAATAAATTAAAATTAGAAATGATACAAAATCTACAGAGAGAAACCCAGAAGATTAATACTAAATTTTCAGAAATAGATAACACGTTGAAAGGGCAAAGGAGTAGAATTGAATCAATGGAAGACAAAATTCATGAAACTGAAGACAAATATCTGACTATTTCTTTGGAAAGGGATCAATCAGAAAAAAGATCAAAACAAAATGAAGAAAACATAAGGTTCATATAGGATACCATCAAAAGGAATAACCTACGTGTCAC
>NW_006921681.1:8211754-8213059 GCF_000298275.1 Orycteropus afer afer
TTAAAACCAGGCCAACCTTACAAGATATACTAAAGGGAGTCCTTTGAACAGAGAACTAATAAGAGCAAACAACAACCGACCATTAATACACAAGATGACATAACCCAGAAACCAACACAGCTATGGATGCATCCAAAGTAAAATAAGCTTACACAATTTTAAACAGGGAACCAGAGACATCAATTGGCAAATGAGGACAACTACAAACCCAAAAGAGGGAAAATACTGTGTAGTTACAGAACTTCTAAATGGTGAGGAAGTCAAGAGAGTTGCAAAATAGAATGGACATTTCTAAACTTGAGGAGAAAATTATAAATCACAGAGTAACCTCAAAGAAAAATGATAAACCTTCACATCACAATAAAAAAGAGGACAAGCACAAATATTTAGCAAATAATAAAGAAAATAACACGATTCATAATGACCTCAGCACAGAAAATTATATGGAACAAAGAAACCAGGGACACCATGAAAAATCACATAACAAAATGACAGCAACCAATTCATACTTGTCAATAATTACACTGAATGTCAATGGATTAAATGCACCACTCAAGAGACAGACAGCTGCAGCCTGGACAAGAAAACATAACCCATCAATATGCTGTCTACAAGAGACACAGCTTATAGACAAAGACAAGAAAGGATGGAAGAAAGATATATCGAGCAAAGGGCAACCAAAACAGAGCAGGAGTGGCAATATTAATTTCTGATCAAACCGACTTTAAGACAAAAACCACCATATGAGACAAGGAAGGACATTATATATGATTAAAGGATCAACTGAACAAGAAAATATGACCATAATAAATATCTATGGGCCCAACGAAAGAGCCCCAAAATACATAAATCAGACTTTAAAAGAGTTGAAAAGGCAAATAGATGACTCCACAGTCATAGCGGGAGACTTTAATACACCATTTTCGATGAAAGATAGAACAAATGGAAAGAAACTCAACAAAGATGCAGAAGAGCTAAGCAATACAATACACCAACTTGACCTTATAGACATCTACAGAGCACTTCACCCAACAGCAGCACAATATACATTCTTTTCTAGTGCACGTGGAACATTCTCCAGGATAGACCATATGTTAGGCCATAAAGCAAGCCTTAATAAATTTAATAACATTGAAATACTGCAAAGCATCTTCTCAGATCACAATGCTATCAAATTATAAATCAACAATAGGAAGATGAATGGAAAAAAGGCAAACACATGGAAACTGAACACATCTTCCTTAAGAACGACTGGGTAATAGAAGAAACAAAAAGTGAATGTAAAAAATTCCTTGAATTGAGGAG
>NW_006921681.1:8223060-8237146 GCF_000298275.1 Orycteropus afer afer
AAGGAAAGGTTTATCTATGCAAGGAAATTTTCTTTTTTGGTTACCACGGGTGGGAGGGGAGGTTAGGGAACACTGTTAGATAGGTAGAGATAAGTACTGATTTGGGTGAAGAGTAGGGCAATGAACCAAATGTGAGTGATCAAGATGGTGGCATTGAGGAAGAAGATGACACAGAGAGGTATATGGGAGGTGCAGACAACAAAGAAAAACCCTTTGGCACATACAGTACTACACTGTCAGTGAAGGCAAACATGGGTATACGGGTGGATAGATGGGTGGACAGGCTGAACGATTAGGTACGTCTATGCAGCGGGGAGTGTACCCAAGACCATGTATAGGATTGGCAGACAATCGTTCTACAAGTGTATCTGTATGCTCCGTAAGAATTCCCAGGTGTAAACTAGAGCTGACAAGGGACAAGGTTGTAGTCACTTCTTGGTCACAGCCAGTTACCCAGAGGGAGTGAGTAGTTGGACCTGTGGGCTCGGAACCATAGTTGCAGGGAACATCAAGCTCAATTGGCATAACATACTATGCAAAACATTGTTCCACCTCCTACTTTGGCGAGTAGCAACTGGGAATTTAAAAGCTTGCAAGCAGCCATCTAGATGCAATGATAGGTCTCTCCTCGTCCAGAGCAAAGAAGAATGAAGAAAACCAAAGATTCATGGGAACAATTAGTCCAAGCAACTGGTACACTATGCAATCCTCAGCCTATATGACTATGAGACCAGAAGAACTAGATGGTGCCCAGCTACCACTGTCGACCACTCAGAAGGGAATCCATGTAGGAGATCTTGGATAGAGTAGGAGAACAATGTGGAACAAAACTCAAAATCATTTGGAAAAAAATAAAAAAGGGACCAGGTTTGCTGGCCTGATAGAGCCTGTGGAACCACTGAGACTATGGTCCCTAGCTGCCTTTCAGGTCTGGAATTGAAACCACTCCTGTGGCTTCCAGTCAAATAAAAGATAGCATATGAGCTGAACATTTACACTAGGTAGAGACACTCCTTGGAAAGAATAATCATGGGAGAATAGAAGGGCTGTGTATGCACAGGGAGACAGCTCAGGGGGCAGGAGTGCATGGAGGGAAGGACACAGGGAACAGGTGGCTATGGGGAAGAAGTGAGAGGGGAGCTGTTGAATTGTGGGAAATCGTAGTCAGTGTCATGAGACAAAGTGTATTTGAGCTGCTGTATGGAAAGTAAATTTGCTTTGTAAACTTTCACCCAAATCACAATAAAAATTAAAAAAAACAAACTAATTTGCTATGTAAACTTACACCTAAAGCAATAAAATTTTAAACAAACATGCAAACAAAAATCCTGTGGGGCAGATGTACTCTGTCCTATGGGGTCACTGTGAGTCAGAATCAACTCAATGGTAGTAGGTTTGGATTTTTGGATAATGAACTAGCTTAGAACTATACTGGGAAGATAGTAAACGTTCAATAAATATTTGCTGAGTGAATGAATAATCCTGTTTAATGTTTAATCCTATTATTATTTTCATGTCATAAAGGAAGAAAGTGAAAATCAGAAAGGTTGCCCAGTGACAGAGTTAGCAAGGAGCATAATCAGACTGAACCAAGGTCCAAGTACCCTTCCTCTGGTACCGTGCTTCTTTCTCATAATGCTGCCTCCTAAAGGGGGAGCTGACTGGGGAAGACCCGACTAGTGCACAGTCACTCCCAGATTCTCCCTCTCAAGCAAAGAGTCTGCCCCATCTCATGACCTAGAATCCCAACTGAACAAAGCAGCCTTTTTTAGGACGAGCTTCGAAAAGCAGCAAGAATGTGCCACTGAAAGATGAGGATAAAGAGTATCACTTGCCCAAACGCAGAATGGCCAATGGGGAAAAGGAAAGATTTGGCAAGATACCAATTGATCAACAAATAAATAGGGAAATAAAAAATAAATAAGAAAAGGCTGGGAGAAGGCAGATCAACTCTCTGGGCAGTGAAATTTCCCACTTGCCCTGGTCCTCTCTTATCCCAGTACTTCTGTATTCCCACAGTTACACAAATCAAAACAAACAAACAAACAAACAAACAAAAAACTCACTGCCCTCAACTCATAGCAGCCCCTCCTTAGGTTTCCAAGGCAGTATCTCCATGAAAGTAGATTGCCCAATCTTCCTTTCGAGGAGTGGCTGGTGGGTTTGAACCTCCAGCCTGCTGGTTAGCAGTCAAATGCCTTAGGCACTACACCATCAGAGGTCCTCCCAGAGTTACACAAGACAGGCCTTAATAAGGATACAGAAAGCATTATACAAATAGCACAGCCATCTGGGGCTTTGTAAGTCTTTTGGCTTGTGGCTTCTTCTCTTCCCTATGACTGAGTGGTATCTTCTGCTTGGGAAGTAATCGTGATTCTAGAAAATGAGAGTTCAAGATAAGCCTTGTGCTTAGGGCTCTCTCTTCAAGTGACAATAAAGAAGATAACTTTAAATTTCCTTTTCAGGTATTGAGTTCAAAGGCTGAGAGATAAGAATTCAGGACAGAACATAAATATGCTAAGAAACACAACACCTTTTCCTGGAGTGTCCCCACTAAGGTCTTTGCCTTTCAGAGACCTCAGCATTTTACAAGAGGGACCCTGACACATTACCATCACTCCCTAAGCCTGGCTACATTCCTCCCTCCCAGGTACTCACAGCTGCATGTCTCCGGCCCTCATTGCGGTCAGCACCCAGCCATTCCAGGGCTCGCTTCACCTCAAACTCCACATATTCAGCAGTGAAAGTATCCCCTGCCATTGCGAGGCGGCCAATGGCCTTGGATGCCATTTCCATAACAACTGGATCATTGGAGGGGAGGAGGTTGCGGAGATAATTGGCAAATCTGCCAATTCGGGTGGCATTTCCCCCTTCTACTCCTATGAGGCTAGCTGGAAAAGAAAGGAGGCAAATGTGAGGATGGGGTATTTGCTGTTCAGGAAAGCTTGCTGCCTTGGAAAGAAAGGTAGTGAGTGACCCTGTTGTTTCACTGGGAGTACAGACTTCAATTTCCAGAATAAAAGATAGCTAAGAATACAGATAGTTTCCATTTTAACTACCAGATTTGCTATATGTGCCATAACTACTTATATAAAGTAACATGATCTCATTTTAGTATCATGTAACTTATTTTCCCAGGCAGGAAAGGAATTCAACTTGGGACTGGAAATAATACACAGAATGCACCATCAGTCTTTAGAAGTTGAAAATTATCTACCTTTTATTAATTATCCCCCAATTCAACTACTCCATTCTTAAGCCCTGCTCTGCCAAATCCTGCTAAACACAGAAACCAGAACCTAAAAGCAGCAACATAGAATAGTGGAAAGAAAGTGGGCGTCTAATCTCAGTTCTGGCAAACTGCCTGGCCTTAGAAAAACAGGGCCGAGACTCAGCTTCAATAACTGAAAAATCTCTGCTTTGCATACATCCCAGGTCTGTTGCTAAGATTAATACATGTATGTCTAAGTTCACGAAAAGCCACAAACTCAAAACAAAGAGTTCAAACAAGTATGAACTAAGCATCTATTAAGTGGCAGACATGAGGTACAGGTGTAACGGACACAAAGAAGAGTAGATGCTTATTCGTAGTTGTTAGTGTTACCAGAGATGGTCCTTACCTATGGCCAAGATGCCACCTTTCCTCTCATTGGCATCGGAGCTGGAAACCAATTCAAAAATGTGATGGTTCAGCTGATCATAAAAGCGGGTAGACTCTTCTTGACTCATCTACAAAAGAATACGTGCTCAGAACAATTTATAATATTCCCCTGGTGGGAGTAAGGATAGGGCTTCCATAGACTAGGAGGACCAAGCAGTAGACAGCATGTACAGTTCAAACCAAAGAAGACAAAGTTCCTGCCTATTTCTAACATTTTAAACTCACAACTCATCTGTTCATTAAACAAACACATGCTGTCTACTACATGGCAAGCAACATTCTGTCCTAGGTTCTACCTAGTACCAGGAGTACAAGGATGAACAAAGCATTTTCCCTAACCTCATGTTTGTTCTCTACTTGGAAAGTCACAAGCTATCAACTTTCCAAACCCACCTCAAACACTGTGGCACAAACTGAGGATCTGGTATGTGATGGGGAAAAGAAAAATTAAGAGGTAATTTCTACCCTGACCCCTAACACGTCAACACAAACACATGAAGTGCCATCGAAATGTGAAACTGCTGCAAAGTAACCCACACTTTCAATGGACAGTACGTCAGAAAGGCAGGTGGGTGCCTTTCTGAAACAGAATCACTGTATTTTCCAAATCTTCACTTAGCTATCAAAAGGATCTAAAACAGTGGACAGTACATTTAGCTCAGATACCTCCCAATGACTTGCCCCTAATCACAGAAGTCCCAACCTCTCGGAGCTCCATGGTGACGTAGTGCTGGAGCTCCTTGGCAGCTTTGGCCCTGATCTCCTCATTGCGACTCTTCAGGCCACTGGCAAACTGCTGTAAAACGCTCACATTGCTGGATGTGGTAGTAGCTGTGGTGGCAGCGGCAGGTCCGGTTCCAAGCATCTTGCCCTGAGGTTCTTTGGAGAGAAGCTTCCTTTACTATCTGGATAATGAACTATGATGATGAATTTATTGGCCCTAGTTCCTGAGCACAGATCTTTACCCAGCCCATGTCAAGTGGAAGTGGAAGATTCAAAAAAGGTTGGGAGACCACACTGAGGAATATGCAGAAAGCCTAGAAAACATTCCTGCAACAGTAACTGATGTTTAAAGGGGACAGCATAGCAGAATGGGTCAAAGTGGGGGCTGTGGAGCCAGACTAACTAGGTTTGAATTCAGTTTCAAAGTTAAATAGCTTAAGCAAGATACTTAAAATCTATCTCACTTTCCTCAACTACAATAAACATGAGGATAATAGCACCTAGCTATTAGGGTTGATAGGAGGATTTAAAAACAAACAAACAAACAAACAAAAAACTCACTGCCATTGACTGAGTTGGATCCAACTCATAGGGACCCCTCCTTGGGTTTCCAAGGCGGTATCACTATGGAATTAGACTGCCCAACTTTCCTTCCAAGGAGTGGCTGGTGGATTTGAAGCGCCAACCTTCTGGTTAGCAGTCAAATGCCTTAGGTACCATGCCACCAGATCTCCTGATATGAAGATTAAATGAGTAAAAATAAGTGCTTAGAATAGTTTTAGGCACACGGTGAGTCTTCCATAATTGTTAGCTATTATTCATCATTATTATATGCACATAAGGAACTCTGGTAGCACAGTGCCTAAGGCATCTGACTGCTAACCAGAAGGTTGATGGTTCAAACCCAACAGTCACCCCACAGAAGCAAGACTAGACAATCTACTTCCCTAAGGATTTACTGCCTCTTTACCACCTTCTCGGAAACCCAATGCAGGTTGCTATGATCCGGAATCAACTCATTGGCAGTGAGTTTGGTGTTTTGGTTTTAAGGACCCCTGGTGGCACAATGGTTAAGTGTTCAGCTGCTAACCAAAAGGATGGTGGTTCGAACCCACCCATCAGTTCCGTGGGAGAAAGACCTGGTGATCTGCTTCCAGAAAGATTACACCCAACAAAAGCCTACGGCGCAGCTCCACTCTGTCATGTGGGTTCACTATGCATTGAAATTTACTCAAACGGCACCTACAACTATGTATGTGACTCAGTGCCAGGTACTAAAGGTGGGGAGGTAGGGAGAGAATAAAAAGTAACTAAGACTGCCTGTTTCCTCAAAGAGTTCAATCTAAGAGAAAGACTATTATTACTCTATAACAACACTGTTCAGAAGAATATAATTCAGGCCACAAATGTAATTCTAAACTACCTAATAACCATATTTTAGAAAAAGAGGTAAAAAGAAACCTGTAAAATTAATTTTAGTAATATAGTTTATTGAACTCAATATACAAAGTATCATTTCAACATCACCAATATAAAAAATTAATATCGTTTCCATCATTATTATTATTTTGCATTAAGTCTCCAAAATCCAGTGTATATTTTACATTTACAGCCATCTCAGTTTGGACGAGGCACATTTCAAGTGCTTAACAGCCACACGCACAACTAACAGTGCAGTTCTACAGAACATTAGTGCCTTCAGTGAGAGCTAGAAGAGACAGATTAGCTCTGGAGATCACTCGTTCATTTAATTCTTCAATTATTTACTGTCCCTTCCCTCAGTGAGGTTACAATCCAATAGGAAATATAGATAATCAGGCAACCAAAACAAAACTGGCCATAATAGGGCTCAGGGCAGACTGCTATGGGAATAACATATACTTATTCTAAGTACGTCCAGATTAAACTATAAAACCAATTTCTCAAAATATTATAAACGCACTTGTGAGCCACAAAGAAAAAAACCAAGCCATAGTTTTGAAAAACTTTCAAATATTCCAATGCCGAGATTGCTTTAGGAATGTCACCTTTTACGGGAGAGAAAAGCCAAGGATCCCTGATGAAAAAACTAGTACGGGGTGGGGGTGGGGGGTAGGGAGTGTCGGCAAAGAATTGCCATTCTCAGTTAAGAATTAGTGTATTTTTACAAGGTCTGAGTCCCACAGACCATCTGCTCCAGGGTGAATTCAATTAAACTATTGGAATTCAAATGCCCTACGGGTCTTGGTGAGGGCTTCAAGAAGCCCGTTAAAGCTGGGTTGCTAAAAGTAGGGATAGGTGCGGGGGAAAAGCAAAGAAGATGAAACTCAAGGATGGAACCGAACTCCGGGGACTGGGGCCCTGAGAGGTCTTCACAGTGGAGTGCAAGGGGCTGACATTGAAGTCAGTACTCTCCGAGGCAGAGGGTATCTGATTTGTAGGTGGCTTCGAAAAAGGGGTGACTGTAACGGGCAGGGAGCAAAGGGGCCTCAGCAAGACCGGAGCTCATGAGCCGGTCTCCCGGGCGCCTGGTAGGCTGAAGGGTCAGACGGACTCCTGGGGGCCCCGGAGGAGGTGGGCGTTGCCTCGCCGGGTGAGGGGTCAGGGGCCTAGGCGACGCCAAGTTGGTAGGACCGGGACGGAGGGGATTCCACGTCCCCGACGGGCGGCTCTTCGAGGCCCCTACGGACCAGGCTGGCCGGGGTCTGGCCATTCCACCGCCTGGGAGGGGTCAGTGCCAGGCCCCAGACTCACCGCGCGGCTTCGGCTAAGGCCTCAGCTGCCGCCGCCAGCGCCGGTCCCACCACTTCAGGTCCCCGATCCCACCACCCGCCTTGCCCGCTGTCCTCTAAGCCGGGCCGGGTGAAGGGGGCGGGTTCCCAGCCATGAAGACCAATAGACAGGCGAAAGAAGAAGATTGGCTGGAACACAGACGAATAGTAATGAAGGAGAAGTGAAGCTTCAGGACCCGGCTTCTCCAGGGGGCGTGGACTGCTCAAATAGACAAACCACACGTCCAGTGGTAGGCAAAAGGAGGCTGAGGTCCACTTGAGGAAGCCAATCAGTGGTGAATTGACTTCAGTCACTTCCAGGCACATTTCCGGTGTATCGCTGCTATAATTCCCCTCTATATGGGGTTGTGGTCATGCCCAGTGCGCTCTCTGGGTACCGCGGCAAGAGAGGAGGAGGAGGAAGACGGAGGTTTGAGACCTCACAGTATAATTCTGAGACTAGCATGTGGACCTTGCCAGCGCCTCGTAATTACTGGAAATGTTGAAAATGTTGTTATACTTTCTCACTTTTCAAACATTTTTTAGCTCACAAGATCATTCCCAAGAAATCATAGCTAATTTTTATTTCAATAAACTGTTTTTAAATAATTTTACTTTTATGGGGGGGGGGGCTGGGAGGGGAAATTGCCAAAAAGTCAAGCTGGATTCAGAAGAGGACGTTGAATGAGGGGTATCGTGCTGATGGCAGATGGATCTTGGCTGAATGCAGAGAATACCAGGAAGATGTTTACCCGTGTTTTATTGACTATGCAAAGGCATTAGACTGTGTGGATTATAACATTATGGATAACATTGCAAAGAATGGGAATTTCAGAACACTTGTGCTTATATGGAACCTATACATAGACCAAGGGGCAGTCATTCCAACAGAACAAGGGGATACTGCGTGGTTTAAAACAGGAAAGGTGTGCATCTGAATTGTATCCTTTCACCGTATTTATTCAATCTGTATCCTGAACAAATAATCCAAGAAGCTGTACTATACGAAGAAGATTGGAGGAAGACTCATTAACAGCCTGCAAAATGCAGATGACACGACCTTCAGTATGGATTACAACAATTCAACTTAAAACAAAAATCCTCACAGGTAAGCAACATCATGATGAACAGAGAAAAGATTGAAGTTATCAAAGATTTTATTTTACTTGGATTCACAATCAACACCCAAGGAAGCAGCAGTCAAGGAATCAAATGATGTAATACATCGAGCAATTCTGCTGCAAAAGACCTCTAAAGTGTTAAAAAGCAAAGATGTCACTGAGAACTAAGTGTGCCAGGTATTTTCAGTCAGCTCAATATGAATGCAATTGCTGGACAATAGGAGCTCTGGTAGCATAGTGGCTAAAGCACTTGACTGCTAACCAGAAGGCTGGCGGTTCAAACCCACCAGCCACTCCTTGGAAGGAAGGTTGGGCAATCCTACTTCCGTAGTGATACTGCCTCGGAAACCCAAGGAGGGGTCGCTATGAGTCGGGGCCGACTCGACGGCACATAACAACAACAACAACAAGCTGGACAATGGATAAGGAGGCGCAAAGAAGAATTGATGAATATGAATTATGGTTTTGACAAAGAATATTAAATATATCATGGACTGCCAGAAAAATAAGCAGAAGTACAGCCAGAATGCTCTTTAGAAGCAAGGATAGTGAGATTTCATCTCACATACTTTGAACATGTAATCAGGAGGGATCAGTCCCTGAAGAAGAACATCATGCTTGGTAAAGTAGAAGGTCAGTGAAATAGACGAAGACTTTGGATGAGATGGATTGACACAGTGGCTGCAACAATGGACTCAAGCATAACAAGGATTTTGAGGATGGTATAGGACTGGGTGGTGTTTCATTCTGTTGTACATAGGGTTGCTAGGAGTTGGAACAGACTCTGACAACTAAAAATTTTAAAAGCAGTGTTATTTTTTTAAATCCTCTAAACAGTAGCAGAAATGGAATTTCACTACATGTTTATTAATTACTAATTTCCAAACAGCTTGTATGTTTACCATTCAAATTTCAAAATAAATAAGTTCTATGAATGTATTATATTTGTGTAATATATATACACACACACACGTGAAATATTTATATATATATATATACACGTTGTTGTTGTTAGGTGCCGTCGAGTCGTACCTGACTCATAGCAACCCCTCCTTGGGTTTCCAAGGTGGTATCACTACAGCAGTAGACTGCCCAGCCTTCCTTCCAAGGAGTGGCTAGTGGGTTTGAACTGCCAGCCTTCTGGTTAGCAGTCAATATGTGTCTGTGTGTGTATAAAATGAAAAACATTCCTACTTCCTACTCCTGTCTCTTACTCCTTTAGGTTCTTGTGTGATGCAAATGGTTTGCCCTCCTACTAGCTGAAAGGTTGGGGGTTCCAACCCACCTAGTGGCTCCAAGAAAGCAAAGCCTAGTGATCTGCTTCTGTAAAGATTACAGCCCAGAATACCATATGAAGCAGTTCTACTCTAACACATGGGATCGCCATGAGTCACAGCCAACTCAGAGGCACATGACAATGTGTATCCATCTAGAGTTTCTTTATGCAAATATGAATACATATTTTCTTATATTATATACACTGTTCTGCCCTTTTAAAGTTTTTGTATATCATACAGGTCTTTCCATAATATATATACAAAGGTTCCTCTTTTTTTATAGCTATATAGTACTCCAATACAATAACCATTTAAATAAATAAATAAATAAGCCTGTTGACATGGAGTCAATTCCAACTCACAGTGACCATATAGAACAGAGAAGAATTGCCCCAAAGGGTTTCCAAGGCTGTAATCTTTTTGGAATAGCCTGCTATATCTTTCTCCTGTGGAGCCACAGGTGGGTTTGAACCACCAATCTTTCATTTAGTAGCCAAGTGCTTTAACTTCATGTCACCAGAGCCCCTGTTAATAGACACTTGTTTCTTTCCACCTTTGTGCCATTAAAACCAAAAACAGTGTGTTTGTGTGTGTGTGTGTGTGTGTTGTGTGTGTGTGTATATATAGATACACACACGTATATCTCGAAGATTATTAGTGGTTATGAGGGCACATAACAAATAACAGGTAGGAGGGAGGTGGAAAGGGGAAGTTTTTGTTTGTGGGGCATTGAATTTATGCTAATGGTGGTGGAATATTTAGGAAAAGGATAGCAATGATGATGGCACAATGTGAAAAATATCAATGTCCCTGAGCTGCAAATGTGGGAAGTTAATGTGGCAAATGTCTTGTCGTGTGTTTTCACCACAATAAAAGTGAGAAAAAAAGTGCTGTGATGAATGCTCTTGTGCGTATATCATTTTGTCCTGGGGTAAGTATATCAAGGTAAATTCCCATAAATGGAATTGCAGGGCCAGAGGGCAAATTAATGTGTAGCTTTGATGGACGTTGTCAAATTGCCTTCTATAAAACTCAAACCCACTGCTATCGAATCAATTCTGACTCATAGTGACCTTGTAGGAAAGAATGGAACTTCCCATAAAGTTTCCAAGGCTGTTAATCTTCACAGAAGCAGATTGCTGCATCTTTCTCCCATGGAGCAGCTGGTGAGTTTGAACCATCCACCTTTTCGTTAGTAGCGCAATGCTTTAAGCACTGAACCAGCAGAGTTCCTTTGTCCTCTAAAAAGGAGGTACCAACTGTCACTTTCATTAGCAATATAAGAGATTGGTACCCATTGGCTGCTAAACTAAAAGGTAGACAGTTCGAACCGGAGAGAAAGATGACACAATCTGCTTCCTTAAAGATTTACAGCCTTGGAACCCTCTGGGGCAGTTCTACGCTGTCCTATGGGGTCACTTGAGTCAGAATTTATTCAATGGCAGTGGGTTTGGTTTGGTAAGATGTGACAATTTTCTAATTTTTTTTTTCTGTTTTCTAATTAGCAATCAAAGTTTATTTTATAACAATAGCAATCAGTGTACATGTAGGTCTCTTTTCAGTTTACAAACAACTTCTACCATTCGGTTGCCACAGGCTTGATTCCAAGTCATTGAACTGTATTTTCAGTGGCTGAACTTTTTTGGAGGTAGATCACCAGGGCTTTCTTCCAAGGTACTTCTGAGTGGACTCCAACTGCCAGCCTTCTGGTTGGCAGCTGAGCACATTAACCATTCGCACCACCTAAGGACTCCATATTAAAATAATAACCACTATTTATTGAGCACTTACAATGGATTCAAGGAGCTCTGGTGGCACAGTGCCTAAGGCATGTGATTGCTAACCAGAGGTTGGTGGTTCAAACCCACCAGCCCTCCATGGAAGGAAGATGAGGCAATCTACTTCAGAAAGATTTACAGCCTTGGAAACCCAATGAGGGTCACTATAAATTGGACTCAATTCAATGGCAGTGGATTTGGTGCTTTTTGGTACAATGTATTTGGCATTTTGTAGTGATTAAATGCAAGTTGGAGTCAAACTAACTGAATGTGAAACTTGGCTCCAACACTCACTACTTGTATGAACCTGGGTAACTACTTAATCTATGTGAGTATTTCCTTATCTGTAAAACAGAGAATGATAATAGTACCTACTTGGAAGGCAGTGTTGTGGGAATTCAATGCTAATACATGTCACGTGCCTACAACAGTATTTGGCACATGTAAACCATTAAATGCTAACTATGAGCTATTTCTGAACTTGTCTATGTGGCAGATCATATTGTTTCAATTTTATACATGAGTAACTTGAGGTACAAAGAAGTTGTCTCATAGAGTTGGTAAGTGATGGAGCCAGCATTTTAATAATCACTGTTCCTTTCTTTTGTCTGATTTGGTAGCACAGGGCACTCAGGTTTAGCCAGCTTCAAAAGCCCATGCTCAGCGGGGAACTTGTAAATATTTAACAACCAGCTCTGAGAGTGGGCGGCCATGTGTGTATATACAAGGCAAGCTTTTGGAGGATGTAACCAGTGAAGTCATAATTCTATGTTGTCACTGTCTTGAAATTCTGAACGACTTTTGAACAAAGGCCCAGCATATTTATTTTGCACTGAGCCATGCAAATTATGTCTTCATTCCTATGTACATGTCTATTGTATGTATATTATTAACTTTACCAATAGAAAGGGTTGTAATGCACAACTTACAAATAATGATAAAATATGCAATGTTCTTTATTGTAAATTCCATACAGCTAACTGATTTCACAGAACACTTCATTGATATTGTGTAGCCTGTCTATGATTGCACTTGACTAATGAGTTGTTCCAATATGAACATTGGGTGATATTTTGGCATGTCAAGAGAGAGATCAGAACTTTACTCATTTTTCAGTAACTTGAGTGACCTCTTTGCTGAATAGTTTTCAGATACTGGAAGAATATTTCCTCAAATTTTTGGTCTGATTCACAATCTAAGGAGCCCTGGTAGTGAGATGGTTAAACACTTGGCTGCTAACCAAAAGATCAGTGGTTCGAACCCATTCAGCAGCTCCTTAGGAGAAAAGATCTAGCAATCTGCTCCTGTAAAGGTTACAGCCTAGAAAACCCTATGTCATATAGGGCTACTAGGAAGCTCTGGTAGCGTAATGCCTAAGGCACTTGACTGCTAACCAGAAGGTTGGCGGTTCAAACCCACCAGCCACTCCTCGGAAGGAAGGTTGGGCAATCTACTTCCGTAGTGATACCACCTCGGGAACCCAAGGAGGGGTTGCTATGAGTCAGGTCCGACTCGATGGCACACAACAACAACAACATAGGGTCACTGTGAATCAGAATTGACTTGATTGCACACTACAACAACATTCACAATCTAATGGCTACAGATTTGACACACTCAAATCAAACCTGCATCATTAGTATGTTCTCTGTCACTTTTAAAAATCTAGATAATCATCAAAATAATTATTAAGCATTTATTGATTTGTGTGGTGTAAACACTTCCACCACAACAGATTTCAAGCTACCAGAGGATGTCACTGAATCAGGAAGAGATGTGCAGTAGCACACAACTGTACAGTATTTCCATCATACAGATATGATAGATGTAAATAACCAGAGGAGCATAAAGGGTAAAATGTGCTCAGATACTTAGGAAGTGATGAGTTCTGAGTATTCGTTACCTTGTTTTTAATATAATTTAATTGTAAGTTTGCATAATTTAATTTTAAATAATGGCTGTGCTTCACTCAGCAGTTCTCAAGCCAAAAGAACTGAAGAAAAAGTTCAGCCCTCAAGTTGGAATATTGAAGGATTCTATGGGCAAAATATTGAATGTGCAGGAAGCATCAAAAGAAAATGGAAGGAATACACAGAGTCACTGTAGCAAAAAGAATTGGTCGATGTTCACCTATTTTAGGAGGTAGCATAATTAAGATCCAATGGTACTGAAGGAAGAAGCCAAGCTGCACTGAAGGAATTGGCGAAAATCAAGGCTCTAGGAATTGATGGAATACCCAATGAGATGTTTCAACAAATAGACATAGCACTGGAAGCATGTACTAGTTTATGCCAGGAAATTTGGAAGAAAGCTACCTGGCTAACTGACTGGAAGAGATTGATATTTGTACCCATTTCAAAGAAAAGTGATCTAACAGAATGTGGAAATTATCGAACAATACCATTAATAGCACACGCAAGTAAAATTTTGCTGAAGATAATTCAAAAACAGTTGCAGCAGTGTATTGACAAGGAACTTCCAGAAATTCAAGGTGGATTCAGAAGAGAATATGGAACAAGGGATATCATTGCTGATGTCAGATGGATCTTGGCTGAAAGCAGAGAATACCAGAAAGATGTTTACCTGTGTTTTATTGACTATACAAAGGCATTTGACTGTGTGGATCGTAACAAATTATGGATAACATTTCAAAGAATGGGAATTCCAGAATACTTAATTGTGCCTCTGAGGAACCTGTACATAAGACCAAGAGGCTGTTCAAACAGAGAAAAGGGATACTACATGATTTTAAAATCAGGAAGAGTATGTGTCCGGG
>NW_006921681.1:8237561-8245442 GCF_000298275.1 Orycteropus afer afer
TCCAACCTGCCCCCAAATTCCCAAACCCCTGTCATAAAAACCAAATTATCTACTCCACCCTATGTTCCTCTGTAAATATGTTTTAATGTAAGAGCACGGGTCTTTTGCTCAAGCCACTGATTTGGTGAAAGCAAGGACCCTAACTTAAGTTAGCTAATAAACTTTCCTATTGCTTTTTGCATTGTCGTGTGTTGGCAAATTCCTCGCCCCGAACAACTCCTTCATAACCTGGGCACAACAGACTCATTAACAATTTGTGATATGCAGTGACACAGCCTTGCTTGCTGAAAGTGAAGATGACTTGAAGCACTTACTGATGAAGATTAAATGCTATAGCCTTCAGTATGGATTACTCTTCAACATTAAAAAAAAAAAAAATCCTCACAACTGGACCAATAAGCATTATCACGATAAATGGAGAAAAGATTGTAGTTGTCGGGGATTTCATTTCACTTGGATCCACAATTAACACCCATGGAAGCAGCAGTCAAGAAATCAGACATAATATTGCACTGGCAATTCTGCTGCAAAAGACCTCTCTAAAATGTTAAGAAGCAAAGATGTCACTTTGAAGACTAAGGTACACCTAACCCAAGCCATAGTATTTTTATTAGTCTCAAATGCAAGTGAAAGCTGGACAATGAATAAAGAAGATCAAAGAAGAGTTGATGCCTTTGAATTACCGTGCTAGCAAAGAATACTGAAAATACTAAGGAGTGCTAGAAGAACAAACAAGCCTGTCCTTGAAGAAGCACAGCCAGAATGTTCCTTGGAAGTACGAATGGCCAGACTTTGGCTCACTTACTTTGGTCATGTTAGAAGGGACCATTCCCTGGACAAGTAGAGAGTCAGCAAAAAAGGGGAAGATCCTCAACAAAATGGATAGATACAGTGGCTGCAATGATGGACTTTAGCAAGGATTGTGAGGATGGCACAGGACGGGGCAGTGTTTCCTTCTGTTGTAGATAGGGTGGCTCCAGTTGGAGCTGACTTGATGGCACCTAACAACAACAACAATGGCTATGCTTAATGACCCTGCCATAAAAGTCCTGAAATTTTAACAATGAATAAACTGCAGATAGAGACCATAAACTCCCAGAAGTGGGTAATGAAGACAGAGCTGGACACCTGGTGGGGAGGGGAGGAGTGAATAAACTAGAGAATGAAAGGATAAAAAAAAAGCAAGCGAAACAGCATATAGGATGTTAACTGCACAATAAAAATAATTATTGCTGTTGTGATCATTACTAAACCAAACCCACTGCCCTTTAGTCAATTCCAGCTTATAGCCACCAGATAGGTCAGGGTAGAACTGATACACAGGCTTTTCAAGGCTATAAACCACTGCCAACATCCTTCTGCACAGGAGCTGATGATGGGTTCAAACCATTGACCTTTCAGTTAGTAAGCAAGAGTTTTAACCAGTGCATCACCAGGGCTCCTACGTGATTATTCCTAGAGCTGTTATTTCCTTACACATCACTTCCCATTCCAGAGGCCCAATTGTTTAATTTACTTTTTTTTTTCCTTTAATTTTTTATTGTGATTTGGGTGAAAGTTTACAGAACAAATTCATTTTCCGTAGAGCAGTTCATACACATTGTTTCATGACATTGACTGCAATTCCCCGAATATAAAAAGCTCTTTTCCCACTTCCTCCCCATAGTTACCTCTTCTCATTTACTTTTTTAAAATGGGTTTAATTTTATCGTCCTTATCACCTTTACTTTGCTCCCCATTAGTCTGTGTTTTGTTCACGACTGCATCCCCGGCGTCTAGATCAGTGTCTGCACACAGCAGGCTTACAATAAATGCTTGTTGAATGAATAAATAAATGAATTCTATTTCAGTTAACGAAAGAGAGTGTTTGCAGCCGGTTGGGTACCAGCTGCCCGGCGCAGTTTCCTTTGCCTGGGAGGGGCTCAGCCTCCGCTCCGCCCCCCGGCCCTGCTCGCGCTACCGGCCACTGTTTCCCGGCGGCCCTCCAGAGACGGGCGCACAAGATGGCGGCCCCGGAGGCCTGGGAAAGGCTGCTGTGGCTCGGCCTTGGACTCTGACGCGTGGCTAGGCACTGGAGACAATCCCCGCCCCGCCCGGTGACAGTGGTCGGGGCAGAGCTGCCGGGCCTTGTGGGGTGCAGCGCCCGCTCGCTGCGGTCTTCGGACCCTGCTGCCGACCGTGCCCCTGCCCCCAGGCAGAACCGAAGAAGGTCAGGCCCAGCCGCCCCGCCCCGTCCCTTCTTGCCCCGGGGCGGTCGCTGGGCTGTGGGTGGCACCCTTTAGAGCCAGCTTCAGCCACGTGCAGTCTCCATGGCGGTCACTCAGGTCCCGGGGGAGAAGGTTAGCATCCACACGGGAGAGACAGCCAAAGCAGGAGACAGGGACCTGCTTGTTAACGACTGCCCGGGGCAGGACGGGCCCCTCCAGCGCTCTTGGAGGCAGAAATGCGCCTCCTACGTGTTGGCCCTGCGGCCCTGGAGCTTCAGTGCCTCACTCACCCCGGTAGCCCTGGGCAGTGCCCTGGCCTACAGATCCCAGGGCAGCCTGGATCCCAGGCTACTAGTGGGTTGTGCCGTGGCTGTCCTGGCTGTGCACGGAGCTGGTAATTTGGTCAACACTTACTATGACTTTTCCAAGGGCATTGACCACAAAAAAAGTGATGATAGGACTCTAGTGGACCGAATCTTGGAGCCCCAGGATGTTGTACGGTTTGGAGTCTTCCTCTACACTTTGGGCTGCGTCTGTGCAGCTTGCCTCTACTTCCTGTCCCCTCTGAAACTAGAGCATTTAGCGCTCATCTACTTTGGAGGCCTGTCCAGCTCCTTTCTCTACACCGGAGGTAAGAATTGGCCTGTCTTTGGTGTTGCAGGTCTTAGTCACTTGTACCGGAAACTGCTACTTTGCAGAGGACTTAGGGTTAGTGCAGGGGTGTGTCAAAGTTTTTTTTTTTTCCAGAACTAAGTCACATTAAGTGACATCCATATGTGAGTCGTGTGGGTTTTTTAAAAATAGTAGTGAATCCTAGCATCCATAAGCTAAGATCCCAGCTTGGCATATAGATGTTGGGACTATTCAAATACACACACCTGAGGCATGGAATTTTTTTGTTTTCATTTTGTAGGGCATACTTTTAAAATGTAATTTTAGTGGAGTTAAAAGAGCTCAAAATTATACAGCTAATTATTTTCATCTAGTTGGCTAAGACACTTGCCTGCTAACCAGAGGGCTGGCGGTTCAAACCCACCAGCCACTCCTCGGAAGGAAGGTTGGGCAATCCTACTTCCGTAGTGATACTGCCTCGGAAACCCAAGGAGGGGTCGCTATGAGTCGGGGCGACTCGACAGCACATAACAACAACAACAACAACAGTTTGATAGTGTGACTTCTGGCAGCAGGTTGATAGGCCAGTGGGTAAGCCCTATTTATTGATCACCTATTGTGTGCCAGGTATTGTTCTAGGTGAACACAGCAAAGATCCCGCCCTTGTGGCACTTACTATATATTATAGTGAGAGGGTCAGAAAATAATACATTATAGTTAGGGTGACCAATGCTCTGGTTTGCCCAGGAGTGGGGGCTTCCCAGGACATGGAACATTGAGTGCAAAAACTGGAAAAACTCGTTGCCATTGAGTTGGTTCTGACTCATAGCAACCCTATAGGACTGAGTGGAATTGTCTCATAGGGTTTGCATAGTGCCTAAGGCACTTGACTGCTAACCAGAAGGCTTGCAGTTCAAACCCACCCGCCACTCCTCAGAAGGAAGGTTGGCCAATTTACTTCCATGGTGATTGTTGTTGTTTTGCCGTGGAGGCAGTATCACTAGGGAAGTAGGATTGCCCAACCTTCCTTCCGAGGAGTGGCTGGTGGGTTTGAACCGCCAGCCTTCTGGTGAGCAGTCAGGTGCCTTAGGCACTATGCTACCAGAGCTCCTACCACCTCAGAAACCCAAGGAGGGGTCGCTATGAGTCAGGGCCGATTCAATGGCACATAACAACAACAACATTTAAGAAAGCAGGCTGCCAGATCTTTCTTTGGTGGAGCAACGGGTGGGTTAACCTGCCAACCTTTGTGTTAACAGCTGAGTGCTTAACCACTGCAACACCAGGACTCCTTAAAATCAGGAAAGCCCCAGGTAAAATAGTATGAATTGGCCACTGTAAAAATGGCATGGTGGGGGAGGTGTCTGAACTCTAACCTCACAAAGAGGGAGGAAGTTCTTCATCAGCATCAACAGCCCAAGGCTGATTCTCTTGAGTCGAAGGTCAGACATGCCTCCTCTCTCCAAAGTTTACCAGTTTTAACCCCAGCCATCCCCACCATGGCATACTCCTCTGCTGTGTCCTTCATGTAGGAGGTTGCCGGCACAGGGACCCAAGGTCCAAAGGACAACCTCTGTTTGGTTCAGGTCTTCTTGGTCAGGTCCCCCGTCTGCCTCTGGGATGGCTCTTTTTAAGCCTAAAGGGATGGCAGAACTGACCAATTGTCTCTTAAGAGTTCCATACACCTTATTTCCATGTTCCAGCCCCTCCTCACAAGGGTGCCATGCACCTAATTTATAATCCAATCCCTTTGGTGGGCCACAAGCACCTAATTTGTATAGTCCTACCCAGTCATTTGGTGGGAGTTACAAAGGCTATAGCAAGAAGGGTCATATTAAGTAATTTACTGTGCTGTAGCCACCCTGATTATAGTATAAATGCTGATAGGTGCTATGAGGAAAAGAAAACAATTAGAGCAGAGGAGGACACACATTACTATATCAAGTAATCTGATCAGAGTAGGCCTCATCAAAAAGGCAAGATTTGAGCAAAGATTGAAGGAGGTAAGGCCCAGCACATTACCTAGGAGGAACATTCCAGGCAGAAGGAATAGGTAGTACAAAGGTTTTTAGGGCAGGAGTACTCCTGGAAGGTTTGGGGAACATCTAGTGTGACTGAAAGGTGAATAAGGGAGAGAAGTGTGTTTGGGGAAGGTTGGGAGGCCTTGTAAATCACTGGTCTGTACTCTAAAATGGGGGAGCCATTGCAAGGTTTTGAGCAAAGGAGTGGCATGATCTGACTTAATGTTTTAAAAGAATTCCTCTGTCTGAGGCATTGAGAATAGATAAAGGGGGCTGGGGCAGAGGTAGAAGTGGGAAGATCAAATGGGAGGTTACTGAGTAATCCAGATGTTTGGTGGCTTCAATCAGAGTTGTAGCAGTGGAAGATGTAAGATGAATCAGGTGTACAGGATTGCTGATGGATTAGATGTGATGTAGGAGAGAAACAGGAATTAAACATAACTGAAAGGTTTTAGCCTGAGAAGTTCAAAGAACAGAGTTGATGTCATTAAGTGAGATGGGGAAAGCTGAGGCTAGAATAGATTATTTGGTGGGAAATCAGGGGACTGACTTTGGGATTAGTTCTACAAGTAGAAATGTCATATGGGCGGTTGGATATAAGCCTGAGTTCAGGGGTAAGGTCTGGGCTGGAGATAGAAATATTTGGGAGTCATTGGCATAGAGATAAAGTTGGATGACTAGATGAGATCACCAGGGTAGGGGGTGATACCAGAGAAGAAGGAAGGACCAAGTCTAAGCCGTAGAGCACTCCTCTAAGATGTAGGGGAGAAGTTCTAAACCAGGCAAATCCAATCCATGGTAGTGGTGGTGTAGTGCCTAAGGCATCTGAATGCTAACCAGAAGGCTGGCAGTTCAAATCCACCAGCCACTCTCCGGAAAGAAGGCTGGGCAATCTACTTCCATAGGGATATCGCCTCGGAAACCCAAGAAGGGGTCGCTATGAGTCATATTTGACTTGACAGCAGTGGTTTTGGTTTTTTGGTTTAATGTTGCCATAACAAAAAATGCCAAAAGTAGGTAGCTTTAAAGAACAGAAATTTATTTTTCTCACAGTCCTGGAGGCTAAAGTCCAAATTAGGATCTCATCCATGTTGAGTCCTTCTGTGGGCATCTCCTAGTTTCTGGTGTCTGCCAGCAATCCTTGGTGTTCTTTGCTTGTGGATGGGTCCTCACATGGCATCTGCCTTCCTCCTTTATGTGTCTCTCTGGGTCTCTTCTGCTCTTTTTCTTACTCAGAAGTGATTATGTTTAGGACCTACTTTGCTCTGTTATGATCTCATTAACACAATAAAAGAAAATGTCTGTCTCCAGACAGGCTCATATTTCCAGGCACAGAGGTTAGAACTTCAACACATATCTTGGGGGAGAGGAACACAATTCACAACAGGGAGTGTCATAATAATGGTAGCCGAGGGACCGATTGGGAGGGCGTTGCAGATTCCACAGGAGGTCTGGTGGCGCAGTGCCTAAGGTATTTGACTGCTAACCAGAAGGTTGGCGGTACAAACCCACCAGGCACTCCACGTAAGGAAGACTGGGCAATCTACTTCCGTAAAGATTTACTGTCTCAGAAACCCAAAGGGGGTTGCTATGAGTTGGAATTGACTCGATGGCAGTGGGTTTGGTTTTTTCGGTTTTGCAGTATTCCAGGCATAAGATGACCATGATTTGGGTTTGAGGGAATAGAGTGTGGGCAATAGAGTGGGGATGAGGAGAATTGGGCCTGTGTGAGAAATGTCAGGTGGTGACAGGACTTGCGGTAGATTAGCAATACAAGAGGAGTGATTAAGGATGATTTTAAGTTTTAATTTATAAGAACTAGAAAGAGGAAGCAGCATTATAACTTCACTTCCTTACTGTTTTATTCATTATGTGGGTAAATATTTCTTTATGTGGAGATGGGGACCTGAAATCTGACTGTGATTCATTTAGCTTTTCAAAACCAGAAGATGCCTTCAGAGGTTATAGAGTTCAGTAGGCAGAAATGTGAGAGGCTGGGGTGAATATTCTGTGAGGGACTGATCTAGTGGCATTATAGACAGAAGAAATGTCTTGCAAGGGTTGGGGAGGGGAGAAAGAAACCAAATAACTGGATTGTAAGACCTTGTATGGCCTTTACTGGCTCTCCCATTGGAGTAGTCGGGTAGTAGAAACCCAGTGCTCTTTGTTGCAGGACTTTGTTGAGGGCCATTAGGAAAGAAAACTTGAAAGATGGGCTATGATGTGATAAGATTAGTTTTTTCTCTCTACCTCTGGGTCACACTGAAGGAGAATCTAGGGTTTGCTCCGGTGGGGAAGGGAGTTGAGTCACAGTCCAAGAAGTCACTGTTCTGGTCAGAAGTGGCTGGCCTTGTGACTGATGGATAGTCTCTGAATCTCCAGCGCTTGATCTCACACCAGCTCTCTGGTTTTCTGGCCGTAGGAATTGGCTTCAAGTACGTGGCTCTGGGAGACCTCGTCATCCTCATCACTTTTGGCCCACTGGCTGTGATGTTTGCCTACGCTGTCCAGGTGGGGTCCTTGGCAGTCTTCCCCCTGGTCTACGCTATACCTCTTGCCCTCAGCACTGAGGCCATTCTCCATTCCAACAACACCAGGGACGTGGAGTCCGACCGGGAGGCTGGCATCGTCACGCTGGCCATCCTCATTGGCCCTACCCTCTCCTACGTGCTCTACACCATGCTACTCTTCCTGCCCTACCTCATCTTCAGCATGTTGGCCACACGCTGCAGCATCAGCCTGGCCCTGCCCCTGCTCACCATTCCCATGGCCTTCTCCCTTGAGAGACAGTTCCGAAGCCAGGCCTTCAACAAACTGCCCCAGAGGACTGCCAAACTCAACCTCCTGCTGGGGCTTTTCTACGTTTTTGGCATCATCTTGGCACCAGCAGGCAGTCTGCCCAAACTTTAAGGGAACCAGTTGCTTCTCCTGCAACCTGTCCCCCTTTCTTGGCATATGTTGAGGTCAGAATGCTCCAGAGGGAATGGAATTGGGCAGTGAGGTTCTGCCTTGAGAGACAGTTCCGAAGCCAGGCCTTCAAC
>NW_006921681.1:8245588-8269328 GCF_000298275.1 Orycteropus afer afer
GAAGGTGAATTGGATGCAGGATCTGTGTTTTATTTATAATTTCCACTAGAGGGTGTTGTCAGGTCACTTTAAAATGGGCTGAGTTCCCCCTCATTCTATTCAAAATGCCCTAACACTGTGAAGGAACTGTCCAGTTGGCCTCCTATCCTGAAAGAGCCATAGTTATCAGGCAAAGTGTCCTTTTGTTAACTTGGTCTTGGGGAGGAGATGGTAATGACTGGTGCCAAGCCCCATTAGCATGGGTAGCACCTGTCTCTTACTCTCAGCTCTTGGGTCCTGAAATATGCTGCTTGCAAGAGAAAGTCCCTCATTAACAGCCTAGTACAACTCCCAGCTTTATGCCTCCCTCGTGATTCAGAAGCTTTTGTCCTTCATCTCTCCTATCACTCCTTGCCATAGTTGAAGAAAAGTGTCAGATCACACTGCAGCAAGACAATCAAGCCAGGGACTGGGAGAGAAAAAAAAAAAAACCCACCCTGGAGGCAGCTGAGAAAATCACTCTGCTTTTGGATAGAAATTGGTAGGGCAGCTGTTTTCCCTTTGTAGAATCCACTAGAATGATAGGAAGGACTCTCAGCCCTTTCATTAACTATTAGGAACCCTGAAATTGTAGTAGTGCTGCCATCCTTGTGGGCTGTTTAAAGCCTATGGGGCTTTTTCCTTCCCAGTTGCCTCTCCTAATGCTCCCCTGTGCCCACTTTGCATTTCTGTTAGGTCCCCATTTTCAAGTCCCCCACAGGACAGAGGATGGTATGTGGAGCCAGACTACTTGAGCAACTGAATCAGGGGTGGCTACCACTTTTCACAGAGCCAGAGGATAGGTAGACAGGGATATCAGCACCCCTGATGAATGTGTAAGCCAGTGGACAAACAGTCCTGAGCCCTGTTCAGCCAGAATGACAGGCCTGGCCAGTGAAGGAGCTTTGTCTTTATCCTTGAAGATAGGTGTGCAGTATTGACTCTGCCTCTCCAGAGGCTTCCACTGCCTGGTGCATAGATAGTGGAGGGCCTCAGTGAGATCACACTAAGCATGGGGAATTCCAACATTGATCGAAGTTGCTTTTTATTTCATTGCCTGTGAAGTATAATTTCTGGGCTAGAAATGCTCAGTTGCATTAGGTCCAAGAGTGAAATAGATGGAGATCGTTATCATTATGTTTCCGTTATCATTATATGTTTCCATTGTGATTGTAACTGTTCTCATATTTCAAGATCTTGACCTGCAGAAAATGACATAAGAATGAGTTTTTTAATCCTTAAGCTCACGCTACTTATGATTTGTCTACTTGTGTTAGAATTGGTCAGCTTACTTAGAAAAACATACTTGGAAATTGGAAAGTCCTCTGAAGTTAAAGGTGGTTCATCTACCAGAGATCCAAAATCCTTGAACAGTGGTCAGAGCCCAGGAACAAGGGAAAGGAGAATGAGCCTTCTTTACTAGTTCCATTTTTGTTCTGTGCTAGGCTTGTGGCATCTTGGTACTCACAGGGGCCCTGCCTTCAAAGGAGAGCTCTCCTGGTTCCTTCTGAGAGCAGACTGTTTTCACATCAGGCACATCCCTGAGGCTATAGAACTAGAGGTTCCTGAGTCCACAGGCCAGACCCACCTTTGTAGTCACTCCCATCAGGATCTTTGGTTGACCACGCACTGTGTTCTGGTGCAGATTTTAATGCAAATTTTTATATATACATGTTCCCCAAAGGCCATATTTAGTGCCAGGTTTTATACGCAGGTCACTATAATTTGTTTTATACCCCGATTCAATGAAGTTTTTCTTCAGACTTGTATAAATAAAGAAAAATAATTCAGCCATGGTCTAGTTTTCAGTTTTTGTCTCCCTCCCACCTCTTTTATCGTCTGATTGTGAACTCTGACACAAAAATCTCAAAGAGACCAGGGCAGGGACATTGGGACATGGAGGAGGTGGTATGTGTAGGGGCACATCCTGTTCTTTGGTGATGAATTTGGCTAGAGTGTGATTTAAGTCTTCTAGACCAGATTTGAGAACTTCGAATAGGTAGTAGGGCCCACTTAGACCTTGTATAGACTTGCCAAGAGCCAATCAGGCCACACTGCCACACTGACTTCCTTCTGTCTTTTTCTTTAAATTTTCTTTTCCTTGATGTAGTCACTGAGCTGATGGGATCAAGACCATGTAGTGGTAGAGTGTATTTGGATTTCAGTGAGGCACTTGACAATACAGCCTATGAACAAGGCAGAGGCATGTGGATGGGTAATGGTGTAGTCAGATGAGTTTCTAAGGGAGTGAACAAGATTCGGGAGTGCCTGTGTCAAATGTGGAAGGAAGCTTTAAGTAGCACATATGAGGCCTGCCCTGTGCACAGATGGGCCCAACCCTGTCATTAATGACTAGCATGAGGACTCTGACGATGTGGTGGCCAAAGTCATGGGTTGTGGGAATGTTGGAGGAAGAGCTTACAAAGTGATTGACAGTTGAGATCTTCATCAATCAAAAGGCTGCTTTGATGGGTCAAAGGAAAAATTTAGCATGAATAAAATGTAAGTAACATAGTTGGGTCCCCCAAATCAACTCTCTTACATGAGGAAGGAAGAGGTTCATGGAGCTACAGCAGTAGATGTGGCAGGTAAGCGACTATAATATCACGTGTCTTTACTTCTGAGTCAGATTTATTCTTCCTGGTGGGGTAGCTGGAAATTCAACCTCAGTCATCTTTGGGCTGTTTGCCATTCCTCTAGTGTCAACCAGGACTCTTGGAACTCTGTGAGGGCAGATGCCAGGGATGTGGCAGGACCCTGATTCCATTTGCTCAATAACCCTAAGGTTTCTGCTCTGCTATTTGATGCTGGGCTATGGTCCTTTATCTTTTGGGCACTGCTGCTCTGGGAGGGTTCAAAATGGCCCAAACAACAGCCCTCCTTTAGGTCACAAATGAAGTACCATGGTCCTACAAGGCACCAGTCCCTGCCACCCATCCCCATCTCCACTCCAGCCTTGGGTACAAGCCCAGTCTCTCCATGGTTTCCCTCGTCCACCTCCCAACCCAAAGTGTCTTCCTCCTTCCCTACCCCTTGCAAGCCCTTAGCACAAAATCTCTCCCCATCCCAGTGGGCTCAATGCTAACCTTTCCTGGATTTGGGTAGGGGAAGAGATGCTAGCACGTCATATGTTGCCTTACTAACTTCTCTGTCACACCTATGTTGTTGTTATGTGCCGTCGAGTCGGCCCCAACTCATAGAGACCCCTCCTTGTGTTTCCGAGGCAGTATCACTACGGAAGTAGGATTGCCCAACCTTCCTTCCGAGGAGTGGCTGGTGGGTTTGAACCACCAGCCTTCTGGTTATTAGTCAAGTGCTTTAGCCATTATGCTACCAGAGCTCCCGTCACACCTATAGTAAACAAAAATCTGAGCCCGTGGCCTGGCCTAAAGCTCCATTTGAGTCAGTAGTAGATTCTGTCCTGAAGATTAATCTCATCTGAGGTAGAAATGGTAGGAGAGTCACGCCTAGAACAATGAAGGAAGTAGTCCTGCCCATCCCTGCATTGGTCAGACCACATGTGGGCCAGGCCCAATTCTGAGCACCTCTTTCTTTTTACTTGATATGGTTAATGGTGATAGATCTAGAACGTGCTGTGGATATAGGGTATTTGGATTTCAGCAAGGCTATGAAATGGGGGCTGGGGGAGGGAATACAGTTAGCTGAGCTTTATGTATATGTGTGTGTGCATATGCATGTATGCATCAGTAACAGCTGTGGCAAAGATTTTACATTTCTCAGCATGGGGACCACAGTTTTAAGATGTTAACAAACTGAATTTTGTCCAAAAAGCAGTATAGGCAGACTGGTGAGGGTACTTAAAGCCATGTCAGCCTGGGAAAGACTCAGGGGAGGGCTGTCTTGGGCTTTGTGTTTGTGTGTGTGTCACTTCAGAGGGAAAAAGGAGGGCTAATGGGTGGGAGTTAAAAATGGTCCCAAATTTAAGCTCTTAGACCCAGAAGAACTTTCTAACCAGTAGAGGAATTAGCAAGAGAAATGTTTTGAAACATCCCAGTGGGTGGTAAGTTCCCTATGACTGGAGGCATTCAAGCAAAAGGATGATTCCTTGTCAGGAACACTGAAGTGAGGAGCCAAACACTAGAGAGAGGTTGGCTGAAAAGACCTTTAAGGGTCTTTTAGGACTGAGCTATGCTTGTTCTGTTATAGGATTGTCATCCAGACTTGTCTCAAGGGGTTGGGAGGAGAGAATATAAGGAAAATGATGACATTTCTCTCATGATGTCAGATTATTGTCATACGTGTCCATTTTAACAGGCAGAGCTAGGATTGAGATTCCTTTCTTTTTTTAAGATTGTACACACATGCTTACAGGCGCAGCAAGTTGATTTCACCCTCGAAAGCCCTTGAAGTGAGAGTGGATGGCAGCTCCTTCCCTCTGTGCCCTGCAGACCATTCCACTGCTAATAGACTGTCAGCCTCTTTCATTACAGGCTCCAGACTGTGCAGACTGGTGTAAAAGTAGTGCCTCTGGCAAAAATCTGGCACTTGGGTCTTGGCCAGTTGACATCTGTGATTTGCCCTTCTTCAAATCGGGGCATTCCTCCCATTGTGAACATCAGTTCCAGGATGCCAAACGGTGATGTAAACCGAATCGGGCTCCCTGATTATGGAAGTGAAAAGGCCCGAGTCTGGCTATTCACAGGGGCTGGCTGATGGGATCCTAGAATGGGGAAAGGCTACAATTGCAAGGCATGGACCCCTTTGGTCCCCCTAACTTATTTCGGACACCTCCGTGGCTCAGAAGATTCTAAAACTCCATGAGAGTCTTGAGAGGGACAGTGAGGGTCTTGATCACATGTTTTCAGCCAGGCTGTGAGAGTAAAAGACATAGGTCTGGGGAACCTACTGATGATGTTAATGCATCCAGCAAGGCAGAGCTTGACCAGGCAGGCAGCCCTCTGTGTAGTGTGATTCAGGGACACCACACAGTCCACACTCCTGCCCTCTTATCATGTCCTTGCCTCCCTCTCCCTTAGCCTTAGAGTCACATCCACCCCATTAGGGTCACAAATGAGTTTAACAGGGAAGACAATAGCATGGCATGTATGTTGTTGTTATGTGCCGTCAAGTCGGACTCGACTCATAGCGACCCCTCCTTGGGTTTCCCAGGCAGTATCACTATGGAAGTAGATTGCCCAACCTTCCTTCCGAGGAGTGGCTAGTGGGTTTGAGCCATCAGCCTTCTGGTTAGCAGTCAAGTGCCTTAGGCGCTATGCTACCAGAGCTCCATGGCATGTATATTATACTTCTATTACTTTGTCAATATGTTTATTGTCAACCTTCCCCATTATGTGATAAGTTCAAGGAATACAAGGACTGCCTTTCTTATTTTCCATCCTGTCCCTGCAGTAGCACAGTGCTTGGTACAGCAGAGCAGCCAGGTACTCAGTAACTGGTTGGTGATTCCGTTATGTGGGAGCAATTGGGACCCCCTAGGGCTGACCAGAGGAGCTCTGGTAGCATAGTGCCTAAGGCACCTGACTGCTAACCAGAAGGAAGGTTGGGCAATCTACTTCCGTAATGATACTGCCTTGGCAACCCAAGGAGGGGTCGCTATGAGTCAGGTCCGACTCGACGGCACATAACAACAACAACAGGACTGACCAGCAGGTGTGAGAGTTTAGATGGCTTCATCACATCAGCCAGCTGATGCTGAGTGCAGTATGGAAAGATGATGGCAGTGATATGACTTGTCCTTTAAGATTCAGCTCATTCCTGGCATAGGGAAACCTCTGAATAAGTGCTGGATGAATGACTGAAGAAATGACAGTCATAAAGCTATCAGTTATTGAGTGCTTACTATGTGGCAGGCACTGCGCTGAAGCTTAAAATACCTGATCTCTTTTAATCCTCTTAAAAACTTCGTGAATGGATGCTATGATCTTTTTTATAAGACAGGAAACTGAAGTTCAAGGAGATTCTAACATTTGCCCAGCATCACCCAGCTAGTAGGTGATAGAACTATGATTCAAACCTTGGTCTGTTTGATTGCAAGGTTCTGCTCCTCACCTCCCTGCCCTTGTGTGTTCTCCAGCACCTTGTGTGTAAGGGTTCACTCCGTTGGTCTGTCCTTAGGAGTGGGAAGGCACTGATGAATTGGAAACAAGGCTTGTGGTGGTGGAGAGGGGACTTAAGAAGGACACAGATATCCACGTACCTTCACAGTTTCCCCAGCCCCTCTAAGGCTCCTAGGCAGGAGGCTCACTGAGTTGCTCCCAAGACTATGTGAGTAGGTTAGGTAGGCTACAGGCCCATAGATGTGGACCAGGGCCTGGGTGCGGTGGCCCACATGCCCAAGACCAGCAAGGTGGTGAGAGCCTGAGGAATGGCAGAAGAGATGAGCAGGTAGAAGAAGAGGAAGCTTCATGGGCACTGGTCATCTGCTCTCTGGTCTTCAAGGGGAGGCCTAAAGATCTCTGCCCTGTGCCCTCCAACACCCCCCAAAACCAAACCAAACTCACTGCCATTGAGTCGAATCCAACTCACAGTGATCTCCATTGGATTTCCAAGGCTGTAAATCTTTACGGAAGCAGACTGCCTCATCTTCTGTGGAGCAGTTGGTGGGTTTGAAACACTGACCTTTTGGTTAGTAGCCAAATGCCTCAACCACTACACCATTAATGCTCCTTCCAACACCCCCAGAAGGTGTGATAATTAAGCCTTGCTTGTGTAGCCTGCTCTGGCTGGTTGGGCCATAGTTTCAGCCAAAGCCTACCCATCCCTGGGTAATGGAGATTGGCTACTGCCCACATGTGATGACACAAAGGGCAGTTCATTCTCAAATTAAATGGGCTATCCTCACTTTTCTCTGTTTCACATCGGCAGCGTGGGAGCTGCACTGGCCAAGCTACTAGAAACTTCTAGTGACTCTGCCTCTGAGAAAGGAACTGGTGTTCTGGGAGTGGGAAGGGAGGGTTGGAAAGAGCCACTCCCTACCTTCAGGGAGTGCACCGCCTGGAGCTGATAGTATACGGTTGTCTGGGAAACAGCAGACCCAGACTTTGGGTTTAGTTTCTTTGTTAAGAGAGAGGAGGTAGACACATGGCAACTGTTGAACCAACACTGAAAACCATGATGTGCTGATGGTAGAGATGGGGCAGCTAGAGGCAGCTCACTAAGAAGACGTCCAGGGAGAGGTAGCTATTAGAGGTGGCAGCTTCCTTGGAAACACAGGTGCTAGTGGACACTCACTGTCAACTCCCCTAATTGCTGCTAGAGAGAGTCAGTGGAGTTTTCCTTATCAACTTCTCTGGCCATGAAGACAGACAACGCGAGCATCACGGCAGGTGTGCCAAGGGCTAGCTCAACACTACCAAGGTCAAAGTCTTCTGCAGAATGAAAAATCCTGACATCTTCTTGCTGCAAAACATACAGGAGGCAGTAGTGGGCATTCAATCAGCCAAAGCTGCCAATACCTAATCAAGATGAATGGCTATAAGAGGCAAGGCCCAAGGAAAGCATCAAGTTAAGCAGGAGCCCTGAACTCAGCCTCTCCAGATCGGAAACCTCCCTCAGCTGGGATGCCAGAGGACTGTGAGGTTATGAGGATCTTAGATTCAGGGGCAGTGGTCAAGGGGTAACAGGTCACCACTGCCACCAAATCAGGCCTTCCAGCTGAGACTTCATCTAGCCAAGAACCTTTGCTGAGAGCCTGCTCTGGGCTGACTCGGTCCCAGGGTCTTTGTTGTGGATTCAACAACAGAAGAATTGACCACAACACAATTGATGCATTTGAATTGTGGTGTTGGCGAAGAATATTGAATGTACCATGGACTGCTAAAAGAATGAACAAATCTGTCTTGGAGGAAGCACAGCTGGAATGCCCCTTAGAAGCAAGAATGGCCAGACTTCATCTCTTGTACTTTGATTATATTGGCAAAGGGACTATTCTGGTTCCCTACTGCCACTCTGACAAGAATACACCACAAGTGGGATGGCCTTAACAAACAGGAGTTTATTCTTACAATTTGGAGGCTTTAAGTCCAAGTTCAAAGTGCCAGGCTCTAGGGGCTGGGTGAAAGCCCCTCAACCTTGAGTTACAGCTCTGCCTCCTTCTCCTGGCCCACTGAAGCTGGACGCTTTTCTTCACTCAGCTGCTGGCTGCTGAGGCTGAGAAGCCCAAGGTTGACAAGTAAAAAGGCACAGTCCCGATGTTACCAAATCACACGGCAGGCTGTTAATTTAAATCCATTGTAAGTCCCAAGGTCGGCAGAGCATGGCAGGCTGCTGAGCATCGACATGGCTATGTGCAGAGTCCAAGTGTGCCATAGGCTAGAGACCATTCCCCAAAGCTTCTGTTTATATACAGGAAGCAGACCACATTCCCTAAGGCAGCTACTCAGCTGCTCACAGTAGATTCCACCATGGAGTTGATTACCAATCTCATCATGCAGAATACTACATTCAGCTGCCCAGCCATTCAACCAGGCCCAGCCAAGTTGACACACAAACTGAACAACCACAGGGACAAATCCCTGGAGAAGGATATCATGCTTCGTAAATTAGAGGGTCAGCAAAAAAGGGGAAGACCCTCAATGAGATGGATTAATACAGCTGCAATGATGGGCTTAAGCATGACGATGATTGTGAGGCTGGTGCAGGACCAGGCAGTGTTGCATTCTGTTGTACACAGGGTTGCTGTGAGTCAGAGCAGACTCAACAGCACCTAACAGCAACAGCAACCACAAGGTAATGAGATGTGGCTCTGCCCTTTAAGGACTCTGTGAGCTAGCAAAGAGAGCACACAAATATACATTATTCTGATGCCAGGAAGGCCTTTGCAAGTGTCATGACAGAGGCATAAAGGACTGTGGGAAAATGAGGGAGAAAAAGAATAATTTCTCCATACCCTACATACTGATCCCTTCAATACCTACAACTAGAATCTCTTTCTGTTGGGTTTCTAACCTCTCATCCTCCTTGATGCCGTCTGCACGTGGAGAGGACAATCAGCATGGCAAGTGTTATGTTACAGGCCCTCAGCTAAGCTCTGGAGGTATAATGGTGAGTAAGACCTGGTCCCTATCCTCAGGGAAAGACAACAAACAGGACTCCCTCATGTCGTCCTTGGACCTTGACTGGTGAAATGCAAGGAGTTTGCTTGGGCTTTGGAATCAGAGTGTTGAGTTTAAGTCTTGGCTGTGTCACTCACCCCTTTGATGCCCACTCAACTAACTCACTGCCGTCTAGTCAGATCTGACTCATAGTGACCCCTCCTTGATGTCCTTGGATAAGCTATTTAACTTCTTTAAGCTTCTAGCTCCTCTTCTGCAAAGTGGCCTTGGGGCCTTCTGGAGGTGGCTTCTCATTTGCTCCACAGTCCTGGGGGTCTGACTGTTGAAGCAGCGCTCAGTTGGATAGATGTGTATATGGTCTTACACATGGCTGTGAGGGGCCTGTCATTTAGAGAGGCTTCAAGAATCTCCATGTTAAAGGAATTTGAAGGGTCTTCTAATCCTCAGTCCCAAGGTGGTGAAAATGGTTAAGCACTCAACTACCAGCTGAAAGGTTGGCGGTTCAAACCCACCCAGAGGCATCTTGGAAGACAGGCCTAGTGAGGTGCTTCAGAAATGTCACAGCTTTGGAAACCCTATGGAGCAGTTCTACTCTGTACACATGGGGTCACCGTGAGTCGGAATTGTCCTGATAGCAGCTAACAATCATACCACCTATTCCTCAAGTGGAGCATCACCTCCTCAAGGCTGCCATCAAAATTTAACAAGAATGTCTGGAAAACACCTGGAGTCTGTTTCACCAGAGTTGCCATTCTATTTTTAAAAATCTCCCCAGGTGCATGTGTGTGCACAGGTGTGTGCAGGTGTGTCCTCATGCATACACAGGCATACCCTACAATAGGGCAGTTATTATTCTGGGCATTCAGTAGGAGCTGAAAATTAATGGAACCCAACGCAATAAGCGACACCTTGTAAAACAATCTCAATTACCAGATAACCAATCTCCGTGCAATTTCAGAGAGGATAAAAGGAAAGCACGGGGCTGTGAGCGAATGATAGTCCTGAGCCGCTCTGGGCAGAGGCAGGGAGCGTTTGTTATCCTGCCTGCTCAGAGCAGGGGTGGGTCCGAGCCAGGCTGCTCTGCTGAGAAGAGCATTTGTTTCCCAAGGAGGGATGGTGAGGGGATGGTGAAGAACAGAGATAACTGAATTAGTCAAGTGGGGACGGACTGTGTAATCTGTGCTCCGGACCACTGGGGTGGTATGCCAGCTCATCTCAACCTGCCTGAGAGCTGGGAGAGGCCTGCAACCCAGCTGCCTGCTCCAGGGGATCCCTGACATTCACTCTGTAGTCCCTCTGGTGACTTGTCTTGGGTGGTCATTCCTGGAGGTGATCAGGTCAGCTGCAAAGCAGGCTCACCCTGTGGAGTCTGTCTTGAGATGGAGAAGTGGAGGGAACAACAGAGCAGCCACTGAACACAGTCGCAGCCAGAGTCACGTCCTCGGAACTGGATGGCCATGTGGGGTCCGCCTAGGCCTTCTCCATCAAATCTCCCTGGCCTCCGTGGAGAGATACTTGCTCCCGGTCACACAGCCACAGATGGCCATGCTGCCACCCACCTCGGCTTTCTTCTGACTTAAATGCGGTACTCATTCAGTTAAAAATCTTTCCCATTTTCACCATCTCTCCTTTTTTTCAAAGGGGGAAAGCTGTGATGAGTTGTTTTTTTAATAAAGCTCATTTTCAATGTAAATTTCCTTTAAAATGTTGAAAGAGCCACAGCTGCCTGTCTTGTTATTGTCTTCCTCTCCCATTTTCTTTCTCCTCTTTTCCTCTCAATGTCCCTCCTTTAACCCTTTCTTGTCTTTCCCTGTGCACAGCCATTGTCAGGCACATTGCCTAGGCGTTGGAGGATAGGAGAAGATGTGGGGGGGCATGAGAGTGGGGGCCTCAGGAGTTTCCACTGTTTGAGAAGGGGATGTTGTGTTGTTACCATCGAGTTGGCTCAGATTCATGGTGACCCCATGTACAACAGAACAAAACACCAACCTTGTGATCGTTGGTGCTCAAGACCGTCGTTGCAGCCACTGTGTATTTTGAGTGTCTTCCAACCTGGGGTCTCATCTGCCAGTGCAATATCAGATGACATTCTGTTGTGTTCCTCAGTGTTTTCATTGACTAATTGAAACTAATTGGATGTAGATTGCCAGGCCTTTCTTCCTAGTCTGTCTTAGCCTGGAAGCTCCATGGAAACCTGTCTACTATGGAAGACCCTCCTGGCATTTGAAATACTGGTGGCATAGCTTTCAGCATCACAGCAGCACAAAAGGCACCATAGTATGACAAACTGATGGATGCTGGGAAAACGGGTTAGGTGATTCTATTTGCAGTGTACAGTCTAACCCCTGGGTGCCATCCTGGCCATCCCTCAGAGCCCAGAAGTGCCCCTCCACATACCTTAGGCATGAGGAGCCTCAGACGGGTCTGTCCTGAGATGGAGAAGTGGAACACGAACCGCAGTGTCTTCCCCTCAGTTCTTCTGCTGTCTGACCTGAGTTGGGATCATCACATATGTGTGTCATTACATTTGAGACTCATAGTAACACTATGACAGAGCTATAATAGTTCCTGTTTTATAGATGAGGAAACTGAGGCCCCTTCAGCAAAGCTCTCAATGTCCCCAGATGGCTACGGCCACCCAAGGTCACAGAGCCGGTGGCCCAGTCAAGGTGGGATTAGAAGCCAGGTCTGTAGACTTTTCCCCCTGTATTCTGTAGTATGGGCCAGCATCCCTGTCGTTGGTCCCTGCTTCGAGGACTTGAGCCTCCAGATTCCTTCTGAAAGGGGCCCAGCCCATGACAGAGATAACAAACAAGCAGAGAGGTCGGCCTGATCCTGCTGAGAGCAGCGATGGCTCCCCGGGTGAGGATAAATGCAAACAAGCAAGGAGCTGCTGATTGGGAGATAATCTCCCTGAGAAATGATCGAGGGCCAGTTGCCTCTGCAGCTGCAGGGCTGCATCTGGGCCTGTGCTGACGTGTGCTCCACCCCCAGATCCACATTGTCACCGGCTTGTTGGAAAAACAGATGTTATTGTCCTCTGCTTCCGTCCCTTTTTCCCTAATAGGCACTTAAATGCAGGAGGGGGAATGAGAGACAGAGACATGCTCCTGTGACTATTTCATGCTCCTTCCAGCAGCGTGGGCTTCTGTGGTGCTTGGGGCTTAGGATTGAATGGATGCAGGAGGGACCCCTAGCCCTGGTCCTGAGTGTTCCTGGGACAATCTGGGGGAGAAGCCCCTCTGTTGGCCCCTTGTCCAGAGAGTGGGAGCTGGGGGATGGTTCTGGGAGGAGGCAACTTCCTTCTCTTTTAGGTCCCTTACCGGGACCCTAAGCTGATGTTGGAGGGAAGGGAGACTGGAGACCTCTGGCCTCTGCTTGAACTCCCAGAGTTTAGAAGGTTGGATGAGGTCAAGGGCTGATGAGGTCAAGGCCTCATCTTATTTGGGCTTCATTCATTCATTCAAGGACCTGCTATTGAGTGCATTCTTAAAGGCCTAACCCTACACCTAACGGTAAATACTGGTTTGCAGACTTTTCATGGATAGGACAGTACAACCTCTTCATACACCAGGTCAGCCATGACTCTCATTTAATGGGGCCTCAGAGGTCCTCCTGCACCTAAGCAGTCCAGTATCAACCTGCCCCAGAGCCTCCAATACCACCATTAGTCAATCCTTTGAGTGAAGGCATTGTATTTCCCAAAACTCCTTGCTAAAATACAAGTGTATAACTGAGGAGGGCTAGCAGAGAAAAAAAAAAAAGTGTGTCCATCATCATGGAGAACAGAGGATGAGGGCCCCATATGGATGCTACATAAGATGGGTAAGTTTTGATGGGAGAGAAAGATGAGAGGAGAAATTTCCAACACGTGGGCTGCTGCCCTGGGAGGGAAGGACTGCAGGGCTGTAGGAGAAATTAGGAATTTAGAGGGAGCAGTTCTGAGAGGCAGGCCCTGGTTGGTGCAAATGGTCAATGCATTTGGCTGCTAACCAAAAAGTTGGAGGTTGGAGTCTACCCATAGGCACCTCAGAAGAAAGGCCTGGAGATCTGCTTCAGAAAAACACCCCAGGGAACACTGTTCTACGCTGACACATGGGGTTGCTGTGAGTCAGAAGCAACCGGACAGTCATTGGTTTTACTGGTGGATCTGAGAGGGATTTGGCTGCATGCATTTTGGATGGCTCCATTGTGCTCTGAGACAGCGGTGTAAGAATCGACTCATCGTCCCTGGCTGGAGGGGTGATGGGGTCATTTTTGCTGTTGACTCTGACTCTTGCTGACCTCAACTTATGGTGTCTCATGAGTTGAACACAAAGTAGAACTGTGCTCCATAGGGTTTTCAGTGACTGGTTTTTGGGAAGTAAATTCCCAGGGCTTTCTAACTAGATGCTTCTGGGTGGACTTGAACCTCCAACCTTCTGGTTAGCAACCAAGTGCAATAACCATTTGTACCACCCAAGGACTCCTTTTATGCTCTGTTGTTGTGAGTTGCTGCAAGTTGGTCCCTGGCTCATAAGCGACCCAGCCCACAACGGAATGAAACGCTGCCTGGTCCTGTGCCATCCCCATGATTGGTTGTCAGTTGCTTCATTGTGATCCATAGAGCAGGAAGGTCAGAGCTGGAGCCACCTCTATTCCTTTAGGTGCCTCTCTCTACATTTCAGTGTCATATAAGAGACAGAGATGGGTAGAGGTAGGGACCCCACCATTCCATCCACCTCCCACCTCCTTGCTCTTTTTTCTCACCCCACACCCTGCTTGTGCCTGTCTGCTCCCCTCACTGAGATGAGGGACTCATTACAGATGAGCTCAGGTGGTCTGGTGGGGGCTTCTCAAGGGCTGAGAGTGCCCTGGTGCACTGGACAGTTTTGATGACAGAAGAGAGAATCCAGTCATTAGGTGGAAAGTGGGGCAGGAGGGGCCCTGCTCCTGCCATCCCCCTTCAGCTAGCAGGGATTAGGAATCTAATTAACTGGGGAGGCACCCACCAGGCAGAGATGCCCTTTGTAACCTCTTACTGTTTAATATTCAGAACCTATTTTACCTCCCTGTAGCAAAACTTCTAAAAAAAAGTCCCATCATAAAGCATATTAGAATTCATCTTAAATGGTTTCCATAAGACCATTATTATCACCTAGTGCTGATTCTAGATGCTGCATGCTGGTGCTTAGGGGGTGGGGGAGCACCTCCAACCCATGCCCTCACCCCTGGGGCCCACGCATGTTCCTTAATCCTGTTTTACGAAGCACTCAGGAAGGATCTGCATCTCCTCACGCCAGCCCTCTCCTCACTGCATCCCTGCCAGCTTTCCTGCCACCCATCTCATCATTAACACAGCATCTAATGCCTTGCTCTGTACTCCCAAGGGAGAAGGGGTTGGATGAGGTACGTCATCCAGAAGAAAATGGAAGGAAACTGGTGTGAAACACCAAAGGCTTGCTTACTTTGGACAGTCACTTTCTTCCCTCCCCTTCTCTTCTACCCACCTGCCCCCATGCCCAGAGCTGGTGTGACAGAAGAGGTGCTCTCTGGAGCAATTGGTACGCACAGGACTGAAGATGGGGATGGATGAGTTTCTTAGGGCTGCCCTAACAAAGTACCACAAATTGGTTGGCTCATACAAACCAGAAAACCAAACCAAACTCACCTCCATCAAATTGATTCTGACTCATAGCAATCCCGTTTGGGTTTCTGAGGTGATAAATCGTTATGGAAGCAGATTGTCCAGTCTTTCTACCATGGAGTGGCTGGTGGGTTTGAACTGCCAACCTTCTGGTTAGCAGTCAAATGTCCTAGGCACTATGCCACCAGAGCTCCTTTGGCTCATAAAAGCAGGAGTTTGTTGTCTCACAGTTCTGGAGGCT
Source organism: Orycteropus afer afer (assembly GCF_000298275.1). Classification (NCBI taxonomy): domain Eukaryota; kingdom Metazoa; phylum Chordata; class Mammalia; order Tubulidentata; family Orycteropodidae; genus Orycteropus; species Orycteropus afer. The sequence goes on from NW_006921681.1 coordinate 8,260,509, forward strand.
ACAAGTCCAAAATTAAGGTGTCAGCAGGACCATGTTCTTGCTGAAGGCTCTAGGGAAAGATCCTTTCTTGTCTCTCATGGCTTCTGATAGCCCCAGGCTTTCATTGGCTTGCAGCTTCAGCATAATTTACTTGTTCGTGGCCATCTTCCCTCTCTCTCTTAGTCCCTTTTCTTCTTTTATAAGGATACGACTCAGATTGGATTAGGACCTACCCTCCTGCACACATGTTAAGTGATAACATCTTCAAACACCCTATTGCCAAACAAAGTTATGATCAGAATTACTGGGGGTTAAGACTTCAACATATTTTTTGGGAACACAATTCAATTCGTAACAGGATGGGGAGGAATCCAAGAAAGTTTCAGGCCATTTCCTTGCCTCCAAGCAGGAACTCTTGACCCCAAAGCCCCAAACATGAAGGTGCCTCAGTCATCTTGTCTGTCTGGGGACATCACAGCCTCCTTAAAGCATATTCCTTACATGCACACAACCTTTGCAAAGCTAATTTATGGTGTCAGAAGTCAAATAATGACTCCCTTCCTTGTGGAAGGTTGAACCAGAGGGGAACTTCTGGGTGCTGATTAAACAGATATATTTGCCTTGTGAAAATTTGTTGAACTACAGTATACACTTATAATCTATACAATTTTTTTGCATGTATGTTACACCTCAATAAACATTTTACCAAAAACATATTTCGTCAAGTAGTGATTATTATTATTTCTGTAATTATATAATCAACATCAAATTATCTCTGTTAGAGTGGGATGGCAGAGATACTAGAAAACAGTGGATGATCCAAAATTGTTTTCTACATGGACTTCAAATGAGTGTGTTACACACTTGTTTGCAAAGTATTTGCTTTCATAAGTGAGTGCTCTTGCTGATAGTAAAATTCATTGGCAATGTCTGAACACATACTGCTCAGTCTTGGGGATGAGATGATCCAGAAGCATTCCAGGTGGCGTGGAAGTCAGATAAAGGCAGGATTAAGAATTTGATGTAGATCATCTATTTTCTCTAGCTCCTAGCCTTTGGCTCAGTATTGGATGGATGTAGCCACTGTTCAGGTCACTTGACTGTGTTTCTCTCTCCTGCTCTGATGGATACCAAAGTTGGGTTTTGAAAACATGAGCCACCTCCTCTTGGCATGAAAGATCAGAAAGAAATTGCCCATTGGAGGAGCATCCAGACATCTGATCCCAGATTGGTTACTGTGGTAACTGTTTGCAACAGTGTCCCCTATTCCTGTGACATGTGCCTTTGCAATGTGACTTCATCATTCTTCTCGCCAAGAGGCAAAGTCTCTTTCCCCACCACTGGAATCTGGGTTGGCCTTTTCACTTATGTTGGCCAATAGAATATGTTAGACATGATGCTGCATGACTTCCCAGCCTAGGCTTCAAGAGGCCTTGCAGCTTCTGCTCTGCCCCACTTAGAATTCTGCTCTGAGAATACCATGTGAAGGAGTCTATTCCGGCCTACCAGAGGATGAGAAGCCACACGTGGCAGAAATAAGCTGTCCCAGCTGACGTCCCTAAACCATCCAACTGACATCCCTAAACCATCCAGGTGACAGCCAGGATCAACCACCAGACGCATAACTGAGGCTGTTTTAAACCATCTAGCTCTTCTGGCCACTAACTGATGGCTGGGTGGTTTAAACCATATGAGTGAACCCAGGGGAGGCCAGCAGAAGAACTTCCCAGCAGAGCCTCACCCAAATTGTTGACTCACAGAATCATGAGCAAATAAACAGTTGTTTTTTTGAAGCCACAAGTTTTGTGGTGGTTTGTCACACAGCGATAACTGATACAATTACCGACACCCTTGCCTGAACACCCACTGGCTGATTCCAGCATCCTGAGGGGCAAGACTACATCCTCATCCAGTTCTTCCCATCTACAAGCCCTGGAACTGACTTCCTCCCCAAGATTTGTTTCCTTATTCATCCCCACCAGTTTCTAGGGCTGCCACGGCAGTGCCCATTGCTCTTTATTAGTTTAATATATGTTGAAGCCTCCAAATAGATGCTGGGGCCCAGGTGGAACAGATGAAATGTGACTAAGTTCTGGGGGATGATTGATAATGAGTAGGGACTGGAAAATCAATTGTGTTAATTCCTGGTCTGTCACTGGGAGCGAGAATTAATGAGAAAATCTGTCTAACTTAATGGTATTTACACATTATACAGAGTGTGATAAAATTGTCTGCAGGTGCTGCCTGGCATTCCAATTATATAAGGCCTGCACAGCACAAGAGGTGGGCAGGTCTCAGCTGCCCACGTCTTGGCTGGGCAGAGAGAGACTTACTGGGGTCCCCTAAATGCCACACTACCCTCCAAGCAGGTCTCAGGTCCCTGCATGGGTCTCAGTATGGTGGCTGGTCCTTGCCAAATATGGACCATCCAATTGTCAGAGTCTCAGAGATTTGCTGGAGGGTATAGTTATGGGCCTGCTTCTGGGATAACCACTATGGAAGCCATGTGGGTAGTTGGACAGTGGTTGGGAACAGCCTTGACTTTATGTGTTGGCAGACTCCATGGTTTGAGGGACATGGATGGTCCTCATGAGCCCCAGCTCCTTCCCTAGGAGAAGATCTATGACAGCCCAGTCCCACATCACACCCACCTGACCCGTCACTATTGGAAGGATGCCTTGAAAACCATCATGGGAGCTGATGGAAGAGTCTGCTTCAGGGTCTAAGTGCTGGCTCCTCTAAGACTCTGTAGACTAGAGCTTGATATGTATGAAGATGTGTAAGCCAGCCTCCAAGATGCCCTCAGTAACCCCCAATGCCTGGCATTCACCTATGTGTGGTTTTCTGTCATATTGAATAGGACTGACATGAGTAATCAATACAATATTGAAGCAATGTCTGTATACGAGTCATAAAAAAAAAAATGGATCTTGTATCATTCACTCTGGGGAAAAGCAGCTACCATGTGGGAAGGCCCATGTGGGGAGAAATGAAGGCCTCTTGCCAACAGCATCATAGCAGTGAGACAGCTTGGAAAAACCTCCAGCCCTAGTCAAGCCTTCAGATGACTGCAGCCCTGGCCACCATCTTGACTGCAACCTCATGAGAGACCTTGAGCTTGGTGGCTCCCAAATTCCTGACCCATAGAAACTATGAGAGATAGTAGATGATTATTATATTTTTGGATTGCTAAGTTCTAGGATAATGTGTTATGCTCAAAGATAACCAATGCAAGTGGGCAGGGATGTGAGTAGGCAGGGTCCTGGGTTATCTCACACTGGAGTGTGGAGCTGGTGGAAGGTAGCCCATGTATCTCCCCGACACTGCCACCTTCATTTTTATTCAAATGAAATCGACTTCTTGTGTTTCCCACTTCTCAAACCCACCCTGCTCTTTTCCGCCTCCATTCTAGAATATGTTGCTATCTCAGTTTGAAATTTTCTTCCTCCTTGTCTTCTTTCTCTTCCTCCTTTTTCTCCTTCTTTGAGAACCAGCTCAAATGTCCCCCTCTTAGGTAAAGGCCTTCTCAGTGTCTCTTGGGCAGTTTATTTTATTTTATACTGATGAAAATATACAACAAAGCACATGCAATCTCAACAAGTTCTACAGTATAGTTGTGTGACATTTTTCAAGTTGAACAGCCATTCTTGCTATCCTTTTCCAAATCATTCCACCACCATTAACACAAACTTTATGACTTGAATAGTTTTTGCTATCTTCTTTGGCACCCCCGAGATACTCTGCCTATTCTTTCAAAGGAAACCTGTGGGTGGTGGGGTTGAGCTCTGGAGTTTAGAATTATTAATTTCATTAGTCAGTTTTCCCCTCCTTTCCTTCTCCCTGATCATTGGCACCTAGATGATGCTAAATGAGTGAATGAATGAGTGAATGAATGAGTGAGAAAACATCCAAGGCAGTCTTGAGAAGGAGAAAAGAAACCACACGAATATACCATGGACTGCCAGAAGAACAAACAAATCTCTCTTGAAGAAGGAAATACAGCCAAAATGCTCCTTAGAGACAAGGATGGTGAGACTTCCTCTCACTTACTTTGGACATGTTATGAAGAGGGACCAATACCTGGAGAAGGACATTATACTTGGTGAAGTAGAGGGTCAGTGAAAAGAGGAAAGACCTTCAGTGAGATGGACTGACACAGTGGCTACAGCAATGGGCTCAAACATACCAGTGACTGTGAGAATGGCACCAGGCAATGTTTTGTTCTGAAAGAGGGGGAGGCCTTCAACGAGATGGATTGACATGGTGGCTGCAATGATGGGCTCAAGTATAGCAGGGATTGTGGGGCTGGCGCGGGATCGGGCAGTGTTTCGTTCTGCTGTGCATGGGGTCGCTATGAGTCAGAAACGATTCGACGGCACTTAACAACAACAACAAGGTCACTATGAGTTGTAGCTGACTCCAAGGCACCTAACAACAACATGAAGTCTCCAAAGCAAAGAGAAGGCAGAGTTAGGCAAGATAAATGGAGAGGTTTGGACTATTGGTTGGTCTGTGTTTGTGAGCTTCACATCTGCTTATTCTAACACCAGTAAGGGAGCTCTTCTCTCCTACCATCCTGGGAGCTTCCCTGGGTCGGGGGCAAGGCATCCGTGGGTGGCCCCTTCACCTACCTCGTGTCACATTTCTATCCTGAACCCTGCCCTCCCTGCCAACTGTTTTCCAGGCCTGACAAGCAGCCCTCCAGAGTCCCTTCCCTTTGTTCAAAACCTGGAGGGCAGATGAACAGCAGCTGGACAAATCTGATTTCTTAAACAGGTTTAAAGGGCTTCTCTCAGAGACCCTGAGCTCATTTCTTCTTTCTCTGTCTCCAAAGTGCCAAGACAGCAATTCAGATCTCAAATACCCTGAGCAGGGGTGCAGCCAAGTTCTTTATTGCTTGGAATGAATGTGTTATGTGGGTATTCTTTGGCTTGAAGGATGGCTTAATGTCCTTAATGTCACACAGCATCCCAGCCTGCCTGGTGCTCAGGGGCAGGAGGGTTGCCTTCCTGCCTGTTTACCAAAAAGAAGACTGTGGAGATGAGGTCAAGGAGAGGTCACCTGCAGATGTTAGTCTTGCTGCTGGTCACTTCTGTATATTGAATGCTTTGTAGGCCCAGGGAGACTAAGTCATTTGTCTGAGGTCACACATCAGAAAGTGGCAGAGCTGGAATTTCCTCCCATACCTATCTGACTTCAAAAGCCCCTGTTCTTGACCCCCCGAGGCCACACTGCCTTGGTCTGCTGAGGCCCTGGACCCAGCCACTCTGAGATAATGCAGATCTCTAGCCCCTTGTGGGTTTCAGCAGGACTGAACCAGATATAAGATCCTTGGGTAGCACAAATGGTTTGTGCTTGACTGATAACCTAAATGTTGATAGTTCAAACCCACCCTGCACTGCCATGGAAGAAAGGCCTGGTGATTTGCTTCCATAAAGATTACAGCCAAGAAAATCCTATGGAGCAGTTCTAGTCTTGGGGTCACCGTGAGTTGGAATGAACTCAGTAGCACAGGTTTAATGGAAGCCAGAGATGGAAGAACTGACAGCCTAGGGTGAAGGGTCCTGTGTCTCTGACACTCAAAGGCTCCTCCGGCTCCCAGAAGCCAAGCAGAGATCTGGTGGCTTCCTGCTTGGCTGAATTCCACTCCTGTTGTGGAGGAGGGGCGGGGGTTTTTACCAATCTCTGGTTCTGGGCTTATCGCTTGAAACTCTGCAGTACATGCAGAAGCCTGTGAACCAAAGGAGAAAAAGAGTAAAGAGGGAAAAGATTAAAATCTACAGGCTCCCACGTTCCATAGAGCCTCTCCCCAGAAGCAGCTCTCCGATCTCTCTATTAGATAGCCTGCCATCAGCCTGCTGTGGTGAGGTGGGGGGCCTCAGGCCCCCGCCCGAGCCCCGAGTCACTGAGAAAACAGTATATTCAAAGCATGGATGTGGGAAGGGGTAGAGTAGGTTTGAGAAGTAGAGAAACACAGAAGTAGATTTCACTTTGGATAAAAATGAAGGTGGCAGTATGGGGGAGATCCATGGACTGCCTTCTACCACCTCCACACTCCAGTGTGAGATAACTGCTGGCTCTGCCCATCCACCTCCCTGCCCACTTGCATTAGTTATCTTTCCTGTGTAACACATTATCCCAGAATTTAGCAGCTTAAAACCACAGTAAGCATCTATTATATCTCTTAGTTTCTGTGGGTCAGGAATTTGGGAGCCACCAAGCTCAGGGGCTCTCACAAGGTTGCAGTCAAGATGGTGGCCAAGGCTGCAGTCATACAAAGGCTTGACTGGGGCTGGAGGTTTTTCCAAGCTGGCTTACTGCCATGATGGTCTTGCTGGCAAGAGGCCTTTGTTCCTCCCCTCATGGACCTCCCCACATAGTGGCTGGCTTTCCTGGAAGAGAGAACAAAGAAAAGCCACTTTTTTTTTTTTTTTTTAAATTTATGAATTAGCTTCAGAAGTCACATACTGTCATATAGAGTGGCTGTTATTGTTTCCAGCTTCCCCTACACTCCAGGCAATCACTGCTCATAGATGGGCTACCAGGAGAGCCTGCAGTGGCTGTAGCTATTTCCAGATAGCCAGCCCCGAGAGATGGCCAGCCACTAAACGTCAATGTCCCCATGACCCTTTTTCAGAAATCATTATTTGGGCAACTTTAATCTGGAAGGCAGATCCTCGTGGTACACCTGTTCTGAACCCTGCTCCCCTCTCCCAGGGCCTCTACTCACCTTCACTTTCTTCTTTCTGTGTCTTCCCATTGCTTATCTTTTGAATCCAAAGATGACACTATCAGTGGTGATTTTTGGAGCCAACCTTTATGGCATACTTGCTATGAATTGGGTTGATACTAAAAGTGATAACTGCTGAGAGTCTTTCTATAGGGTAGATCCCTCCCATGCTGTAGATAAGGAATCAGAGACACAGAAAGGTTAAGTAATTTGCTTGAGGCCACTCAGCTCATAAATGGTAGAGCAGTGATCTGCTTCCAGACCCCTGAGTGGTACAAATGGTTTGCACTCAACTACTAATATAAGGGTTGGAGGTTCAGACTCATCCAGGGACACCATGGAAAAAGCCCTGGTGGATTGCCATGAATCAGAGTTGGAACAGAATTTTTTTTTTTTTTTAAGTCTGTCTCCTAAGCCCACTCTGCTAACATTTTATCTATTACCTCTGTGATGTGAGACTAAATTCTGTTTCCATGAGGAAGCCAGAGTCACTAGACAGGGCATGGGATTCAGAGCACAGCAAGAAAGACAGAGGTTAGACACCTGGAGGTTGTGAGGCCTCAGTGTAGCTGTGTCCTCTGCAAATATTCAGAAAATGGGGTCTTCCCCTGCTGCACCGAGGCTGAGGCAGGCAGCCTGACTAAAAGACTGTGGACTTTTCTTGAGGTCTCTGGTGGCTCCAAGGACTCCTGCCTGTCTGGCCTCCCTCCCGCCTGCTTTCCTGAACTTGCGCTGTGCTGAGGGCACAGGCGTGGTGAGCAGCCGAGCAGGCTTTCCTCTTGGATGAGAGGCATTAAAATGATCCATCTTGGAAGCTTGCTCTCTGCTTCAAAGGACCACAACGGCTCTGCGGATGACGAGCCTTAACAATGGCATGAAAGGGAGTTTATCAATAGTACTTGGAGCTCAGTAACTCATAAACCTTTCATTAGTTTTACATCGATGACGGCTCAAGTTCTAGGAAGTAGATTTAGGCGGGAAGACGGATGTCTCCATAAATCATCATCTCTGAAAATTAGGGGAATGGAGGGAGGCTTTTTACAGGATTTCCCAGCAGCTCACATGGGAGCTTTGCTTTCTTGCTCCCATTCTGAGCTGATGCCGGCTTCTGACCTCACCTAGATTCTCGGGAGGAAACACAGCCAGAGGCTGAGAGAAAGGGCTGCTGAGCATGTGTGTTAGACTGGGTTCTCTAGAGAAACAAAACCAGTAAAGCTTATATATATAGAGAAAGAGAAATTTATCTTAGGAAAATAGCTCACACACTTACAGAAGCTGGCAAGTTCCAAGTTCTTGGATCAAACGTCAAGCTGGAGGCTTTTCCTGACTCACACAGCTGCAGGGGCTGAGAAGCTCAAGGTTGGCAGGCAGTATACTGGCTGTTGACTCCAATGAATGATGACTCCAAGATCTCCAGGCTGAATGGTGGATTGTTCACTCATGGACACTTGTAGGCAACACAACAGAATCCTGATCCACAGAAGAGTGTCTCTTTTCCCAGGACGTCCATAAATATACTAGAAGCAGGCCACACCCCTAGGGAAACTCCCTTTCAACAGATTGGCTGCTCAAAACATATACATCTGATCCCATCATTGGGACAACCCACATCACAGTTGCTTAAACCACACAGAATTGTGATCCAGCCAAGTTGACACACAGCTCTAACTATCGCACCTACTCCTGTACCATATTCTGTTATAGTTACCTGGTGCTGCTCTGACAGATACCTAAAATGTGGAAACAGGAATGGAGTGCATCCTTGACATGAGACCCTGGCATAGAGACCTCAGCATACAGCATGAGAGATGACAGGAACAGAGCCAAGACTGGCAGAGAGATACCGGCAGAGAGACCAGCATGAATGACGGCAGTAGTAGAGCCCAGAGACCGACGTTAAACACCAACAGGTTTGCCAGCCCACGGAGGAGAAAGCCAGGTGCCATTGGGTAGGTGGCTTTTTGGTGGAGTGGGTTTCCTTTGGGCATTAATTGGTGAAGAGACTGGCGTAAAATGGAGTAGCAGGTTGGCCGGCCCATGGAGCAAGAAAGCTGAGTGTCCTTTGGGCAGAAAGATTTTTGGTGGAGTGGGTTGCTTTTGGAGTTAATCGG
>NW_006921681.1:8269693-8272552 GCF_000298275.1 Orycteropus afer afer
ACAAGGGGTGGAATTGTGGTGGTTGAATTTGTATGTCAACTTGGCTGGGCCTGGTTGAGTAGCTGGGCAGCTGGTGGTAGTTATTCCCCACGATGAGACTGGCAATCAACTCCATGGTGGGATCTACCACAAGCAGCTGAGTAATTGTCTTTGGGTATGTGGTCTGCTTCTTGTATATGAGGAGAAGCCCTTAGGGATAGTCTCTAGTTCATGGCATGCTTGGACCCTGTGTGTAGCCATGTCATTTGTTGTTCAGCAGCCTGCCATGCTCTGCTGACCTTGGGACTTACAATGGACTTGAATTAACGGCCTACTGTGTGGTTTGGTAACATTGGGACTGTGCCATTTTATTTGTCAACCTTGGGCTTGTTAGCCTCAGCAGCCAGGGCTGCCTGAGTGAAGAGATGCCTCTGGCTTCAGTGGGCTGGGAGCAAGAGGCAGAGCTAAAGCTCAAGGTCAAGGGGCTTTCACCCAGCCCCTAGAGCCTGGCACCTTGAACTTGGACTTAAAGCCTCCAAACTATGAGAGAATAAACTCCTGTTTGTTAAGGTCATCTCATTTGTGGTATATTCTTGTCAGAGTGGTACTAGGTAACTAGAACAGCATGACTTGCAGGGACTCAAAAGGGTACCAAGCTGCTCTCCTCTCTCCTGAGGCACCTCCAAGCCCGGAAGCCTCAAATATGGCCTGATTTGGGCCAGCTTGTAACCTATAGAGGGCTTAAGAGAAACAGCTTTCTACGAGGTGTTTGTAGTACAGAAACTGAAGCAGCAGCAGCAGAATGGAGTTTTGAAGCCTAGCGCTCACCAGAAATGAGAAAATGAGGGGAAACTTTTGCTTGCTAATGAGAATAATAATGACAACACTTAGAACAGTGCCTGCCACATACCACTTATCAGTTGACGTTAGTTTCAATTTTGAACATTTCTTATGTACCATGCATTTTATTAATGATTTATCATCACCCCTTCCTCCTTTTACAGATAAGAAAACAGGCTGGGAAGATTAAGGGAGTCATTGGGTGGCACAAACTGATAGGCACTGGACTACTAGTTGAAAGGTTGGTGGTTTGAAGCCATGTAGAGGTGTCTTAGAAGACAGGTCTGGTGATCTGCTTCTTAAAGGTCACAGCCTTGAAAACCCTACGGAGCAGCTACTTTGCACACACGAGGTCTCCATGAGTTGGAATTAGATTGATGGCAACAAACAACAACAGGTAGGTTAAGTAACTTGTGTAAGTTCACATAGCTAGGAGGTAACAGGGTTCGAACTTGACCCCTGCTCTCTCTCCCACCCTACACTGTGACCCTCAGCCTGGAAGAAGCCTCTTTTTGGCTTGACTTTGACAATGCCACCTTTTCCTCCCTGATGCTCAGTTTCTTAATGTTTAAGTTAGAGAATCAGCTTCAAACCTCCCTAACCCTGTCAAAATGAAGTGGGAGACACACCAGCCAGGAGGACAAAGTTCAGAGCTCTTGGGGGCGATAAGCCTCTTTCTCAGGAGCTAGGAGATCTGGTGGTGCAGTGCTTAAGGCATTTGACTGCTTACTAGAAGTCTGGCAGTTCAAACCCATCAGCCACTCCATGGAAGGAAGGCAGGAGAATCTGCTCCTGTAAAGATTTACTTCCTCTACGAGTCAGAATCTACTTGATCGCAGTGGGTTTGGGAGGTAGGAGCGCTGTCCATTTCAGCACAATGTTGTTTCTTTGCTCTCCTGGAGTTTCACCACGTTTCATATGTAGACTTGGCAAACATTGTTTATTCCCATTTTACAGATGTAGAAATTCACCCTTTGCCTCCTAAGTTTCAATCACACAGCTGGTAAATAGCGGAGGCAGGTTGAAGTTGGGTGTGGGCTTACACTGTGGTGTCAGACCAATAGACAGTCTAGCTACCACAGATGTCTCTCTAAAAGGGTTGTCAGGAGGTCAGATTGAATGAATGAGTAAATGAATGAATGAATGAATGAATCAGCAAACATTTAAGGCAGCCTTGAGAAGAAGAGGAACCATATGAAGTCTGCAAGGCTAGGGAGGGGGCAGAGCCGGGTGGATAAATGAAGGAACACGTGGACTGTTAGTTGATCTGTGTCTGTGAGCTTTGAGTATGTTCTTTGTAACACCAGTGAGAGAGCTCTTCTCTCTAACTGTCCCGGGAACTTGCCTGGGCCAGGGAACAAGGTGTCACATGGAAGGTCCGTTGTCTGCATGTCCTTCTCACACCCCTATCCTTCTGCCCCCTTTCTCCTGGACAGAGGTCCTCTCAGTTAGTCTCAGTCACTTTCCCCCATTCCTCTCCAGCAGGGAAGGATCAGCAGAGAGCAGGGCTGGTGATTTGGCAAACCAGGCCCTGGGACTCAGTGACGTTCACCCAGCACTGGCAGGCTCCCCACCAAATCAAAGACTTTTCCATTTCTTTCCCTCTCCCCTCCTCTGGCCCCTGGAGGATGAGCCAGCGAGTGAACAAGCAAGCCAGAGGTGAGCGCTGCAGTCTCTGCTGCATGCTGGCTGCGCAACGAGAAAGCTCCTAGCAAGACGCATCCCAGGAGGACTTTTACTCAGGAATAATATGCATGAGGATTTATTTCCTCATTGCTGGGCTTCCAGGCAAAGCGCAGGCTTGTTTCAGCTTCGGCGGGAGGAGAATCCGGCTTGAAGGTTTCAGGAAAGCAGCTGAAGATTCAGGTTCAGCTAGCACTTAGTGAGCACCTACTGTGTGTGTGGGCCTGTGTCCACTACTCTGCCCACCTTCTCATTTAATAACCTTCATAAGGACCTTCACAGTTTGGGATTGGGAGCTCTGGTAGCATAGTGGCTAAGGCACTTGACTGCTCACCAGAAGGCTGGCGGTTCAAACCC
>NW_006921681.1:8287617-8295083 GCF_000298275.1 Orycteropus afer afer
ATTGCCCCATCTTCCTTCCGAGGAGTGGCTGGGGGGTTTGAACCGCCAGCCTTCTGGTTAGCAGTCAAGTGCCTTAGGCACTATGTTACCAGAGCTCCCTCTTTAAAGTGTTAAGAAGCAAAAATGCCACTTTGAAGACTAAGGTGTGCCAAACCCAAGCCATGGTATTTTCAATCACTTCATATGCATGTGAAAGCTGGACAATGAATAGGGAAGAGGAGACCCGAAGAAGAATGGATGCCTTTGAATTGGGGTGCTGGCGAAATATACTGAAAATACTGTGGACTGCCAGAAGAACAAACAAATCTGTCCCAGATGAAGTGCAGCTGGAATGCTCCTTGAAGTGGGAGTAGCCAGACTTCATCTCACCTAGTTTGGTCATGTCATCAGAAGGGACCATTCCCTGGAAAAGAATATCGTGCCTGGTAAAGTAGAGGGTCAGCGAAGAAGGGGAAGACCCTCAATGAGATGGATTCACACAGTGGCTGCAATGATGGGCTCAAGTATAGCAAGGATTGTGAGAATGGTGCAGTACCAGTCAGTGTTTCATTCTGTTGGATGTAGGGTCGCTATGAGTTGGACCCAACTCTCCAGCACCTAACAACAACAGATATCACTAAAATAGCTTTACACATATTAAATAATTTCACTCTCATAACAACCTTATGACACGATCCTCATCCCCATTTTGCAGATGAGGAAACAGACCCAATGGCGTTAAGTAGCTGCCCCAGGTCACAGGCTGTAAGTGATGGAGCTAGGATTCAAATCTAGACCACCCAGTTCCAGGGACTAACCGGCAGAAGTAGAAGTCTGGTCCAGTTTTTCAGACTTCAGCACAGTTCTGTAAACCATAGTGTTATTCATGGCTTAAAGCTTTTCTTGCCAGTTGGAGGTATTGTATCTAGGTAACTAAGGATCCTAGGAACTGTAAGACATGCAACTTGGGTGTATGTCTTTGTCAGAACATTTCGGTAGTAATCTATAGCCACCCAATTTAAGTGGCTTAAGGAAAAGAAAAAGACTTCATTGGCACACGTGACATGACAGTCTAGGGGTGATGTAAGGATCAGATTATGTCATCAGGACTCTTTCTGTCTGTCTATCTCCCTCTCTCATTCTCATTCACCAGCACTTCTTTCTTCTCTTCTCATGTCAGGGATGGTGGGGGCTACCCATGTTGGCAGTTTGGGTACAGCTCAAAGGCTGCCAACTGAGGGGATGAGTGGGTGCTCTCGGCTTGCCAAGCTCTGTGCCTTGATGCAAGGCAGCATTGGCCCAGAGGGGCATTTTCCTGATACCTAATGTTGTCAGAAAGGACCATTCCTTGGAGAAGTATATCATGCTTGGTAAAGCAGAGAGTCAATGAAAAAGAGGAAGGCCCTCAACGAGATGGATTGACACAGTGGCTGTAATGATGGGCTCAGGTATAGCAAGCATTGTGAGGCTGGCACAGGACCAGGCAGTGTTTCATTCTGTTGTACATAGGGCCGCTATGAGTTGGAGCTGACTCAACAGCACCTAACAACAACAATACATGTAAGATGCTGTATAGGCTAATGGTAACACTGACCCCCTACTCCTAGTCCCTGAGGCCAGCCTCACACCTGTTTTCCCCATTCCATACTTGGCAAAGCCATAAGAGGAACCCCTCAGAGCAGGATGCCCTGTCACAGGCCAGGTACTGAGTAAACCAAAAAGAAATGTATTACTGTCAGTTCTGACACATGGCAACCCTATGTATTATAGAGTAGAACAGCTTCATAGGGTTTTCTTGGATATAAATTTAATGGAAGCAAATCACCATAACTTTCTTCTCCAGTGCCACTGAGTGGGCTCAAACCACCAACCTTTAGGTTAGCAGTCAAGTGCAAACCGTTTGCACCACACAGGGACTCTAAGTACTGACTAAAACCAAACCAAAAAAGCCAAACCCACAAAGCAGGCAAAAATCTCTGCCCTCCTGCAACTTGCATTCCGGTAAGGGATCTGATTAGTTTTGTTTGGTCACATGTGCAATGTTGGACCAATCACTGTTGCTACAGGGAATGTACATTGTGATTGGTCTCACCAAGCCAGATGCCCACCCCTTACGGGAGGCAGGGTGCTTGACTGACAGCCTCACCAGGACCACCTAGAATGGGGGTGGTTTCTCAGAGGAAATAGAAGGGCTGAGCTGCAGAAATAACTGACTTCCTGTAGCCTGTGGAATTCTGGGGAAACATAGTCCTTCACTTCCTTGGCCACTAACCTTCTCATCTGCCTTGAGAAATGTCTGGGTCCCATTATTCTAAGAAGAGTGGGATCAGGGTGCCCCTTGATGGGTCCAGTCATTGGATTGTCACAGGTGACAGCTCCCTTCTGTTCTGTTGGGAGAGAAGACACAAGAGTTAGGACTCTTTATCAAACTAGCTCAGTGTAATTATGACTTTCAGTTTTGGAAAGAAAAAAGATAATAGGACAGGGGAGCAGGATGGGAGTGAGAAGGGCAGAAAATTCTTGTTCCTGGTCCCTTTGTTGGAGGGTTAAGGGGTGAGTAGATATGATAAAAATTGAGTACTCATTATTGCCAGAACGTTGCCTGCTTTGTCTCATTTCTGAAATGGATGACCAACTTTGTCTCATTCAAACCTCATACCTGTCAAAAAGACGCCCCTGTAGCACAATGGATAAGTGCTTGGCTACTAACCATAAGGTTAGCAGTTTGAACCTATCAGTGGCTTCATGGGAGAAAAGAACTTGGTTATCTGCTCCCATAAAGATAGCAGTCTAGGAAACTCAATGGGGCACTTCCTATAGGGTCGTCATGAGCTGGAATTGACTCAACAGCACATAGAGACCTGTCAAAAACAAAAAATCTAATTTCCCTCGAGTTGATTCTCACCCATGCATCCCCATGAGAGTCAGAATAAAACTATTCTCCATAGTGTTGTTGATGCTGATTTTTCAGAAATAGATTGCCAACACTTTCCCCAAGGCACCCCTGGGTGAACGCGCGAACCACCAGGCTTTTGGTTAGCTGCAGAACACGTTAACCATTTTCCCCACCCATAGACTCCTCATACTCACCAGGTAGGTTTTATTACCCCATTTTGTTGGGGAGGAAACTGAGGCACAGAGAATTAAGTATCAGAAATATGCCAACTCAGAGGTGCTGACTCCAAAGCCCCTGAACTGAGTCCAAAGGGCCCTGAGGCTATGGGGACTCACCTCTAGAAGAGGTCATCTGCCCCATGCTACCTCTTACATGACCAACAAGGTGCCTCTCCTGGACCTGATTTCCATCTCCTCCTGAGGAAGTCCTTCTGTAGCCTCACCTTGTCACATTCCCCCTGCTCCCATGTACATCTTGGGACATCTTCCTATTTCCTGAGCACTTTCACATGTGTTCTTGTCCTCAAAAGATGAACACTATCCAGTCCCTGAGACTGCTTCATTGTTCTGGGGCATGTGCCTGCCTGGCCCCAGCACAAGGTCAAGCCAAAGCTGAGCCACAGGCCTGTCTGCCGCTAGAGGGAGCTCCCAGCGTGGCCATGTGCCTTTCTGGGGTGCTCAAGGGTGGGGCCCGGGCAGGGGATACTGGGAAGTCTTGACAAGTTGACCCCACATAGACACCCTGGAGGCTCTGGTCTGTGAGATCAGCATCTTCATTATTAAAGTACAGGCCTCTGGAGATGTCGGGTGGCTGGAAGAGGAGCCTCAGGAGCCAGGGCCCATGGGCTCAGGCTCTGCCTCCCTCCTCTGTCATGGCTGCTGCTCACTGTCCATGCAAAGTCTGGGAGGAACATGTGTGACTCAGGGCAGGCCAGGAGCTGGTTTCCTATTCCTCATTCATAGATTCACTGATTCATTCATTCATTTAACAAGTGTGTAATGAGCATCTACTTGTTCCAAGCCTTGGGCCAAGCCCTGGGAGTACTATGGATGGCCCAGACACAACCCCTGCCCTCATGGAGCTTCAGTCTTGGGAAGAGAGAGATGCTGAAACAAGCAATTGTAATGTACTGTGTTAAGTTCTCGGAAGGAAAACTGAGCAATCAACTTCTGTAGAGAGACTGTCTCGGAAACCCAAGGAGGGGTTGGTTTCTATGAGTCGGGACTGACTCGACAGCAGTGAGTTTAGGTTTTTGGTAAAAGTGTTAAGGTCTACCAGGTAGAGGTTAAGTACATCTTCTCTTGCACAGATGTGCAAAAGAAGATGTACTTAACCTCTACATGGGACACAGGAAGGCTGCCCAGGGGAGATGGCATCTTAGCTGAGACCTAACGGATCTGAGGGATTAGCCAAGCAGAGGGAAAAGTGTTGTAAGCAGATCAACTTGTGCAAATGCCCAGAAATGAGACAGATCATTCATTCCACATGTACTTTTTGAGCACCTGTGATGTTCCAGGCCATCAAGTAGGAGCTGGGGCTACAGCTATAAACAAAGCAAGCAAGTTTCCTATTTCATGGCACATACATACTAGTGGCATGCGGCCATTCAAGGATTCTAAAAAAGTCATGAGAAGCCTTGGTGGGGCACTTGGCTGCTAACTGAAAAGTCAGTGATTCAAATCCACCTAGTGGCTCCATTGGGAGAAAAAACTTGTGATCTTCTCCCATCAAGATTTACACCCTAGAAAACCCTATGGGGAAATTCTACTCTGTCATGTAGGGTTGCTATGAGTTGGAATTGACTCAGTGGCACACAACAATGGCAAAGAAGTCTTGAGTCAAAGGGAGACACGTGGAAGGGACAGTGGCTTCTCCTCAACCCAGAGTTTCTCTTGGCTCCATTCTCCATCTTTTTCCTGCTGAACCTGGCAACTAGTCTCAAGCCTTGCCATGCCCACCAGCTGTGGGGAGGTCACCCAGTCCATGGACAGAGCCTGTGCCAATATATTAATAGTCTGACCAAAGCCTGCTGGGCAGCTCTGCTAATTACAATGATTAATGGGCATAATTTACTTCAAAAGAGTAATGTACCGCCTGTTATCAGATCTCAGCCCCACAGTCTGCTCCCTCCTCTCTCCCAACTACAAGTGCCCACCAAACTCTTGCTGCCTCCCTGCTGGTGGCCAAGACTCCTTTGACCCTAGCTCCTGCGTACCCATCACTATGACAGCTTGAGGCCTGTCTACCATCTGCTGCCTCCCTGATGGCAAGAGGAGGAGAGTTCTTACCCACTCCCACTGCCAGAGAAGCTGTGGAGCCACCACTGGAGCAGGGAAGGTAGAACTTAGTTCCCTTCTCTGGGTCAGGCAGAGGCCACTGCCCCTCCCATGTGTCTCCTTCTGGCCTCAAGACTTCTTTGGGTTACCTGAATGAATGACCATGCTCCATTAGCAGGCACTCACTAGGAGATAGGGGTAGTCTTGCATGTGGGGAGATCTAGAAGATGGCCCAGCACATAATAGATTGTGGGGTTTATACTAAATTTGCCTAAAGTAATTTGGTTCTTAGAGATAACTCTATTGTTGTGTGGCGTCAAGTCCACTCTGACTCATAGCGACCCTATAGAACAGAGTGGAGCTGCCCCATAGGGTTTCCTAGGCTGTAATCTTTATAGGAGCAGATCACCAGGTCTTTTCTCCTGGTAGATTCAAACCACTGACCTTTCAGTCAGCAATTGAGTCCTTAAACTTTGTGCCACCAGAGCTCCTATAACTTTACATAGATGCTGGGAAGTGTTTGTTGAATGAATGCTCTGCCTCACCTCTGGGCATTTGCACAAGCACCTCCCCACCTCTCTCTATCTCATCCCCCCCAGCACTCACCTCTAGAGGAAGTAATTTTGCTTGTTTCCCTGTTTCATGGCCACCTTTCTACTCTAGAACATGAGTACCCATGAGGGAAGGCACCTTCCGAGGTGCTCTGTCAACGTTCGTTGAATGAATGAATGAATGAAAGCTTTACTCCGTGGCCCTCTGTGGCTCAGCTCCTGTAACAGGGTGGCTTTAGATCTTGGTGCTTTTTCTTCCCAAATCTTATGTGCCTCCATCTCAGCTCTCCTCCTAGGTGATGTCTAGAGGTGACAAGTGCTTCTATATCTTCATCCTACAATTAGAAAAATGCAGGCTCACACAGCACTGAGGCTGAACAGAAACCGAGCCCTGATTATCTGAATCCATTGCTGTGACCACTGGAGCAAAGATATCAAGATCAGAGCACTTCTGCCCTGTCAGCCAGGGAAACCCAGGTCTTGATTTCTAGAGGACAGTTTCAGGCCTCTGACTTGAGCTTCCTTTGACTGCTACCTTTTTCTGGTGGTCCCAAAGAGGGGCAAACTTCCTTGGGACTGAGCTCCTGATGCCTAACCTGACTTCCTGCTTTGTACCGATATTGCTCCCCCTCAGTGTAGTTGGCCAAGGGGTTGGGTAGGGTTCTTTTCTCAGGGACAACCTAGGAGCTTTGTTTTACCTGGGACCACCTCCAGGTCCCCTAGTTCCTCCTGGCACTGGGACCACCTTGTTGCCCATGTTTTGCCTTAGTCTTGAGTGGAGGCACCAGCCTAGCTTCTCTGCCTAATGTACCTTCCAGGGAAGTTGTAAGGGAGAGGTTTGGAGGGGAGAGGTTGTGTTTCAGTTCATTCTCCCTGTGAGATAAGAGATCTTACCTGTCAATCCTGTAACCCAATCATAACAAGACAAAGACAACAATGCAAGAGGGATTGCAGTTGAATAGAAAGGGGAAACACATCTTCCCAGGAGGGAAATGAGTGTGAGACCTGAGATGTCCCTCTAGAAGTGACAGTCTTAGCCCTGCCACTAGCTGTCTACTGCTCAGGCAGTTTCCCTTCTCAGCCTCAGTTCCTTTTTCTGCAATATGGGAAGGCAGCATGGAATGATCTGAAAACATCTCTTCTAGTTCTCATGCCCCAAGATACAGCTGAGAACGAAGCAGGTGGACGTCTGACCCCTCATGGGATACCCTGCACTTGCCAGAGGCACTGCCATCTAATGACCAGCTTCCCGCAGATGTGAGAACCAGGGCTTCCAACTGGTTCTTCCCTGGGGATCTTGTTAAATTACAGATTCTAATTCAATATATCTGGGTGGACATGCAAATTTTCAGCAGGGGGTCAAACTAGAATGAACCGGTTGGAAGCCCTGGTGAGAACTGCTGGATCTCAGTGGGAGAGAGGCCAGAGTGTTAATGGACTCCCACGTTGGGGGAGCTGGCCGGCTTCATCAGTATGCAGTACCTGCACCCAGTGCTTAAGAAAAACTTATTAATTTCCCCTCCACAAAGACTGAGAGTTTGACAGTAATCACAGTATCAGGTCGTAATGATAATAATAATAAAATCCCTTCATTGAAGATAGCAGTTGGGACTCCGGAGAGTTCAACAGAAAAGATTGTATTAAGATAAAGGAGATTATGACTGAGCAGACATTAAAGGTTGTCATTGTCTGGTAGATCACATTAGGGAAGCCTCAGAACTGCTGTATCCCACTGAGGGAGTAAGGACTCATTCCTGATCTGGC
>NW_006921681.1:8295183-8362720 GCF_000298275.1 Orycteropus afer afer
GGGCCTTTGCCTCCCTCTTGCTTGAGAAGGCTGGTAAAATCGGAGGCTCCAGCGCAAACTCAGGAACCAGGTGGTTCTTATGATCCAAAGTCAGGGCAGAGGGTTGGATAGTCTGTAGATCCCAGAGGATAGAGGTCTCTGCCCCGGACACCCTTGCAGTCCATCTGATGGTGAAGGCTTCAAAATATCTGCCCAGCAATGGAAGGGCCTGGGAGGAAGTGCTTCTGGGTCATCTGCATTGGTGGTATTTTCCTGGTAGGGACAGGAGTACCAGGAACTGAACCCTGGAACTTTGCCCCAACTTGCTACCAAGACACAGGCTAATTCTGAAAGGATGCCCCATTTTGTCAATGGGGAGTCCCAATCAGGGGAGAAAAGCCCAAAGATGCCCAGGTGCAACATATGCCCAGGTGCCAGTCGACACTCGCCCTGTGGGGCTCTTACCGTGTAGTGATCAGCAGGGCAGAGCAAAACATGGAGAGGTCATACCAGCTCTAAAGATGCAGTCTGGTCCAAAAGGTGGCACTGGACTCAGGACAAGAAGTTACGCGCTGTTCATGGTTGAGAAGCCACATGGTGTAGCAGTTAAAATGTTTGGCTGCTAAACAAAAGGTTGGCAGTTTGAACCCACAAGCTGCTCTATGGGAGAAAGATGTGGCAATCTGATTCTGTAAGGATTTACAGACTTGGAAACCCTATGGGGCAGTTCTACTCTGTCCTACAGGGTCACTATGAGTCAGAATTGACTTGACAACAATGAGGTTTTTTTTTTTTTTTTTTTTTGTCATTAGAGAAACCAAACCCAATCAAAAATCGTTGCTGTTGAGTTAATTCTGCCTAATGGCGACCTCATGTGTTACAGAGCAGAACTGAGCGCTATTGAGTTTTCTTGACTGTAATCTTTATGGAAGCTGATCACTAGGACTTTCTTCCTTGGTGCTGCTGAATGGGCTTGAAATGCCAACCTTTCGGTTAGTAGCCAAGCACAAACAATGTGTCCAACCTAGAGATCCAATCATTCATGAGGGGCACTATAACTGGAAGTGGAAAGGACAGACTGTTTACAGACTCCTCTGGCAAGTTACTAAACCTCTCTGTGCATCAATATTCTTATCTATCAAGTGGAGGTCATGTTGTTGTTGGGTGCCTTCGAGTTGATTCTAACTCATGGTGACCCTATGTACAACCGAATGAAACACTGCCTGGTTCTGTGCAGCCTCACAATCCTTCCTATGCTTCAGCCCATCATTGCAGCCTCTGTGACAATCCATCTCATTGAGGATCTTCTCCTTTTTCTCTGACTTCACTTTACTAAGATATCTTTCTCCAAGGATTGGTCCCTTCTGACAACATGACCAAAGTGAGACAAAGTCTGGCCATTCTTTCTTCCAAGGAGCATTCTGGGTGCATTTCTTCCACGCCAGATTTGTTTGTTCTTCTGGTAGTCCATGGTAGTTTTAGTATTTTTTGCCAACACCACAATTCAAAGGCATCAATTCTTCTTGGGTCTTCCTTATTCATTGTCCAGCTTTTACATGCATATGATGCAATTGAAAATACCGTGGCTTGGTTCAGGCACAGCTTAGTTTTCAAAGAGACATCTTTGCTCTTCAACACTTTAAAGAGGTCTTTTCACAGCAGATTTTCCTAATGCAGCACAACATCTGATTTCTTGACTGTTGCTTCCATTGGTGTTGATTGTAGACCCAAGTAAAATGAAATCTTTGACAACTTCAATCTTTTCTCCATTTATCGTGGTGTTGCTTATTGGTCCAATTGTGAGAATTTTTGTTTTCTTTATGTTGAGGTGTAATCCATGCTGAAGACCATAGTCTTTAATCTTCATCAGTAAGTGCTTCAAGTCAATGTCACTTTCAGCAAGCAAGGTTGTGTCATCTGTATATCACAGGTTGTTAATGAGTCTTCCTCCAATCTTGATGCCATGCTCCTCTTTATACAATCCAGCTTCTCAGATTATTTGCTCAGCATGCAAATTGAATAAGTACGGTGAAAGGACCTGACACACACCCTTCCTGATTTTAAACCATGATGTATCTCCTTGTTCTGTTTGAATGACAGCCTCCTGGTCTATGTACAGGTTCATCGTGAGCACAACTAAGTGTTCTGGAATTCTCATTCTTTGCATTGTTATCCACCATTTGTCATGATCCACATACTTGAAAGCTTTTGCATAGTTAATAAAACACAGGTAAACATCTTTCTGGTATTCTTTGCTTTCAACCAAGATCCATCTGACATCAGCAAAGATATTCCTTTTTTCATGTCCTCTTCAGAATCTAGCTTGAATTTCTGGAAGTTCCCTGTCAATACACTGCTGCACCCATTTTTGAATTATCTGGTGGAGGTATCTCCCATACACGGTTATGATTAGGATTAAATGAAGATGAAGACACATGATGAGCTATAAATAGAAGTCCACTCTTATATCTCCTAACTGCCCTTGCCTAAAGTCACACAGTTAGTAGGCAAAAAAGCCACATCATGTGACTGCCTTCTGCCCATCACCTTCTTTCTGTCAGCTGCTCCTTGGGGAGAGTAGTGCAGTCAGTGATCAAGGGCTTGGGCTTTGAAGACCAAAATGCCCAGGGTTCAAATCCTGCCTTCAGCTTAGGAAAGGGGCTTTCCTTCCCATAGTCTTAGCTTCCTTATCTAGAAAACAAGAAAGTCACTAGCCCCAGATGAAGCTGCTATTGCTCTTGTTGTTTTCAGCTGCCATGGAGTTGATTCCAGCTCATGGCAGCTCCAAGCCTTACAGCATGGGACTGCTCCATTAGATTTTCTTGGCTATGATCTTAATGCAAGCAGGTCACCGTCCTTTTCATCCATGGTATTGCTGGGAGGGTTTGAACCTCCAAGTTTAAGGTTAGTAGTAGATTTGCAAACTGTGTGTGCCACCTACGGACCTGCTGGTGAGGAGTCCTGGTGGGGCAGTAGTTAAGCACTTAGCTGTTAACTGAAAGATTGGTGGTTTGAACCCATCAGCCACTCTGAAAGGAGAAAGATGTGGCAGTCTGCTTATGTAAATATTTACAGCCTAGGGATATCCAAGGGACAGTTCTACTCTGTCTTATAGGGTCTCTGTGAGTTGGAATCAATTCAATGGTAACCAGTTTTGGTTTAGGGGCCCAGTGTTACTTTTAGTAACTCAGAAAGGGACAGCTAAGGTGGGCAGCTTCCTCCTGGGGTCTCTGGCCCCCTGCCTCTCCCTACCTGTTGTGGCCAGCCCCAGTGGGGCAGTGTGTCCTCCCCTTGGCCATCCAGGTGGCACCTGGCCCTCTGCAACTGCAAGCCTTGGGCACCAGGTGCAGTTCTGGAGTTGCCCTGGGTTTATGAGGCCGAGCCGGGAGGGTGAGGTGTGCTAAGTGTAATAGGGTTGTGCAGAGATTAATGTGAGGCCCGGTAAAGTAGCGAAGGCAAGTCATTTTGCCACTTAATATGCACATTTAAGGAACTATTTGAGAGTGTGAAAACATTTAAAAGGCATGCTAATTTCAGCAGGAGAGATAAATCCTGGGAAGGAGAAATTATAGAAGGACAGAGCTGGCGTGGGGCTGGGATGCAGTTGCTAGGTGGTCCTGGCCGGGAATTCAGCCACACGAGGAACTTATCAAAGGTCTCTGAGGGCCTCTTTGTACCCATCCATCTCTGGGAAGATCCAAAGTAGAAATGGGTAGAATGCAGTGAGCCTGTCCCTAGGTTTAGGTTGAGCTAGGGAGCTCTGGTGGTGTGGTGCCTAAGGCATTTGACTGATAACCAGAAGGCTGGCAGTTGAAACTCACCAGCTACTCCTCGGAAGGAAGATTGGACAATCTATTTCTGTAGTTATACTGCCTCGGAGGAGGGGGCACTATGAGTCGACTCCACGGCAGTGAGTTTGGTTTTTGGTAGGGTGGAACCTGGTTAAAGTGGATGTCCTTGCCTGTATTATGGAGAGTCAGGACTGGAGGGGCGTGGGGCTCAGAAGGGCAAAGTCAGGTTGGGAAGGATTCATGGAGGAGGTGTCACTTAAATTGAGCCTGAAAAGATGGGTTAGGAGTGATGGGTGAGACCTTATGGACATTCATCCAGGAGAGATCGATGCTCCATCACTAAGCTCAGGGAGGTCTGGGTTAGATGGAGTGGGCCATATAGGAGGGGAGACCTAGACTTCTGCAGACCTGAGTCCAGGCTCCAGAAGGTGGGAGGAGGCAAGAGGGAGCAGCCTCTCCTTCCTCAGGGGAATGCTCCTCCTCTGAGCCCTCAAGATGGGAAAGGTGGAGTCTCTCCTCCCATGTGCCACAAAATGTCTCATGCGGAGGCTGGACATAGTGCCTGTCCCACTGCTCTCTCCTTTGGGGATGGTCTTCCTCCATGGAGTCCCATCTTCTAGCTCTAAAAAGTGTGTCACTCAAGATCTTCCAGGGACGCTTGAGCTTCAAGATCCCAGACCATTTCATCCACTTGCCTTTTAAAAGTGGGGTGAACCTGCTCCCTAGCTTGCTTCTCCCTCAGTCTCTACCAGTGACCTGAGAGCTGAGGAGTTAGTGTCCACAAAGTTAACTGAATGAAAAGCCTTCACAAGTGCCCAGTGCAGTTATTAATAACATCTCTCAGCTCCAAACGCCTCTTTAATTCCTCTGCTTAAACCACTCTGGAACCCATAACACTTGCCCCTTAGCCTGTGGTGATTCCGCTCCTTTAATGGCCTTTTATGGAGGGACCTTATTGAATGCTTTTCCCCAGCCTGCGTAAATCATGTCCTCAGGGTCATCCTTGCCTGCAATTTTATTAACTTCTTACGAGAAGTTGGAGGACCAGAGGGAGGCCAGTGTTTCCTGTGTGTGCTGTCCTATCATTTCCAGCACTGTCCCTTACCTGGCTGGAATCCTCGGAGAAGGACATGGCTGGGGAAACTTAGAGACCAAAAATGGGTGGGGAGTTCCACCAGATCCACCCAATACCCCTTCCTCCTATGCTCCCATCCATCCTTCCTTCCAATGTGTAGGAGCTGAGAGACCACGTATTGTGAGCTGGACATAGGGGAAAGTAACAGGAGGGATGTGTCCACATCAGTTACCCAATGTGTCAGTCATGTGATGGGCACCAGATTTGGCAGCAAGAAGGGAAAAGCTGAACCAGAGCAGAACAATGGGGTCCCACTGAAGTGGTAACTGGAAAAGGCAAAGGAAGCCCCAGGAAATGGAGATACCTAGAAAAAGGCAGGGGTTCCTCAGGAGGCCTTTGAAAGCAAGGGTTGAATGGCTTTGGAATGGCTTTCAAGGAGCCTGGGTGCCTCTCTCCTGCCCTGGAGGGAAAGGGGAAGGGAGCAGGAAAGGTTGGTGGAGACAGAGAAGGAGAGAAGTAGAGCTGGGGCTGGGGCCTGCATATCCTGAAAAAGTGGGCGGGGTCTTCTCTTAAGGAGCCAAGACTAATCTAGGCTGTCTGCTCTCTGGGCAGAGGGCAGGGTGTCCATAGAAAGGTCTGTATCAGACTGACATGACATCTAACTGTCCCCCCTCTCGCCCTAACTCTGAATGCTGAAAGATGCTACCCCCTCTCTCTGGTCTGCGGGAAGGTCAAGATGGCCACCTTGTGCAGCTCAGGAGCTCTGCTGAACTTTCTACCCGCAGAGGGTCATAAAGCATCTTTATGACTGCAGCCAAGGGCAGTGAAGGAGGGAGAGATGGGAGGTGGGGCGGGCTCCCATTCCACCACTGGGCTTGCATCTCCTTCTGACTGTCCCCAGGATGTCCTGGGAGTGTCCAGTCCCGGATGCCCAGGGGTAGTGCAATTTTATAGCTTCTTTCTGGAGCCCTGGAGGATAAGGTGCTGATAGTGGGACATGCCTATCCTGTGATCCACCATCAGTGCCCAGTAGTAGGTTATTGGAGGAGGGGCTGAGGGACCTTTTCTCCTTCTCCCACTCCTAGAAGTGGAGTAGGTTATTCTCCGCCTCCCCATAAGAAGGTTTAGTCCTGGGTTCTGACTGTGGGCAGGGGAAGAAGTAGGCACTGGCTTCGGGTTTGGAGTTGAAGGCCAGTTTAGAGACCCTCACCTTTGCCCTGGGTCCCTAGCAATTGTGGCTAACAAGCATCGGCTAATCATGTGCCACCTCTGTGTCAGGGGCACTACATGTATTAACTCAGTTAATCCTCACAACCACCTCCTCTAATGAGCCCTCTTCTTCTAATCATGTCTTCTGTGCAACCCTATCTCCACTTCCCAGCACTGGTCACCAAAACCAAACCAAACTCACTGCTGTTGAGTCGGTTCTGACTCATAAAAATCCCTCCTTGGGTTTCTGAGGTGGTATCTGGGTGGAAGTAGATTGCCCAGTCTTCCTTCCAAGGAGTAGCTGGTGCATTTGAACTGCCAGCCTTCTGGTTAGCAGTCAAGTGCCTTAGGCACTACGCCACCAGAGCTCACACACAGGCATGGTATTCACCTGCTTGCGTGTGCTTGTTGTCTGAATTCTCTCCTGGACTGTATTCCTGTGGTTAACCTCACCATGCCCAGCACCCAGTATAGGGCCTAGTACTCACTAAATATTTGCAGAATAAATGAAATACTTAATGAAGTTAATAGGCTCAGAAGGACAAGTCATTTTCTCAGAGACAGCTTGTATCTGGTGGAGCTGGAACTTACTCCTAGCTGGCTGATGGCACAGTCTGAGCTCTTTCCTGTTCCCTGATGCTGCTGGGAGGAGCTTGAGTCCATGCCAAGCACAGAAGCCAGGAATGACTGGAGCCCTGGTACCTTCACTTTCCCCTCTGCAAAATGGGTTGAGCTTTCCAGTGATGCTGGGAGCAAAGTTGGCTTCTCCCCTGAGCTGGAAGCCTGGCCGCTGGCATCCTTTCTGGTCTGGGGTCCCTTTCTCCCACCAGGTAACTGCAGACATGGCTTCATGCTCTGGCTGGGAGTGAGAGTGGGCTGGGAAGGCACAGGGACAGTGAAAGCAGAGCCCCTGGATGGGTGGCTATGGAAATAGTGTCCACATTCCTATCCTTGCTTTGAGAGGCTGAGTGGGAGAGCCCAGTGCATCCACGGGTGCTGTCAGCTCTGCCTGTGAATAGGACAACGCCTCTATCCTCACCCCCAAGCCACTGTTCAGTTCTCAGCACCTCTCTCACCTGCACAATGAAGGAGCTGCTTCCAGGTCTCCCCCTCATACCCTTGCCCCTGCAGTCTGTTCTTCACCCAGCGATAGAGCAGTTTTTAAAGGGAAAACCAGATTATGTCACCACCCTGCTTAGCACTTCCAAGGCTTCTCATTCTACTTACTAAAAACTTCCAAACTTGTGTCCTATGCAGCCCAACCTGATCTAGCCCCTTCTTCCTCCTCCAACTTCTCATCTATCCTCCCTCCTCTATCCTGCTGGCTCTTTCTGCCCAACATGGCCAACTGGGTCCCCACTCAACACCTTTGCCCTTGCTGTTCTTTCTGCCTGGCACACTCTTTCTTCACATCTTCTCAGGTCTGAGTCCTCAAGGTCAGGTCTTAGCACAAACATCACCTTCTCCCTTTGGGGTACCTCTCTACCATCTCAGGCACTGTCTCTCTGTGCTTCCTGTTTTTGCACTTAACACTGTAAGTCTAAAACCTCAATTACCTCATTTATTTGTAGCTCGTTCATTTCACCTGTCTGTCCCACTAGAATGGCAGCTCCATGAGGGCAGTAGCCTTGGCTTTTTCACTGCTCTGACCCTGGAGCCTATCTAGAACAGGGTGTACCACACGTTGCTGTTGTTGGCTGCCTTCAAGTTGGCCTCGACTCATGGCTCCCCCATGCTCAATAAAACCAAATGCTGCCTGGTTCTCTGCCATCCCCATGGTCATTTGTGGATTATACTATTGTGATCCATAGAGTCCTCACTGGATGATTTTTAGAAGTAGAGTGCCAGGCCTTTCTTCCTAGTCTGTCTTAGTCTGGACCTCACTGCCATCGAGTTGATTCTGAGTTATAGAGACTCCCACAGGGTCTCCAAGGCTATAAATCTGTACTGAACCAGACTGCCTCATCTTTCTTCTGCAGATCAGCTGGTAGGTTCTAACCACCAATCTTTAGGTTAGCAGCCAAATACCTTAACCACTACACCACCAGAGCTCCTGTGCCTATCATAGTAGGTGTTTTCACTATTGCTTGTTGAATGAATGAATGATTCTTTCTCTTGAGAGCAGACACTCACCTCCCTACACCTGGGACATCCCTGTTAGGCAGCTCAGCTCCCTCCTTCCCCTTCAGAGAGTTTGGGGAAGTCTCCACTCACAATACCCTAGCTTGCCAAGCTAGGGAGGAGGAGAAATCTGGGAGGGAAGTGGAGTAGGGTGGACACTTGGAGCCAAAGAGGTGACGGCTGCTCCAGAGGGAGATGGATGCACCTGTGCCAGGTGGCTGCCCCCGAAGCAGCTCCCTATTAATAACAGCAATAGCACATGCCAGGCAGTGGTGGGGAGGAAATGGAGTAAAGCCGTCCAAAGCTGGGCCAACTCAAATGGGAAATGGCACCATATTTTCTGGAGGACAGGAATGCCACTTTTTATTAGGCCTGGGCTTGTAAATGGGTCTGTGGCTGTTCCTGGGCCTTCTTGCCTGTGGATGGCCCCTCCATGGAGAGCTTGTCCTAGCTCTGTATACCCCTGAGCCAGCCACTGAGCAGCACAGGATATCTATAGTCCTATCTCTGGTCCTGGTTGTCCTGGCCCCTTGCAGAAGCCAGAGCCAAGAGAAGAATCTGGGCCCCTGGGCTGGGGTGGGTAAGGGAGACTTTCTCCAAACTCCCTTTGACTTCAGCCTTTGGGTGTGGGAATTCAGGGACAGGAGACCTCAGAATATAGGTGAGTGTGGGAGGGAGAGGAGGAGGAGAGGGAGAAACAGTGCTGAGGGTTGTCCAGTCTTTCAGGAGGGCAAGCTGCTTTGGGGGAGTCTAGGGCCTGGGCAGGAAGGCCCATTTCACCCCAGTCTTAGGCCTGGCTTTGGAAAGGGCGGGGCCTTTGAGAAGAAAGTGGAGCTACTGGTGTGGGCAGAGTGGGCTGTTGTTTTTTCCTCCAAGAAAAGAATCTTTGTCACCTTTATTTTTAGGAGAAACATAGCAACCTCCTGAGACACCTTCTGTCCCCAGCAGACTGGAGGCTCCTTGTAACTGCCAAATGAGAAAGCTGGGGACAATTCCACTCCCACCCAGGATGTGGCTGCCCATACCAACCAACTCTGATGCCTCTACAGAATCGCTCATGGCCCAAGGCTGTGGCAGTCCCGATTTCCCTCTCTGCAGCCTGCCTGGAGCCCCGCCCAAGCCTTCATCTTCTACTCAGCCCTGCCTCACTGGGCAGCTTAGTCTCTGTCCTCTAACATAGATGTTGCTGGGCTCTGCTGCCTGTCTGAGCCCCATCTCCAATCCTGAGCCTCCTGCCCCAGACATGCTCATACTGCTGGGGGGGGGGCGATGCTTTGAAGCTCTCCATGTGCCCCAGCTCCCCAGTGCACGCTTGGTTTCTGAGCACATCCACTCAGCTCTGCCCCCTTCCTAAAGCCCAGAGAGGCCTCCCACCCAGGGTGCAGCCCTGAGAGCACAGCGTGGGACCTGGACTGGATGTCATTAGCAGATTCTTAACTGAGCTATAATTCCTGGGCTCTTGGGACAACTTGTGCACTGCACCAGAGAAACACCACATATCACAGCCCTTGGGTGGCGGCAGATGGAGGCGCCGAGGCTCTGTGGGTGCTTGTGAAATGTCCTGGCTGGGGCTCCTTCCAGCTGCTTCTCTCTGTGATGAGTCAGGAGGGGCATGCCAAGAGGTGTCTTTGCATGGCCTTAGGCATCATTCTGAGCTTTCAGACTCTTTCTACCAGTTGAGATTTCTTCTTTGAGACCCCCACCTGCCCCTGCATACCTCACCCAACCCTGCAAAACTTCCCAGAAGGCCTCAATGTCAGCTGAGAAAGGAGGTTCAGAGATGTTAAGTCACTTGCCTGGGGTCACAGAGCTAAATAGTGTTAGAGCTATGAGTGGAATGTAGGCACAGTGGTTTTAGCCTGGATCCCTGGAGCTCTAGTCACCCATATCTGATTAGGGGGTTCTATGTGGGCATTTCTAGGTGGCAGAGCTGGGGTGAGGGGTATAGGCAGAGAAGCTGGATCTGGAGCAGTCTGTGGGGTTGGACACTGTGATGGCCTCCCTTTGTAGTAAGAGAGAGCTCACTACATTCATTAAATGAGTATTGATTCACAATGAAAGGAAATCACCTCAGTAAAGCCAGAAAATGGGAGAGAGACAAGAGCAGGGCCTGAATGGTAAAGAGGAAATCTTTGTGTAACTGCCCTCCTCTGGAAGAGCAGGCACAGCCAGAGCTGTCCTCAGCAGCACTGAAGAACAGTGCCCAAGGAAGGCTTCTGGCAGAGATAGTAGCCAGGGCTTGGCTTTGGCAGGAGTTTTCCTAAGTCATAGCAACAATGTGGGATAGACAATGCAGTAGAAAGCCTGCTGTGGTCCTTGTTTTATCACTATCACATCTCTTGTCCTCTCAGAGCCTCTCTCTGCAAATGGAGGGAGTAGAACTAGAAATCTACTCAACTCACTGCCATCAAGTCATTTCCAACTCACAGAGACCCCCACTAGGTTTCTGAGGCTGTAAAACTTTACAGAAATAGATCACCCTGTCTTCCTTCCAAGGAGTGGGTAGTGGGTTTGAACTACTGACCTTTTGGTTAGCAGTCAAGTGCCTTATCCTATGCCACCACAACTCCTTAGAAATTTACTAGGAGCAACAAATGTGCAGCGTGTATACATCGATACCTAGAGTCTGCTCATGACAGACAAGACTAACCGATCACAGAATCCTCTTCCAAGTTCAGATGCAGCCTCCTTTTTCTTCTCTCAAAACTGTGCCAGGCAGCCACTCTTGGCTGATCAGGACTGCATGCAGGGGTAGACCTGGTGGGCATCCCTGGACCAGATAACTTCACAGAATCTTTCTATCTCTGAAGGCTATGGGTTTATGAAGGGGTGAGCAACAGAGTAGGTGGTGCTGTTTGCTTGTTCTTTGTTTGCTAGGGGCTTTCCACTGGTGGGGGCAGAGGATTTTAAGCTTTCTAATTAACTGTGGAGGCTGAGGGCAGGTGGGTCTCTAGACACTGCATCTCTCAGAGGGGTGGTCTTGCAAAGGAAGACATGGAGTGAACCCCTTTAGAAGGTATGTCAGTGCCAGCTCCGTAGAAAAAGATTTTTTTTTTTTTTTTTTTTGCAGGATCAAAATTTGGGAGATCTTTGGCAAACTTTAGCCCTCTGAAGACTTTGAGAAGATCTTCAGTAAAGAATCTGTTCATATTATCTAACCCTGCATTTATGAAACTTATTGATTGTACGACTTTTCCTCCATGTCTCCCTTCCTACCTCTTGACTTTCTGATTTAAACCCTATTAACATCCTCAGAACTAGTGTTGTAGTTGAGATACACTGAGGCACAAAGTTCAGGGTCAGACAAGTATGAGCTAGACTGCCTTCCAGCTTTGAGTTCTTAGGGAAAACACTATCAGGCCACTTCAGTTGTGAGGTTTTCCCCTGCACAAGGGTGCCTGGCTGAGGGGGCAGGTGGGGGGTGGAAATCCAGGCAGAGATCCCATTGCTAAGGGGCTTCCTTTCCCAAAGCACTCTATGGGCCTGCACATTTTCCCTCTAAACTTCAGTTTCTTTACCTCTAAATTGGCAATAATGATGCCTACCTTAATGATATGGAAAGAGTAAAGCTTTTGGGACCTTCATTTGCTGATGAAGCATGACTCAAAACAGGGAGAAACAGCTGCAAATATTCATTAATAATTAGAACATGGAATGTATGAAGTTTGAATCTAGGAAAATCGGAAGTTGTCAGAAATGAAATGGAACACATAAAAGTCTATATCCTAGACATTAGTGAGCTGAAATGGACTGGTATTGGCCATCATGAATCAGACAATCATATGGTCTACTATGGCAGGAATGACAAGTTGAAAAGGAATGGCCTCACATTCACTGTCAAAAAGAACATTTCAAGATGTGTCCTGAAGTACAATGCAGTCAGTGATAGAATAATATCCATATACCTACAAGGAAGAACAGTTACTGATACTATTATACAAATTTACTCACCAACCATGGAAGCCAAAAATGAAGAAATTGAAGATGTTTACCAAATTCTGCAGTCTGAAATTGACCAAACATGAAATCAAGATGTATTGATTATTACTAGTGATTGGAATATGAAAGTTGGAAACAAAGAAGAAACTTTGGTAGTTGGAAAATATAGCCTTGGTGATACAAATGATTCTGGAGATTGCATGAAAGAATTTTGTAAAACCAACAACCTATTCATCACAAATATACCTTTTTCAACAACATAAACAACAACCATACATGTGGACTTTGCCAGATGGGATACACAGGAATTGAAATGAGTACATCTGTGGAAAGAGGTGATGGAGAAGCTCAATATCATCAGTCAGAACAAGGCAGGAGCTGACTGTGGAACAGACCATCAATTGCTCATGTTGTTGTTGTTATTTGCCATCGAGTCGGCCCCGACTCATAGCGACCCCTCCTTGGGTTTCCGAGGCAGTATCACTACGGAAGTAGGATTGCCCAACCTTCCTTCCGAGGAGTGGCTGGTGGGTTTGAACCACCAGCCTTCTGGTTAGCAGTCAAGTGCCTTAGGCACTATGCTACCAGAGCTCTACAAGTTAATTTGAAGCTGAAGAAAATTAAAACAAGTCCATGAGAGCCAAAATACCACCTTGATTATATCTCACCTGAATTTAGAGACCATCTGAAGAATAGATTTGAAGCACTGAACAGCAATGACTGAAGACCAGATGAATTGTGGGATGACATCAAGAACATCATACACAAAGAAAGCAAAAGATCATTAAAAAAGACAGGAAAGGAAGAGAAGACAACAATCATTGTCAGAAGACACTTTGAAACTTTCTCTTGAACATAGAGTAGCTAAAACAAATGGAAGAAATGATGAAAGAAAAGAGCTGAACAAAATATTTCAAAGGGTGGCTCGAGACAAAAAATAAACTATTATAATGAAATGTGAAAAGACCTGGAGTTAGAAAACCAAAAGGGAAGGACACATTTGGCATTTTTCAAGCTGAAAAACTGAAGAAAAAACTCAGGCATTAACTGGCAATATTGATGTATTCTATGAGCTAAATATTTGATGATGTAGGAAAGAACAAAATAAGATGGAAAAACTACAGAGTCACTGTACCAAAAAGAACAGGTCAGTGTTCAAGTGTTTTAGGAGGTAGCATATGATCAAGAACCAATGGTTTTGAAGGAAGAAGTCCAAACTGCACTGAAGGAATTGGCAGAAAGCAAGGCTCCAGAAGTCGACAGAATACCCATTGAGATGTTTCAACAAATACATGAAGTTCTGGAGGTGCTTACCCATTTATGCCAAAAAATTTGTTGGTCAATCATTCCAAAGCAAGGTGATCCAAGAGAATGTGGAAATTATTGAGCATATCATTAATGTTACATACAAATAAAATTTTGCTGAAGATAATTAAAAAATGGCTGCAGTTTACAAGGAACTTCCAGAAATTCAAGCTACATTCAGAAGAGGATGTAGAATGAGGGATATCATTGCTAATGTCAGACAGATCTTGGTGGAAAGCAAAGAATACCAGAAAGATGTTTACCTGTGTTTTATTGACTTTGCACAAGCTTTTGACTGTGTGGGTCATAGCAAATTATGGATAACATTGTGAAGAATGGTAATTCTAAAACACTTAATTGTGCTTACGCAGAACATGTACATAGACCAAGAGGCTGTCATTTGAACAGAACAAGGCGATAGTGCATGGTTTAAAATCAGGAAGGGTGTGAGTGAGAGTTGTATCCTTTCACTGTATGTTTTCAATCTGTATGCTGAGCAAATAATCCAAGAGGCTGGACTATATGAAGAAGAACATGCCATCAGGATTGGAAGAAGACTCATTAACAACCTGTGATATGCAGATGACACAACCTTGCTTGCTGAAAGTGAAGATACTTGAAGCACTTACTGATGAAGATAAAAGACTATAGTCTTCAGCATGGATTACCCTTCAACATAAAAAAAAAAATTTCTCACAACTGGACCAATAAACAACATCACAATAAAGGGAGAAAAGATTGAAGTTGTAAGAGATTTCTTTTACTTGAATCTACAATCAACACTACGGGAACAGCAGTCAAAAATCAGATGTTGTATTGGCACTGGGCAAATCTGCTGCAATAGATCTCTTTAAAGTGTTAAGGAACAAAGATGTCTCTTTGAAGACTAAGGTGTGCCTGACCCAAACCATCTTATTTCCAGTCACCTCATATACATGTGAATGCTGGACAATGAATAAGGAAGACTGAAGAAGAATTGATGCTTTTGAATTGTGATGTTGGCAAAGAATACTAAAAATACCATGGCCTGCCAGAAGAATGAAAAAATTTGTCTTTTCTAAGTGCAGTCTGAATGCTCCTTAGAAGTGAGAATGACCAGACTGTGTGTCATCTACTTTGATCATGTTGTCAGAAGGAACCAGTCCCTGGAGAAGGATATCATGCTTGGTAAAGTGGAGGATAAGTAAAAATGGGGAAGACTCTCATTGGGAAATATTGACACAGTGCCTGGGACAACGGGCTCTAGCATAGCTAGGGTTGTGAAGATGGCACTGGACCACGCAGTGTTTTGTTCTGTTGTACAGGGGCCACTATGAGTCAGAGCCAACTTGATGGCACCTAACAACAACCACCACCTTGCTGGGGTGGTGTGGGATCGTAGTGTACTTAAAATGTGTGTGTAGTGTATATATAGTGTACATATTGTATTGTATATATAGTATATCTGCACCAATTACCTATCCTGATTTATAGGGTCTATATAAGACAGAGTAGAACTGCCCCAGAGGATTTCCAAGGTCATAATCTTTACAGAAAATTACACATCGTAATATCGTTTGTAATATATGTTACTAACAATAAGATATAAAAAGTAAAAAAGACAGTTGTAAGTGCAGTTTTTCATAATTTGAATATGTTGTAAGTCAGGGACCACTTGTATAGTGTACATATGAAAAAAAAAAAGCCAAAACAACCCAAACTCACTGCCATTGAGTTGTTTCCAACTCATAGCAATCCCCACTGAGTTTCTGAGGCTGTAAATCTTTATGGAAGTAGATCGTCCCGTCTTCCTTCTATGGAGCAGCTGTTGGGTTTGAAACTCTAACTTTCTGGTTAGTAGTCAAGTGCCTTATCCAGTATGCCACCAGAGCTCACAGTGTATGTATAATGCATATATAGCTCACTATAGTGTATATATAGTGTATAGTATACATACAGTGCATATACAGTGCACATATGCTATCTATGCACTATTTACACACTATATGTATGCTATATGGGTCCCTGAGTGTTGCTAGCAGTTTATACTCGGCTACTAACCTAAAGGTAGGTGGTTTGAAACCACCCAGCAGCAGTGTAGAAGAAAGGTCTGACAATATGCTTGCGTAAAGAACTCTATGGGACAGTTCTACTCTGTAACTCATGGGGTTACCGTGAGTTGGAATTGACTCCATGGCAATGGGTTTGAGCATTTTTGGTATAGTATATATATAGTGCTCACTAATGGTCCTCTAAGAGCTCTGGTAGAGTAGTGCCTAAGGTACTTGACTGCTAACCAGAAGGCTGGCAGTTCAAAATGACCAGCCACTCCTTGGAAGGAAAGTTGGGCAATCTACTTCCACAGTGAGACTGCCTCGGAAACCCAAGGAGGAGTTGCTATGAGTTGGGGCCGACTTTACAGCACATAACAACAACAACAACAACAACAACGGTCCTCCAGAAGTCCCTGGGTGATGCTATGGTTAAGTGCTTGACAATTAGCTAAAAGAGGAGCCCTTTGGTTCCACGAATAGTTAAGTGATTACTAGCCAAAAGGTTGGCAGTTCAAACTCATCTGGAGGCATCTCATAAGACAGGCTTGGTAATCTGCTTCCGAAAGGTAACAGCCTTGAAAATCCTGTGGAGCAGCACTACTCTGTAACACACGGGATAACAACAACATCAACAGCAACAGCAATGGTGTTCCTCCTGCCTGGTTCATGGGGAGGTGTTGCTAGCTCCACACTAGCCCCTAGGGAGCGTGCCACCTCCTGGCCTGCACAGTCCCAGGAGCAGCCACTCTATGGAAGCAGGTGGAGATTTTGCTTTTTATTTAGACTGATTTATTATTAAAACAACTTGAATCAGCTTCAAAGTAAGTTAAATGAGAAGAAATCTTTATCCCTAATCACATAAATCAAGGAACATACAAAGAAAGAAGGAAACAAAGAGATCACAGAAGCGTTGGAACAGATGGGCCTTCAGCATGGCCCTGAATTCCTGCTAGGAGAGGGGATAGGCTTCTGGACAAGCAGGGTGTACTGAGAAGAAATTTTTTCCTTCCTTCAGCTGAAGGGCCTGGTCCAGATAGTCACTGCCCTTCCTTCTACTGTCTAGGGGGATCTTCATAGTGCAGGGGGGGTTTATGTCTGAGACCCCACGGCTTTCTCCCATACGCAGTGGACACTTCTTGAAGCACCTTCCCCTGCCCCCAGGGTTCCTGGTGTACTAGTGGAGGTATGTCTCACAACACAGATCAGAATTGGGGAGCTGACAGGGCATCTGTTTCCTGGATGCCTACAAAGAGATGTGCATTTGTGGGTCTGGTTATGAGGTGCCCCAGGCTGCTCAGTGCATGCTTGCTGTGCATAGGTGCATGTACATGTGCATAAATGCATGTAAGTATGTGCATGTGTGTGCATCCATGTGAGCATGTGTGTGAGTGTGAGCATGAGCATGAGAGTGTGCATGCACACACGTATACACCTGAACATTTATTGGGGCCTGGCTGGAATAGCAAATCCATTCCAGATCAGAGACCTGCTGGTTGCTCCTAATCACTGGCACTGCCATTCATTTGTGCCAAGCTGCCCAGAGCCAAAAGAGATGATGTTGGGGCTTCCTCTCCTTGCAGCAATTCCCAGACAGGAGACTCCACTCTCCTGCTCTGTCAGCCACCTTGACCTTCTGTCCAAGGCTGAGCCAGGGACACCTGCAGCAGTGGACACTAGAGATCAAAACCCACTGCCAGTTGAGAGTTGGGGACATAGGACAAAGTGGGAGGAAGGTTCAGGGAGACACTCTAGAGGGAGGGAGGTTGTGGAGACATCATGAAGGTAGTGTCTGGACACAATAAGACAGATGGGGAAAAACGGGCAGAGGCTGACTTAGTGGCTGGAGAGGGAGGCAGGGGCCACAAAATACCAAGCTAGAAAAATCCAAGATAAGGGAGGCTGAGAAGCAAGCCTGAGAGGGGCAGACAGCTGCAGGAACATAGAAGGAGACAGCACAAAGATGAGAGTGGCCCCCGCTGAGCCAGGTGGGCCAGGTGATCCAATGCCTGCCAGGGCTTCTAACATGCAAGCGCCAGTGAGGAGGCGTGCTAATTTGTGATTTCACCCTGGTCCTCCAGAGTGTCTACAGAAAAACAAACCCGCTAAGCATCTCTCACTGTCTGTCATCTTCATTTTGCTTTTGTCTTCAGAATAAAGAGAATCAGAAAGTCCTGAGGTGGATTTTTACACAGCTGACTTGTAGTCTCTCCCCCGCCCTCTTCCCTCTTTCTTCATTTTTCTTCGCTCTGTGGGTCTTTGTCCTCCAGCTACTGGCCTGGCCCAGTGGCTTCTCTGACCCAGTGTGCCAGGATTCTGACTCAGTCTCTGTCGCCCTGTCATCTGGAGTGTGTGGGCCTCTTCTTCCTCACCCTAATTCTACCGCCCAGCTCCTGATGAACCCTAAGCCCCTAGGCTGGCCTCCCCTTCAGCCTCGGCCACCAGACCTGATGGATGATGGCTACCTTTTCCTGTGACTCTCCTGCTGTCTCTGTGGCTCAGCCTGCAGATTGACAGGGCCCATAAATCACTGTGGCGAGGCAGGGCCCTGGGAAAGGAGCATGCAACAAAGTGCTGACACAGCAAGGGCATTGGGCGCTGGGGTTCTTGGATTTGTGGTGAGTTGCTGGGGCTCGGAGCCCAAGGCCTCACTCCTTTCCCTGTTCCATAAAGCATCTTGGTTATAGTGCATGTGTTAGAAGCTCTCAGCTGGCCTTGTCCAGCCCCCATGAAGGGTGGGACAAGACTAGGTTGGATGCGAAGCAAGAGGAACTTTGGTTAGACTGAAAGAAGAACTTACTCTTGTGAGGATTAACTATGGAAAGAGGAGACATGGGAAATAGTGAAACCCCTTGGCCCTTGGAGGTTATTAAATTTGGATGGATTCTGTCTGTGGTGGTTTAGACATGATGCTGCCTGGAGACAGGAGGGTAGACTAAATGATCCAATACATTCAATGCAGAAGACTTTGCTTTCTTTGAGGGGACACTGGAGGTCAGAAGATTTTATTCCAGGCTCGGCTCTGGGAGATCATGGGGCAAAGAGTTTACCAGTGGGGACTTGGGAGGCATGCAGCCAGGCACTGAACCCCAGTCTGACTTATGACCTGCTATGTGATCTTGAGCAAGTCTTCAAACTTGCTGTCTTCATCTGTCAAATGGGGATGGTTCTACCTCATGGGTTTGCTGTGAGGTTTAAAGGGCAGTGTGTTGAACGGACCCTGCACAGTGCTTGGAAGTGTACACTGTCCATAAAGCACAGTTATTATTATGAGGCAAGTCACACAACCTTTCGGAACCTTAGTTTCCTCATTCATAAAACTGAATGCCTGATTCCCATGCACCCATTCAACACATTTTTTGAAACACTGCTATGTGCAGGCCTCATTCTAGGCACTGAGGATACAGCAATTCATATGGTAGACAAGATTTCTGTCATGAAAATGATATTCTTGTTGGTAGGGGATAGGCAATAAACAAATAAATATATGTGCTGTGAGAGAGAAAAAGAGGGAGAATGGGGGGATAGAAGGTAATGCAGGGGGAGGCTATTTTCTAGAAAGTGGTCAGGACAGGCCTCTCTGATAAGGTAACATTTGAGCAGAGACCTGCAGAAAGCGAGGGAGTGATGTAAAGATATCTGGGGAAGAACATGCAGGCAGAGGAAATAGCACGTGCAAAGGCCCTGAGGCAGGAGTGTGCTTGGCAAGTTTGAGGAACATCAAAGAGGTGAGTGTGGTTGGAGTGGGGTAAGGGAGGGGAAGAGTGGAAGGAGAGACAATTGAGGAGGCAATACCTAGTCTGTTGTAAGGACTTCATCCATTGTCCTGAGGAAATGCAGTGCTCTTGAAGAATTTTGACAGAGGAACTCACCTGCACAGGAGGACCTTTGGTTCCCAGCATCCCAGAGGAATTGAATCCCCTGTTGTTCCTGCCTGCTCAGGACCTGGAGACCAGCAAGCCTGAAATAGCACTCCCTGCTTACCCTGCTTGTTTCTGTTCTGTTCTGTTTCTGGTCCATAGAGTGTAGCTATGATTTTTTAATTTAAAAAATCCTTTATTACAGTAAGTAGTGGGAGAAATTTAACATATGCAAACTTGTCCCAACTGGCAACTGCATCTTTGTTATGTAAATGCAGCACTGAGGCTCTGGGCAGGCCTGTGCTTGCTGGAAGTCATATAGGCCATATGGTGTAGAAAAAAAAATTAGTTGACCATAGCTTTATGAGCAGCTTTGTAAATTTATACCTTTCAAAATAACACACACACACACACACACACACACACACAGCAGGAACCCTTAGCCCCAGAATGACGTAATCATAGGGTTCTTCCCTAAAGGACCATTGCCAGTGGTATCATAAATGCCGAGAAAGTGAACACATGGCAGTCGCGCCACTGTCTCCCAAGCCACGCAGACATCTCTAATCAATCATAGGGCTCCTGCACGCTGAGCTCAGATGCAAACTCAGAATTCTGGGAAGTCCACACGGGGTTGGTTCATAAATGGAAGCGTATCTGTCATTTTTGTTGCAGGGCAGGCTGTCTTGGGGACCTTTTCTTAAGGGGTAGGGAATAGCAGTGAGGCATTGGTTCAGTGGTAGAACCTGTGAGAGACCTGGGTTCAATTCCCAGTCGATGCATCTCATGCACAGTCACTGCCCATCTGTCAGTGGAGGCTCATGTGTTGCTCTGATGCTGAGTAGGTCTCACTGGAGCTTCTAGACTAAGAGGCACTAGGAAGAATGACCTGGTAGTCTGCTTCCAAAAATCAGCCAATGAAAACCCTTCAGATAACAACGGCCCCATCTGCAACCAATCACAGGGGTGGCACAGGATGGGGCCACATTTTGTTCCATTGTGCATGGGGTGGCCATGAGTTAGGGGTGACTCAACAGCAGCTAACAGCAACAATGGGCCTAATTTCTGGACTTAAGACCCTATTCTTCAAATTGGTGGCAGCTTTCTCTGTCTGATTTAGAAACTGACTCAACTGAGATTTGGTTTTCTAGTCACTGGGTCCCCTGCTCTCCCTGCCTTGGACACTTAGAGTAGCTGGGACTGAGTTGCCAGTGGGATTAGTTCCAGCTGCCTGACATAGATCAGGCTTGTGACTGGTGAAGCCAGACAAAGGTCTCGGATGTTTAATGAGGTGGAGATGCAAGCAGCTCCCGAAAGCAAGTCCTTTCCTTGCTCGTGCGTGTGGATCAGATATGGAACCAGGAAAGCTGCCTCATCGAGCACCGTGATCAGAGTGATGGCGATCTGACAGAGAAGAATAAGGGACAGGAGCAGAGAAGGGAGGTGTGGAGAGGAGCAGGAAAGCCTTTGGGACAAGATGCATCTCAGATTTCTGAATTTTTAGGCTTTTACAAAAGTAATGTTCTATATATTATGGAACACTCCAATATATTAATATTCCTGTAGCAAAATACACATGGTTAGTCCAGGGAGTGGGATGAATGAAGACTATAAGGACCTCCAAGGTCAGTTCAGTTAAGATTTTCCTACTAACTGAGTTTGGAAAAGCTTTCTGGGTTCCAGAGCTTTGGGGATGCTGAAATTACGGAGCAGGGATCATGGCAGGTACCAGGCCAAGCACTGAAGTTGGATTATTATGTTAAGTCCTCATAACATCCTGTGAGGTTGGTTCTGTGATTATTACTCTAATCTCACAGAATAAGAAATCAAGGCACAGAGAGGTGAAATAACTTGTCCAAAGATGCACAACTAGTAAGTGGCAGAGCTTGGATTGAAACTGAAGTGTGTTGGGTGCTACAGCTTGCCACTATCTTATAGATTACAATCCAGTGTGTGCACGTGTGTAGGGAGGGAGGATTAGCAAGGAGATCATCATGACACAGCAGAATCTGTGCCATAACAGGGGAGTCCAGGTCCCAGAAACACCGAGGAAGGGCATAACCCAGGTCAAGGTTGGAAAGACTACCCAGAGAAGGTGACAGCTCCATGGATCTGAGGGGTGAGTAGACAGTAGCCAGGCAAAGGTGGAGAAGGGAAAAGTGTTTCAAGCAAAGGGAGCAACATAAACAGCAGGTGCAAAGGCCCGAGAGAGAGAGAAAGAGAGAGAGGGGGAGAGAGAGAACACTGAAGGTCAAGAGAATAAAATGGAGTTGCAGCTGGAATGGGATACAGAGTAGGGGCAGCAGGCTACTCCTGTCTACCCTCCTCCCCCTGTGGAATGTCATGATGGGAGGAGCTCAGATCTTCTGTTCTCTGGACCAGGAAGGGAAGAAACTGAGGGACAAGGCAATTTTGTGATGCACAGAGGCCAGCGGTGCACACCAGCTACTGGAAGGATTCCAAGCCTGCACACTGCCTGAGCTGGTCCTTTGAGGGCTGGGTGGGCTGGGATAGCAGGAGGCAAGGGGAAGATGATTGATCCTTACTTGGTGTGCCTGATTGAACACCAGGGCTGGCAAGGCTGGGGTGAGACTTGGCTCAGTCGGAGGAGTGTCACAGCTCCCTTACTGGGGGATCTGTCTCCTCTCCCCCCGACCTGTTCGGAACTTGGCTCAGTCTTTATCTGGCCAGCAGAGCTTCTGAGGTAGAATCTTTATTATGAAGATTTTTATTTTGGGGGGCATGTATATGTGCGCATGTGAGTGTGTGCACATCTGGAGCTGAGGTGGCCTCCGAAAACCCCACAAACGTGGCTCATGAATATTCCACAGTGGTGCCAGCCACACTTTGCAGTCGTCGATTATTTATACGTGAAATAAGGAAAGCTTCATGCATAATGAAAGGGCCTGTGTCCCAGCTGCGTCTCCCGCTTCTCTCTGCCTGTTCCAGGTGAGAGGATGAGCTCGGCAAGGGGTTGGCATTAATGTGGATAGCAGACTCTGTGTTCAAAAACCATCCTCACATCGGAATCCAAGTCCTTCATAGAAAGGACATCCTGGTGGCACAGGAGTGTGTGTGTGTGTATGTGACTGTGCACACGTGTGTATTCGTATATGAGTGTGTCAATGTATGCATGTGTGTGTACCTATGAGTATGTGTACATGTGTATGGGCATATATCACTGTGTGCATGTGTTTATGCATATACATGTATATGTATATATATGTGTGCACAAGTATGTGTGTGTGTTCATTTGCATACCTAGAGAGGGGTCAGCACACATAAGATACTGGAGAGCTGAGTTTGTCTACACTGTAGACTCTACAGGAAGGCTCCAATGGACAGAGAGAAAAGTCTTGTATTATATTAATCATGAGGTGGGGAAAACATAACACATGTCCTGGTTAATTCCATTCCAACCTCACCACTTGGGGCTATTGACCTGGAGTACATGAGCATCTGATTCAGGATGGTGTATTAGTTTCCTAGGGCCACTGTAACAAATTACCACAAGCTTGGTGGCTTGAAACAACAAGAATTTATTGTCTCACAGCTCTGTAGGCTAGCAGTCTGAAATCAAGGTGTCAGCAGGGTTGATTCCTTCTGGAGTTTCGAAGAATCTGTTTTATGCCTCTCTCTCAGCTTCTGGTTGTTGCTAGCAATCCTTGGCATTTCTTAGCTTGCTGACACATCAGTCTCTGTATCCACCATCACACAGTGTGGTGGGTGTGTGTCAACTTGGCTGTGCCATGATTCTCAGTGGTTTGGCAGTTATGTAGTGATATAGTTTGGCAGTTATGTAATAACGTAGTTTGGCAGTTATACAATGGTGTAGTTTGTCAGTTACATAATGATACAACCATCCTCAGTGATGTGATCTGATGTGATTGACCAATCAGTTGTAATGGAAGTTTCCTCAGGGGTGTGGCCTGCATCTAACATATATACGAGCATTTGGTGAAGCTCACTTGCTTGCTTCGGATCCTGCATCTGGCTCATCATCTCTGACCTCTGGTTCTTGGCATTCACCAGCCTTCATAGCCTACGAGCCAGCAGCTTGCCATCTTACCTGCCTATCTTGGATTCGTCAGCCTTGCAGCTTTGCAGTCTGTGTGCCAGAAACCTGCTGTTTGACCTGCTAATCTTGGATTCATCAACCTCTCCAACTACATGAGTCAGGGAGAATTTCCAGTCTGATGCCTGACCAATGGACTTGGGACTTGCCAGCCTCTACAATCGTTTAAGCCATTTCTTTGAGATAAATCTCTCTCTCTCTCTCTCTCTTTACTCTGCTGCTGCAAAAGACCTCTTTAAAATGTTAAAAAACAAAGACATCATTTTGAGGACTAAGGTGTGTCTTACCTAAGCCATGATATTTTTAATCACCTCATATGCATGCAAAAGATGGAAAATTAATAAAAGAAGATGGAGGAAAAATTGATGCCTTTGAAATATGGTGTTGGCAAAGAATATCGACTATACCATGGACTGCAAGAAAAACAAACAAATCTGTCTTGGAAGAAATATAGCCAGAGTTCTCCTTAGAAGAAAGGATGGCAAGACTTCATCTCAGGTGCTTTGGACATGTTATCAGGAGGGACCAGTTCCTGGAGAAGGACGTCATGTTTGGTAAAGTAGAGGGTAAGTGAGAAAGAGGAAGACCTTCAATGAGATGGATTGACACAGTGGCTGCAACAATGGGCTCAAACACAGCAATGATTGTGAGGAAGGCACAGGACTGGGCAGTGTTTTGGTCTGTTGAGTTGCTCACTCTCTGTGAGTTGGAACCAACCACACCTAACAACACTTAACCTACCGAGTAATTAGTGGTTCAGTGGTAGAATTCTTACCTTCCATGTAGGGTAACTGGTTTCTCTTCCTGGCCAATGCACCTACCTCATGTACAGCTGCCACCCATCTGTCAGCAGTGGATTGAGTTTTGTTATGATGCTGAATATGATGCTGAACACACTAGCATGAGCTAGAAGAAAGGCCTGATGGTGTACTTTAGAAAACCAGCCAATGAAAACCTACAGATCACAACAGTCCATCCTGCAACTGATGATGGAGATGATGCAGGACTGGGCAGGATTTCAATGGCAGCTAACAACAAGTACGGTGGGAAAACAGTTTTATGGAGTTCTTTCCTATGCTACCCATTGGATACACAATAGATTTACAGGGACAGAGAAAGTCTTGAATCAACCTTTTCCTCCTGAACACTGTGCCATGCAGCCTGCTACCAAATCTTTAGAAAGAACTCTTGGACTTCAAGGAGGTGAAGGCATGGAAGGTGCCCAGGGGTGCCCAGGTGGAGTGGAGGCCTGTGCTCAAGGTCTAGACTTTACCTCTACACCCAACTCTTTACCACTCATCAAACATTTGACAACAGCTTCTGCCACTGAGCAACTTCCATTTTCCAGGCCTTTCACACCCATTATCTCTAGCTTTGCCAGTCACCTTTTAAAGCAGATGCAGTTAATGTGCCATTTTACAGAGAGGATCAATGAGGTCAAGTAACATATTTAAAGTTGCAGAACAGGTAAGAAGGAAAGCCTGGACCTGCCCAAAGTTTTCCCCATTTCTATTGGTTTGCAGTTAAGGAATTTTCTGTTGTCTGGCTAGCACTCTGCAGGCATGGACAGCCATACCTTAAAGGGGACATTTTCTTCTTGACCAATGAAAGGGGAAGTATGTGTTCTATGTTGATTGGGACATCAAACTCTTCATATGAACTAAAGTTGAGTGAAAACAAAACAAAACAAAACAGAAAACTAAATATAGCAGGTCTTCACAACCACTGTTGAAAAGAAGCACTATAGAAAGTTTAATTTTTAATTAAAGTTTTAATTTTGAGACCATTGTAGATTCACATGAAATTGTAAGAAATAATGCAGAGAGATCTTGTGTACGCTTCAACCAGTTTTCCCCATTGTTAATGTCTTGCAAAACTGTAGTATAATATCACAGCTGAGAAATTGACATTAATATAACCCACTAATCTTATTCAGGTTCACCAGTTTATATGTAATAATGTGTGTATGTATGTGTGTATGTGTGTGTGTGTAGTTCTGAAAGGCACTCTGGTGGTGCAGTGCCTAAGGCATTTGATTGAGAAGGTGGGCAGTTCAAACTCACCAGCCACTCTGCTGAAAGAAGATGTAACAATCTACTTCCATAAAGATTTACCGCCAACTCAATGGGGGTCACTATGAGTCCAAGTCAACTTGATAGCAGTGAGTTTGATTTTTGTTTTGGTGTGTAGTTCAATGCAATTTTATCATTTCAAGAATGTTATGTAAATGGAATCATATAGCATA
The DNA here is from genome assembly GCF_000298275.1 of Orycteropus afer afer. Taxonomy (NCBI): domain Eukaryota; kingdom Metazoa; phylum Chordata; class Mammalia; order Tubulidentata; family Orycteropodidae; genus Orycteropus; species Orycteropus afer. The sequence goes on from NW_006921681.1 coordinate 8,320,813, forward strand.
TAACCTTTGGGTATCAATTTTTTTTCATTCAGCATAGTACTTTGGAAATTCATCCAAGTTGTGTGTATCAATAGTTCATTTCTTTTTGTTGCTGAGTAGTATTCCATGGTATGGATGCATATGGTTTCTTTAACAGTTTACCTTTTGAAGGATACCTGGGTTGTTTCTATTTTTTCTTTTTTTTTTGGTTTGTTTGTTTGCTTGCTTCTTTCTAGTTCTTAATTATTACAAAGAAAGCTGCTATTAGGGGAGCTTTTCAACAACTCAGCTGTCTAGACCCCTTCCTTAGAGGTTCTGACTCAAATGGGAGTGGGTCTGGGATTGTGTAAAAATATATGCACCATTGCTGACAAGGATGGGTCAAAATAGAGCTATGTGTATCATATATGCAGCTCCAAATTTCTCTGGGATCACTTCTATCCTCTTTGCACATGAGCAGAAAAGGAAATTAGATTTAGGGAAAATATTCAATGAGTATTTTGGGGGACTTGTGTTCCACCATTCTGTTTGTACATTTCATCTCATTATTGCATCTCACTCTAGGCCTCAGCTTTTCCCTCTACAAAATGAGAACCATATTCCACTCATGGGGAGCTCTGGTGGCGTAGTACCTACGGCACTTGACTGCTAACCAGAAGGTTGGTGGTTCAAATCCACCAGCCACTCCTCGGAAGGAAGATTGGGCGATCTACTTCCGTAGCGATACCACCTCAGAAACCCAAGGAGGGGTCGCTATGAGTCAGAGACAACTCGACAGCACATAACAACTACAACAACAACATTCCACTCACACAGTTATCTGTGATAGAAAAGAGCAATAGTGGCTGTGAAGTTTGGTATCCTTCTGAAGGAGGGTGGTGAGCCATGGCCTCTTGCCTGGTTTTGAGTTGGGAGCAGCTGGTCCCTGCTGTGTGTCTCCCTCTGCTACTACTGCAGCTGAAACTACTCAGATGGGAGATGCCACTGGCAGCTCATGTCACAGGTTTGGTCCCTGGAACTTAAAAAAAGAGACAAGTTCAGGGTGAACTAACGAGGCCAAACTATACACCACCTCTTCCCTCCACCCCGGCCCTCCTTCCCATCTCATTTGATAGCCTCTTGCCCCAGTTCCCTCACTCCTTTAACTCTTCCTCGGGAAGGGAAACCAGGTCCTCTCTCTGCTTCCAGACAAAGCCTGGAATTATTTAATGCAAAAACAGTAAAAGTGTCAGCAGCTTGCAGCTGAACTGCTAAGAGGAATGATTCATAACCCCATGCCAGGCACGAGTATTTCCTCCCCATCCCCACGGCCCACCCCGTGAGAGAAAGGAGATAAATTACTGTCATTGCTTTTTATGGTACATATAATCGGGTGGCAACATGGAGACTCGACTCATCTCAAAGTCATTTATAATGAATTATTCATTTGGCTGAAAAAAGTCTTCAATTGGAGGAGGAAATAGCCTCTCCACTCCATGGCTTCGTGCTACCCTCTCCATAGCTGGAGAGGAGATCCTGGCCCTGGCAGATCCAGGCTGTTCTTGGTAACTTCTGGGCCTTACAATCCTGGAGTATGTGTACATGTGTGTGTCTCTCTGTGTGTACGTGTGTGTGAGTATAGGGGAGGGGGGCGGTGCCTGAGCTGCAGGAATCCAGTTACTTAATGGGCTTCTTGGTCCTGGGTGTCACAAACCGTTTGTGCTTGATTAATAAGTGAAAGGTTGGTGATTCGAACCCACCCCACGGCACCACGGAGGAAGAGCTGGTGATCTCCTTCTGTGTGGAGCAGTTCTACTCTGCAGCACATGGGGGATTGCCTTGAGTTGGAATCAATTCAACAGCACCGGGCTTGGTCTCCTTTCTCGGTTTAGTGGCTTCCATAGGACACTGCTGGGGTCCTGATGGATCTGTCTCTCCCACTGGCCTGATCAGAGTGGCTAACCAGGTGACTCCTTCCTTCCTCTATCCCATCTTTCGTTCTGCAAACGTTTGTTATCTATTCCAATGTGCCACCACCACCCATCTGCCAGTTTGTCGTACTGTGGTGGCTTGCATGTTACAGTGATGCTGGAAGCTATGCACCAGTATTTCAAATACCAGCAGGGTCACTGATGGTGGACAGGGTTCAGTGGAGCTTCTAGACTAAGACAGACTAGGAAGAGAGGCCTGGAGATCTACTTCTGAAAATTAGCCAATGAAAATCTTATAGATTGCAACAGAACATTTTTTGACTTGCTTGCTTTGGGCACCTCATCAATCTCTGGGGAAGGACACCATGTTTGGCAAAGTAGAGGGTCAATGAAGGTGATGGGCACCCTTGGTGAGCTGGATTGGCACAGTAGCTACAACAAGGGACTCAAACATGTTGGTCATTTTGAGGATGATGTCGGACTGGGCAATGTTTCGTTCTGTTGTACATAATGTTGCCATGAGTTAGCGTTGACCTGGTGGCAGTTGTCTGTCTGTTTATATATCTATCTGTCTGTCTGTCTGTCTATCCTTTGTGTCCATCTGGATCAGTCAGGATATGACAGACAATGTTGCAGTTAACAAATATCCCCCTAATTTCAGTAGCATGTCATAACAAGGTCTGTTTCTTCCTGAAGGTCCTTATTGTCACAGGTCAGCATAGAGTTCTGCTCTGTGTCATTCTCACTCTGGGAAGCAGACTGGTGGAGCCCCAACCATCTTTTCTTTTTTAAAAAGTTTTTTATTGTGATTTGGGTGAAAGTACAGAGCAAATTCATTTTCTACGCAGCAGTTCATGCACATTTTGTTTCATGACATGGACTCCAATTCCCCACAATGCAACAGTTCTCTTCCCACTTCCTTCCTGTAGTTACCTCTTCCCTGTGTTCTTCTCTCCCATGCACTCATGCCCCCAATCCCTCTCCCTGTGCATAACCTGCCCTTCTGTTATCCTCCCATGATTGATCTCCCCGAGGAGTGTATCTACCTGATGTAAATATTCACCCTATATGCCTGTCTATTGTTTAGCTGGAAGCCATAGGAGTGAGTTCAATTCCAGACCTGAAGGGTAACTAGGGGCCGTAGTCTCAGGTCTCACCAGGCTCTGTCAGACCAGCAAAACTGTTATTTATTTATTTATTTTTTGCAATGATTTTGAGTTTTACTCTACATTTTCTCCCATTCTGTCCAGGATCTCCTGCACTGATCACCCACTGAGTGGTTGACAGTGGTAGCTGGGTACCATCTAGTTCTTGTGGTCTCATGGTCACACAGGCTGAAGATCACATGGTCTGCTAGTCCCTTGGGCTAATTGTTTCCATGCATCTTTGCTTTTCTTCATTCTTCTTTGTTCTGTATGAGGAGAGACCCATTGTTGCATCAAGATGGCCACTTCCAAGCTTTTAAAACCCCAGTTGCTACTCACCAAAGTAGGATGTAGAACAATGTTTTTGTGTAGTATGTTATGCCAGTTGAGCTTGATGTGACTTGAAACCACAGTCCTGAGCCCATAGGTCCAACTACTTCCTTCCTCAGGGTAGCTGGCGGTGGCCAAGAAGCCACCACAATCTTGCCCTTTGTCAGGTCTACTATACACCTGGACATTGTTAAGCACATACAAATATGCTTGTAGAAACATCATCTGCCAACCCTATACATGATCATAGCAGCTCTGGTAGCATAATGCCTAAGGCACTTGACTGCTAACCAGAAGGCTGGTGGTTCAAACCCACCAGCCACTCCTCGGAAGGAAGGTTGGGCAATCTACTTCCATAGTGATACTGCCTGGGAAACCCAAGGAGGGGTCACTATGAGTAGGGTCTGACTCGACAGCACATAACAACAACAACAACAACAACAACACACATGATCATGGGCATGCTCCCTCCTGCCTAGACATACCTGATCATTCAGCCTGTCACCCGTCTATCCCCCCGTAGATCAATGCTTGCCATCACTGACAATGGAGTACTGTACATGTGAAAGTGTTCATCTTTGTTGTCTATATCTCCCGTACCTCTCTATGTCTTCCTCTTCCTCAGTGCCACTGTGTTGATCACTCACTTTTGGTATGTTGCCCTCCCTTTCACTCAAATCAACACTTCTCTCTACCTATCTAGCAGTGTTCTCTCCCCTTCCCTCCCATCCCTGGTAACCAACAAGGAAAGCTTCCTTCCATATATAAACGATTCCTTGACTTTTTACAATAGTGAACTAATACAATATTTGTCCATCTGTGATTGACTTATTTCTCTCAGCATAATGCCCCTCCAAGTTCATCCACGTTATGTGGTGTTTCACAGGCTACATTTTTCTTTAGTGTTGCATGGTATTCCATTGTGTGTATGTATTGTAGTTTGGTTATCCATTCTTCTGTTGATGGGCACGTAGGTTGTTTCCACCTCTTTGCTGTTGTGAATAGTGCTGCGATGAACATGGGTGTGCCTATACCTGTTCTTGTCCTGACTTTCATTTATTTAGGATGTATACCTAGTAATGGGATTGCAGGACCAAATGGTATAGCCAATTCCAACTTTTTAAGGAATTGCCATACTACTCTCCACAGTGGTTGTATCATTTTACAGTCCCACCAGTGGTGTATGAGAGTCTCAATCTCTCTACACCTTCATCAGCATTTGTTATTCTTTGTGCTGTTGAACTTTGCTATCAGTGCTGGGGTGAGATCGTATCTCACTATTGTTTTGATTTGCATCTCTCTAATGGTTCAAATCCACCAGCCACTCCTTAGAAGGAAGTTTGGGCAATCTACTTCAGTAGTGATAACCACCTTGGAAACCCAAGGAGGGGTCATTATGAGTTGGATCCGACTCAATAGCAGTGAGTTTAGTTTTGGTTTCATGCCTAATGATTGTGAACATTTCTTCATGTACTTTTTGGCCACTTGAATATCTGCTTTGGTGAAGTATCTAGTCATGTCTTCTGCCCATTTTTAAATTGATTTTTGTCTCTTTATTGTTGAGGTGTTGGAGGTTTTTATAAATTTTAGAGATAAGTTCCTTGTCAGATATGTCATTGCCAAACATTTTTTCCCAATCTGTCAGTTCTGTTTTGACTCTTTTGGAGAAATCTTTTGAAGCACAAAAAAATTTAATTTCTACAAGGTCCCACTCATCTAGTTTATCTTCTGCTGTTTGTTCATTTTAGTTTATGCTTGATAATCTAGTTATGCCATAAACGAAGGCCCCTAAATTTACCCCTATTTTTTCCTTGAGAAACTTTGTATTTTAAAGTTTCACATTTAAATCTTTGATCCACTTGGAGTTAGTTTTTGTGCATGGTGTGAAGTATGGATCTTGTTTCATTTTTCTGTAAGTAGATAACCAGTTTTTCCAGCACCATTTGTTAAAGAGAACATCTCTTCTCCATTTAATGGATTTCAGCCCTTTGTCAAAGATCAGCTGACCATGCATAGGTCGATGGATACATTCCTGAATTCTCAATTTTATTCCACCGGTCTATGTGTCTGTCATTGTATCAATACCAGGCAGTTTTGACTACTGTGGCTGATAGTAGGTTTTGAGATCTGGCAGTGTGAGACTTCCAACTTTGTTCTTCTTCAGTAGTGGTTTGCTTACCCGAGGTCTCTTTCCTTTCCATATATTAGTGATTATTTTCTCCGTATCCTTAAAGAGTGTTGATGGGATCTGGATTGTGATTCCATTGAATGTATAAATTGCTTTGGGTAGTATTGACATTTTCACAGCGTTCAATCTTCCTACCCACGAGCATGCTATGTTCTGTTTATGTAGACTTCTTATGATTTCTTGAAGTAGTGCTTTATAGTTTTCTTTGTACAGGTCCTTTGTGTCCCTAGTAATATTTATTCCCAAGTATTTTACTTTTTTTGGTAGCTATTGTAAATGGTATTGATTTCCATTTCAGCAATCTCTTTGCTGATGGAATCCAACTGATTTTGTATGCTGATCTTATATCCTGCCATTATACTAAATCTCTCAATTAGTTGCAGTAGTTTTTTTGCTGAGTCTCTTGAGTTTTCTACATATAGGATCATATCATTAGCAAATAAAGATAGTTTTAATTCTTCCTTAGCAGTTTAGATGCCTTTGATTTCTTTTCTTGCCTTATTGCCCTGTCTAGGACTTCTAATATAATGTTGAATAGAAGTGGAGGTAGTGGGCATCCTTGTCTGGTTTGCAAGAGGAATGGTTTCAGTCCCTCGTCATTGGGAGTAATGTTGGTGTTGATTTTGCATATATGCCCTGTATTATGGTGAGGAATTTCCCTTCTATTCCTACTTTTCTGAGAGTTTTTTTTTTTTTTTTAAATCAGGAATTGGTGTTGGATTTTATCAAATGATTTTTCTGCTTTGATTGATATGATTATATAGTTCTTTTCCTTTATTTTACTTATGTGATGGAATGCGTTGATTGTTTTTCTAATGTTGAACCATCCTTACATACCTGACATGAACCCAACTTGTTCATGATGTATTTATTATCTTTTTGATATGTTGTTCAAGTCTTTTGTCTAAGATTTTGTTGAAGATACTTGCATTGATATTCATGAGGGATATTGGTCTGTAATTTTCATTTTTAGTGATGTCTTTGCCTGGTTTTGGTATCAAGGTTATGCTTACTTCATAAAATGACTTTGGGAGGATTCCATCTTTTTCTATGTTCTGGAATAATTTGAGTAGGATTAGTGTCAGTTCTTCTCTGAACATTTGGTAGAATTCTCCAGTGAAACCATCTAGGCCAGGACCTTTTTTTGTTGTTGGTAATTTTTTAAATGACTTGTTCAATTTCTTCTCTTGTTATGCATTTGTTCTAATTTTTGACCTCAGTCTGTGTTAGTTTAGGTAAGTAGTATGTTTCTAGAAATCTGTTCATTGCTTCTAGATTTTCAAATTTATTGGATTTTCAAATTTATAGTTCTTCTGTTGTGACATTGCCCAAGTTGTTTCTTATTTGTGTTATTTGTATTATCTCCCTCTTTTCCTTTGTTAAGTTTGCCAGAGGTTTGTCAATTTTATTAATGTTTTCAAAGAACCAACTTCTAGCCTTGTTGATTTTTTCTGTTGTCTTTCTATTTTCTGTTTCATTTATTTCTGCTTGAATCTTGATTATTTCTTTTCTTCTGGTGAATATAAGCTCTTTTTGCTGCTCTTTTTCTAATTATTAGAGATATTGGGTCAAAGTATTGATTTTGGCTCTTTCTTCTCTTTTGATGTGTGCATTTATTGCTACAAATTGCCCTCTGATCACTGTTTTTGCTGTGTTCCAAAGATTTTGGTATATTGTGTTTTCATTCTTTTTGGATTCAAGGAATTTTTTAAATTTCATTTTTTATTTCTTTTATTACCCAGTCGTATTTAAGAAGGGTGTTATTCAGGTTCCATGTGTTTGTTTTTTGCTGTTGATCTTCCTATTGTTAATTTCTAATTTGAAAACATTGTGATCTGAGAAGATGCTTTGCAGTATTTAAATGTTTTTAAATTGATTGAGGCTTGTTTTATGGCCTAACATATGGTCTATCCTGGAGAATGTTCCATGTTGTTGTTGTTGTTGTTATGTGCCATCAAGTCGGACCTGACTCATAGTGACCCCTCCTTGGGTTTCCGAGGCAGTATCACTACAGAAGTAGATTGTCCCATCTTCCTTCCGAGGAGTGGCTGGTGGGTTTGAACCACCAGACTTCTGGTTAGGAGTCAAGTGCCTTAGGTACTACACTACCAGAGCTCCTAGAATGTTCCATATGCACTGGAAAAGAATGTATATTTTGCTGTTGTTGGGTGAAGTGCTCTGTTAATGTCTACTGGGTCAAGTTGGTGGATTATACTGTTTAGTTCTCCTGTGTCTTTGTTGAGTTTCTTTCCAGTTATTCTACCTTTTATTGAAAGTGGTGTATTAAACTCTCCTACTGTGGTGGTTATGTTTGTGTGTCAACTTGGCTAGGCCTGGTTGAGTGGTTGGGCAGCTGGATGTAGTATTCTCCATGATGAGATTGGTAATCAACTCCATGGTGGAATCTACTGTGAGCAGCTGAGTAGCTGTCATTGGGTATGTGGTCTGCCTCCTGTATATAAGGAGAAGCTTTGAGAATGGTCTTTAGCATATGGCTTGCTTGGACCCTGCGTGTAGCCGTGTTGTTGCTCAGCAGCCTGCTATGCTCTGCCGACCTTGGGACTTACAATGTTGTTGTTGTTGTTGTTGTTGTTGTTATGTGCCGTTGAGTCGGCCCCAACTCATAGCGACCCCTCCTTGGGTTTCCGAGGCAGTATCACTACGGAAGTAGGATTGCCCAACCTTCCTTCCAAGATGGACTTAAGTTAATGGCCTGCCGTGTGGTTTGATAACATCAGGACTGTGTCATTTTATTTGTCAACCTTGGGCTTCTCAGCCTTAGCAGCCAGCGGCTGTCTGAGTGAAGAAATGCCTCTAGCTCCAGTGGGCTGGGAGCAGGAGGCAGAGCTGGACCCCAAGGTTGAGGGGCTTTCTCCCAGTCCCTAGAGCCTTTTGAACTTGGACTGAAAGCCTCTAAATTGTAAGAATAAACTTCTGTTTGTTAAGACCATCCCACTTGTGGTCTTTCTTTCTTGTCAGAGCGGCACTAGGTAACCAGAACATCTACTATGACTGTGGAGTCATCTATTTATCTTTTTAATTTTGTTTAAGTCTGATTTATGCATTTTGGGGCTTTTTCATTGGGTGCATAGATATTTATTATGGTTATGTCCTCTTTCCCAATCAATCCTTTAATCATTATACAATGTCCTTTTTGTTTCTTATGGTGGTTTTTGTCCCAAAGTCTATTTTAACAGAAATTAATGTTGCCTCTCCTGCTCCTTTTTGATTGTCATTTGCTTGATATATCTTTTTCCAACCTTTGATTTTTAGTCTATTTTTGTCTTTGTCTTTAAGATGTGTCTCTGGTAGATAGCATATTGATGGGTTGTGTTTTCTTATCTAGTCTGCAACTCTCCGTTTCTTGAGTGGTACATTTTATCCATTTACATCCCATGTAATTATTGACAAGTATGAATTTGTTGCTGTCATTTTGTTATGTGTTTTTTCGTGGTGTAATTTTCTGTGCTGAGGTCATTTTGTTTATGAGTTGTGTTATCATTTCCTTCGTTGGTATTGTTTTAGCATTTACTAAACATTTGTGCTTGTCCTCTTTTTAATTTTGATGCAAAAGTTTATTATTTTTCTTTGAGGTTCCCTGTGATTTATAATTTTCTGCCCAAGTTTAGAGCAGTCCATTCTATCTTGCAATTGTCTTGACTTCTTCATCATTTAGAAGTTCTGTATCTACACAATTTTTTCCCTCTTTTTGTTCATAGTTGTCCTCATTTGCCAATTGATGTCTTTGGTTCCCTGTTTACAGTCTTGTAAGTTTATTTTACTTTGGATACTTCCATAATGGGTTGGTTTCTGGGTTCTTTCATCATGTGTGTTAATGGTTGGTTGTCATTTGCTGTTGTTGGTTCTTTGTCCAAAGGACTCCCTGTAGCATCCCTTGTAATTTGGTATAGTTTTAAGAAGTTCCCTTAATTTCTGCTTATCTGGAAATGTCCTAATTTCACCATCATATTTGAGGGACAGTTTTGCTGGGTATATAATTCTTGGTTGGAAATTTTTTCCTGTCAGGTTTTTATATAGGTCATCCCATTGCCTTCTTTCCTGCATGGTTTCATCAGAGCTTAGGCTTATTAGTTGCCCCTTGTAGGTAACTTTTGGTTTTTCCTGTGCTGCTTTCAGGATTCTTTCTTTGTCTTTGGTTTTGGTGAGTTTGATTATGATATCAAAAAACTAAACTCACTGCTGTCGAATTGAATCTGACTCATAGCAACCTCTCCTTGGGTTTCTGAGACAGTGTCTGTACAGAAGTAGATTGCCCAATCTTCCTTCTGAGGAGTCCATGGTGCCTTAGGCACTACACCATCAGAGCCACCAGATTATGATATGTCTTGGTGATTTTCTTTTGGGGTCTATCCACTTTAGGTTCATTGAACTTCTTGAACGGATATATTCTCATCTTTCATCATATCAAGGAAATTATCTTCCAACAAATCTTTGACAACTTTTTCTGTGGTTTTATTTGTCTCTTCCTGTTCTGGAATTCTGATCACATGTAAGTTACTCCTCTTGATGGTTTACCACATGAATCTTAGGCTTTTTAAATTTTTTTATGATGTTTTGTCTGATTGATCCCTTACCAAAGTAGTATTGAGGTATTTGTCTTCAATCTCACTAATTCTATCTTCCATTGATTTATTCTACTCCTTTGCCTATTCAATGTGTTATTTATTTCTGAAACTTTATTATTAATCTTCTGGATTTCTATCGGTAGATTTTGTGTCATTTCTAATTTTTCATTTATTTTCTCACTTCGTTCTTTTATTGTCTTCTGAAATTGTTCTAGGGTTTTGTCTGTGTTTTCCTTAATTTTGTCACTATTTTCCTTAATTTGTCTCTCAATCTATTGAAGGAACCTAAATATAATTCTTTTGAATTCCTCATCAGGGAGTTCCAATGCTGCTTCTTCCACGGATATTTTCTGGGTCTATATCCTGTTTCCTTGTTTCTACTACTTTATCTTGTGTCTTTGTGTGGACTGTGATGGTCTGTTGTCTCCAAGATGTCGTGACATCATTGTATTTATATTTAATTGGTGATTGTATGTTGGTGCGACTTGCCCAAATTTTTTCCCTTTGTTTTATTTTGATATATCTGAGTAAGCATGATACTGTGCTCCTCTATTTGATAGTTGTCAGCACTTATGCACTATCCACCTGTCCGCTGGTGGGTGTGATAGAGAATGAGAGTGGGTGCACAGATCTCTCTTAGCTGTTTGTGAAGAGCAGTTAAGGGTGAGTTGGGCTCTTATTGCCTATCATATATCATTGGCCAGTTAGTGCAGAAGCAAGTGGTGGCCCTCACTCAATAGGTAGGGCTGTAGGATGTGCAGATATGGTTGGGTCATAGGGGCATGGTTGCTGTCTCCCATTTGTTTTTTAGACAAAAACAACAACAAAATAACCCCAAAAAGAGTAAAAACTAAAAAAGTAAAAACAAGAAGACAGATTAAAAAAGAAAGAAAGAAACCCACACACCACATAAACACACAGGACAATCACCAAAAAGAAAAATGAATAAATAAAAAAGAAAGGCAATGAATGAGAAGAAATATTTAAAGAAATATTTTAAAAAGACAAAATAAATATAAATAGAAAAAGAGAAGAGAAAAACTCCACAATATTTGGGGAAGGGGGAATAAGAGAAAGGGAAATAATAAAGTAAAAGAATAATAAAGGAAAAAATGAGAAAAATGCAAAAAGAAAAACAAGGGATGGGAAGAACCAAAAGAAAGAAAAAAGATGGGAACCAGGAAAAGGGAAGAGAAAAAACCCTCAAAAACTAGAACCTGGGAAGGGAAAAAGAAAGAATAAAAATAAAAAGGAAGAAAAAAAGAATAATTTAAAAACAAACTAACAAAACCAAATCTGGGGGTAGCAAGGTAGGGGACCCAGAGCACACAGATTGGGATGGAATTCCTGCCAGTCCAGAAGGGGAGTGGAGGTAGGGGATGGCTACACCTTCATTCATCAAGAGGGTGTGGAGTATAAGAGCAACAAAGGGAATATTGCATCTTTCTAGTCTCAGTCTACAGTGTGGTTGCCTGTGCTGTCCTTGGTAAGTGGAGCCTATTCTTAGGTCACTGGGATTGGAACATGGTCACTTGAAATATCCAAAATAGCTGCACCACTTGTATATATTCAAAATGGGTGCACCCTCCGGACAGCTGGAACTCCACAGCTTAGTTTCTCCCCTTCTTTGTTGTTTCCCTTTTTAGTCATCAGCTACCAGTGCAGTTGTCCATGCAGACTTTGGTGACCAAGGCCAATTTTTAGATTACTGGCCAGGTCCTAACACCACTTGTAAATTTTTAAACTGGCCACACTGTCAGGATAGCTGACAGTCTGCAGCTCTGCTTGTCTCCTTATTCACTGTTTTCATTCAGGTTCTTTAATAGTTGGTATTTAATTCACTTCTGTTTCCTTCCTTTCAAAGCTCAGGGCTCCAGGATTATCTTCTGTATCTGTGTTAATTGGTTTCTCTTTTCTTTGTTGAAGAGGTTCTGTGTAGTTTGTCTGCCCACTCCACCATCTTACTGGAAGTCGAGCAGTCATCATCTTGAATGCTGCTGTCATATATACTCTTTTTAAGTTTCCACTTGGAAGTGGCACATGTCACTTGTGATCCCATTTCATGAACCAAAGCAAGTGCATGGCCACACACAGCTCCAAGTGGGTAGGAAAGTGTTATCCTACACTATACTGAAAGGGGAGAGAAAAGGAGTATTTATGAAGTCCTGATGACTATCTCCCAGGCGCTGTTCCCTCTGTGAGCTCATGGTCTAGTGCAAGAGGCAGATGGGAGAGGCAGATGCCCAGACAATGATGATCCAGGGGGTCATAGCTGGGAACGCGGTGTTTCTGGAAGACCATGAAGCCACGGTGGTGAGGGATCAGTAGGGGCAGCATTCTCAGTAAGCAAGGTAAGTATGGGCTTACTTGTGTTTACTAACTAATCTGTAGTGAATAGTTTCACAGTTTACTACTAAACTATTCACTAAAGATTAGTAGGTAAGCACAAGTAAGCCCGTGCTTACCTTGCTTATTGGATAATGTTACTCTGAGAATCTGGTATCAAGTGTTCTGACCCCAGAGGCTTTATCAAAGCAAGTCAACTCATTTATTCATGCCTCAGTTTCCTCCTCCCACACTAGAGGGTGGCAAGGGTGATACAGTGACACCCCACTCCCAGGGTAGTTGTGAGAAATATATGGTGTTATAAGAGTCTTGGAAGGCTTTCACTGTGAATTCATTTACACCTTTTTAAAAGAATAACAATGCTGAGTTGTTTCCCATGGGTACACTTTGTTCTGGAGGATGCCCCCCCTCCCCGCCCTTTATGCCTTGGAATCAGGGCTCCACCTGGTGGGCTTGGCTTGCTGGGAACTTTCCAAGGGGATGCTTCCAGCTCAGTGAAGACAGAGCAATGTCCCTGGGAACTTTGGTGTGGGCTGGGTGTGGGGCTGCCTCTTGTAGGAGGGGCTCTGGATGGAAGGTGGCATGGGAATATTTACCTAGTGCCACCATGGACAGACTGATCACAGGGGTAGCACAGGACCTGGCAGCATTTTGTTCCTTTGTACATGGAGTCACCATAAGTCAGGGGCCAACTTGGTGACAGCTAACAATGACGACCATGGGCAGGCATTGTGTTAGGGCTGAAGAAACAGCAAATGAACAAGACAGACCAGCTCTCTTTTCCATTGTGCTTGCACTGCATCAGGGGAAGAGACAATAAATAATTAACAAACAAACAATTTTGTGTGGTGGGCACTGTGGGTTGCTCAGATGCCCCTTGGGTCCCTTTCACCATCCCTAGGCTCCTGAGGCTTTGCTTCTACACCTGTGACCCCCTTCAGAGGGCTGCCCTGGGCTACCTGCAAGAGCCAGTGTGCCCACAGGTGCCTACACACATAAGTGCTGGTGGTTTACATTTCCCTCAGCCAATGACTGCTGGTGTTGGAGATAAAGGCCCCACTACCTTTCCTCACCCACCATGCACCCAATGCCACTTAGTTGACTCCAACTCATAGCAACCATATAGGACAAAGTAGAACTGCCCCATAGGATTTCAAGGCTATAAATCTTTATGGAAGAAGACTACCACATCTTTCTCCCACAGGGTGTCTGGTGGATTTGAACCTCCAACCTTTTGGTTAGCAGCTGAGCACCTTTCCTTAAGTTGGGATAACACCAGGGTATAATTTACTAGAGCTCCTTAAAGGTGAGGTAGAGGCTTTGCACCCTTGCTTGGCTTTGTTCCCTTCTCTGTCCTGCTTCCTTGCTCCCTTATCAGTTGCTCCTAGAAACACTTTCTTAAATCACCACCCTAGAAATCCTCATCTCCAGGTCAGCTTCTGGGGAGCCTGGCTTAAGCGTTTACCCTAAAACTATCCTCTTCCTTTCTTCTTGTGACCGAGCCTCAGTTTTGTTCTGGGGTCCTCCTCACCCCTGCGACTCAGCATGAACACTGGTCATTCTGACTAGCCATGCCCAACTTGCTCTCCCTTGCCCTGGATTGATTTGCAGGGAACAAGTGACCCAAATGTGACAATGACACAAAAGGTATGTATGCTGGAAGCCTCTGGGGAGAAGTTTTCTTTAAAAAAGGCATGGAAGATAAATCTACTTTCACTTCAGAATATGGCCACTTGTGATGGCTGGGACTCTGGTCACCATACAGAGAGAAGCCCACCTGAAATTTTGAGGATGGTCCAGCAGAAAGGTGATAGGCCCTTGGGTCTTGGAGGATGTTACAATGTTCAGAATTCACCAGCTGGGAGCCACTCTACCTCAAAACATCTTACTCTGTGAAATGATGAATTCTCTACTTGGTGACACTGTTTTGACCCAGGTCTGCTGTTGCTTGGAGCCAAAGACATCCCAATATGTATTTTAGATGGTGATAAGTTGCCATGCAAGGCAGATTTCTAGTCTGTACCTAGTCTTCTAAGTAGATCCCACATGGGTCTCTGTCATTCACCAAGTTTGGGATAAATTATGCAACATCACATGGCTTGAGTTAAGGAATAGTTTTTATTGGAAAAAGAGAAAATTAATAAAGCAGGGTCAATGAACAATAAGAGTAAAGACATGAGGTCATATGCTAGTGGGGAAGAAGGTTTCAGATGCGTTAGGAATGCGGCTCTATATTCTCCCTATAGCCAATACTTTTCTGAAGCTATCTTTTTTTGCCCTATAACCTCTATAAATCTTGTTTCTTTTGTTGCTATGGCCATTAGAAGCTCAGAATAGGATTTGAGGCCCCTCTCATTCGTTAAAGGAGCCTTGGTGGTACAGTGGTTAAAGTGCTCAGCTGCTAACCAAAAGGTCAGCAGTTCAAACTCACCAGCTGCACTGTAGGAGAAAGATGTGGCAGTCTGCTTCTGCAAAGATTTATAGCTTTGGAAATCCTATAGTGCAGTTCTACTCTGTCCTATAAGGTTGCTATGCATCCAAATTGACTCAACAGCAGTGGACTGATTTGATTTTTCTCAATCAGTACACATGTTTATGTCCTCTCCTTCACCTAGCATAAGGAGCACTGGTGCCATAGTGCCTAAGGCATCTGACCACTAACCAGAAGGTTGGCAGTTCAAACCCACCACCCACTCCGTGGAAGGAAGATGGAACGATTTACTTCTGTAAAGATTTACTGCCTTGGAAACCCAATGGGGGTCACAATGAGCCAGAACCGATTTGATGGCAGTGAGTTGTTGTTTTACCTGGCATTATCTTATTATCCCTTTGTTCCTAGTCCTTCACCCATATGATTTTATTCTGTTGGGCTCTGTATATTTCTGTAAGTTCCATGCATTATTCTTTAGAGTGCAGCAGGTTATGCCCCAATCAATCCATCCATTTCCTGAACCTGCACTTAGAACCTCCCGAGAATGATGGCTGCCAAGTGACTCTTGAAAGCTTCCCCAGACATCTGGCAGGTTGGGGAAGAGCCAAGAAAGACTGGCTTGGTGAAGACAACCCTTCCTCTGAAGCTTCAAAGAGGCATTTATTGGTTGACTTTCAGCCACGTTTTAGCTATTATCCAACATCCCTTGACCTCATCCTCCTTTTCAGGGTTGGAGGAAGAATGATGGTTCCTCCTCAATCTGTGAAATGCCAGGCCTGGGCAAGGGAGTGGAAAATCCTTTGAAATTCCCAATAAATAAATAATAATAACTTTGAGACTATCACCATGGAGACCAAAGGCTTGTTTGGTCGTCATGGCGACTCTTAGGTAAGTTGTCTGCCTGAAATGATCAGCATCTCTGAGAAAGAAGGGCAAGAGATGGAGAGACAAGGCCACATGTTCTGGGTGAGAGCTGGCTGCCAGCAGGTTTCTAGAGGCAGGTCAGGAACAGGGACAGGATGATATATGGGGCAGGGGAAGCGGGTAAAGAGGAGGACATGTCTTCTGGAAACTTTTTCTCTGTAAGTTGCCACTCTTGCTTTTTTTAAATTGTGATTTGGGTGAAGATTTACAAAGCAAATTCACTTTCCATACAGCAGTTCACATATACTTTGTCTCATGACATTGCCCACAGTTTACCACAATGCAACAGCTCCCCTCCCACTTCCTCCCGATAGTTACCTCATCCCTGTGTCCATCCCTCCATGCACTCCTGCCCCCTGAGCTGTCTCCCTGTGCATAAGCAGCCCTTCTTGTAAGTTGCCACTCTTGCATCCACATTATTCTAAACAGCTCCTGCACCCTTCACCTCCTCTGCCCCATGCCCCCAGGACTGGGAAGGAAACAAGGCCTTCTGCCTTGGTGATGCTGCTAGGGAATCTCCATGACAACCTTAGCCCCCACCTGTGGGAGCGGAGCCCTTGGCTAGGACCTCCAGGGAGTTGCCTGGGTAACCAGACTCCTTTGCCCCACTTCCCCACCAACCAAAACTCTTTGGCCCTTCCCCCTCTTTGTCATGAGAGGGATGAGTGGTTGGGGTCACCATGGAGACACGACTTCCCTCCCAATGCCCCCTTTGCAGAGCACCTGTCTCAAGATGGCTGTTAGGAGGGGACCTAGGGATGAGGAGTGTACTGGGGAAGGAGAGAGATGATGGGGACACTTCCAGCCCAGAAACAAGGTGAACATGACATCTGAGGCAGCTGCTCATACCCTAGTTTTTCAAGAAGTGTTACATTTCCACTCTTCAGCCAGGCCAACACTCAATGCAACTTCTCCTTCTCTCCCCGCCCCCCCAATATCTAGTTTAGATCAGAGTGTCAGCCCACCTGCCAGGACAGTGAGGTCACAGTCGGATGACCTTCTCATACCCCTCCCACTGTAACCCTGTGAGCCCTGGGCAGAGGTTCAGGGGCTCATTCAGCAGCAGAAGATACTCAGGTGGTTAATGAGCATTTATTTCCCAAACGAGGAGACAGTTACATGATTAGGTGTTATTTTATCTCGCTAATGAAAATACATAAAAAACAAAATGGCCAATTAGCAGGGCCATTCATTCCCCAGGTCTGTTTCTTTTTTGAGAGAACAATTCCTGGGCATTGGGCTGGCCCTATGGTCAACTCTCTGCTGGCCTCAGAGACTTCCCCACACCTGCCCTGTGTCCCCTGTCATCCTTGGCTTTGACTCCTGATGTGTCAAGGTCAGCGTCCTGCTGGCTTCCCTGCTCCCTGGCTTCCCCTTTCTCCCTTCAGCTTGCCAGCACCACTTATTTCTCTTCCTTTCCATATCACTTCCTCTCCTCACTTCCAACAAATGCCTCATTTTCTCTGCTTCTCCCCCACCAAGGCCTTTCTCAATGTCCCCACTCATTTCAATGTCAGTTTGAATCCTTTTTTTTCGCAAGAAGCCCACCCTGACAGAATGAGTGAGACCAATTAAGAATTTTCATTTGCTTCCAAGAAACCCCTTGCTCAACCCTTATTTTCCAGAAAAGCTGGAGGAATCCACCTACCCTCCCCCTCCCCCAAATGGTCAGAAAAGTGGAGTCTGAGTTCTAATGCTGGTGGCTTTGGGGTCTGGGTCTCTTGGACCCTGACAGCAGCTAGGCCACTGTGAGTGCTCTGGCCAATCAGTACTGCAGTCAGGTAGTTTCCATAGCTGGTAAGAAAAGCTACTGCTGATGGCAGAGAAATGAGATTGATACAGTCCATATTTATGGTCTAGTGAATCAAAGAGAGACAGGCAGAGAAGAGAGAAAAGCCATAAGGGAAGGGGTGCTGAAAGGGACCGCAACTGTCTCTCTCAAGCTTGGTGACCAGGTGAGCAGGACTCAGTACTGTAGTTTGAAGGATACCTGCAAATACAGGGAAGCTACATCCTAGGGAAGGGAGGAAAGGAAACAAAATGAACCATATCATAATTGGCATAATTGCCAACCAGTAGGGTGCATGGGTGAGGCAAAGGTGAGGGGCCACTAGTGGAGAGGGGAACAGCCGAGAAAGCGACTTCATGAACAGGGCCTGGAGTACCCAGAAACACACAATCCCTGGGAACCAGAAGCCAGTGTCCCCAGCTCAACCCTAACTTGTTTTGAGATGGGAACTATCATCCCTAGGTGTAGCAAGGATTGTGAGGCTGGCACAGGACCAGGTAGCGTTTAATTCTGTGTATATAGTGTCACCATGAGTCGGAGCTGACTCAAAGTCACCTAACAACAACAACACTATCATCCCCATTTTTTGGATGAAAAAACTGAGGCTCAGAGAACAAGCAGTGCATCCATTAGGAGCTGAAAGCTCCTAATGAGTGGTTAAGAGTTTAGAATCTAGAGTCACTCTGTTTACCTTTGAATTTCTACTTTGCACTTGTGGATTTTGTAATGTCTAGCAAATTGCTTGATTTTTTTTTTTTTTTTTTTTGTCCTTGTCTCCTTATCATAAATGGGGTTATGGTTATGTAACTCTCAGGATTGTTATAAGAATGAAGTGAGAAAAATGCACATAAAAAGAACTTAGCATGAACCTTTGCACATAGAGCACAACAATGTTAGCTGTTACTGTAGTGTGTCTGTTGAGAGAGCTCATTCCATGCATGCATGCATCCATCCATCTATCCATCCAATTTTGATGGCCAAGTTCCTGGCACACAGGTGATTAAGATACAGTCCTTGCATCAAGGGGCTTGTAAGCTGGTGAGGGAGACAGACACAGAGACACATAATCAAATACAAAGGGCAGTGAGAGAGGTTTGAACAAAGCCTGTGGCAAGGGATGGGGTATGGGCCCCAAGAAGAAGGCAACAGTCTCCATGTACAGAGGAGGTCCGGGGAAGATACAAAGAAGAGGGGCTGGCAAGCTGACCCTTGGAAGGTGAGGCTTGGGAGGATTTCTTTGAGCTGGAAGCCTTCTTGCCTGGAAAGTGTATGGCTGTGCCCTTCCCACCTCCTCAGCTTTTCTACTCCACTTGTTCCAAGAAACCCTTTGGTAATGCAGATATCTGAATTATACAGGCCTCTAATTTCCCTTTCCATAATCTACAGAGCAATGTGGCCTCACCACAGCATCAGTGGGCATGCTGCAAACTCCAGATGCTTCCTAATGGTTTATCCATTCAAGATTGATACAGGGGACAGATCTCTAGCCCCCAATGACTTCCTTCTTCTCTCTACCACCTGCGTTATGTCCTGGCTTCAAAGATGCTTGGAATGCTTTGGTCCATTTTCATGAGCAGGCTCAATTACCTATAAGCCCAGGGACTGGAATTTATGAACCCCAGCCTGGAACACATGGTCTGGTGCATGATATGGCAATAGGACAGGATATCAAGACTAACATGAAATTCCAAATACATGAACACTGTAACTGTGTGGTGTGATACTCAAAGGCCTTGGCTCCCAGCAACCCAGCACACATACTCCCCACTTAGCTCCCAGTGCTTTGAATTTCACCATTGGAAACTCATTTCTTCGTCTACAATTTATCCATACAGTCATGCTCCCATGCACACATGCATGCTTTCAATAAACATCTGTTGAGCACCTCCAATGTGCCAGCCCTTGGGCTAGAACTGAGGACCCTCAAATGAATGAAATCCAGTCCCTGCCCTCACAAAGCTCACCATCTTTGGAGGAAGAAGACTCAAACCAGTGTGACTCTCAAGCAAGGAACCATGCACAGGGTGCTGGAACATTGTCAAGGGTCACCTAACATTGTTGAAGGCTGGGGAGGATAGGGAAGAATTTCTGGAGGGGGTGGCCCCTCAGCTAGGTGTTGAAGCTTGAGTAGGAGCCAGCTCAGCAAAGGGGATGGGATGGTGGAAGGGGTGTTTCAGTCAAAGGGTAAAAGTGCTGAAAAACCTCAATGGCACATGGTCTTCCCAACTGCCACTCCCCAATGTGAATATCTTGGAAACTCTCCTGAGAGCACTGTGCAGGGTGTGTGTGTGGGATTGGGGGAGCCCTGAGCCCTATGGAGCAGAAGGGGGTCTGAGGATGTACTGAGGACAACTTCTCCGGGCCTCAACAAAAAGGGGGCACAGCTCAGAAGAGGGAAAAGAACAACAACGAAAAAAAACCCATCACCATTAAGCACCTGTTTTGAAACAGGTGCTAGATTTGACTCTTTACACCTGATATGGCAAAAGGTGGCTATTTTAATGTCTCTCCCTTATTTTGGGGTACTGATTGCAACTCATGGCGACCCTGTGTGTTATAGAGTAGAACTGCTCTGAAAGCATGCAAGGGTTTTCTTGGCTATAATCTTTTAGGAAGCAGACGTCAGGTCTTTCTTTTGTGTGCTGCTGGCTGGGTTTGAACTGCCAACCCTTAGGTCAGCAGCCAATTACAAACCACTTGCATCACCCATGGGCCTTATTTGGGGTTATTAGCAATCCTCTCAATTGGCTCATTAGCTCCCTGAACAGGGTCTGGGTCTTTTATTTCTTAGATTTTTTTAAAGACAAATGTGCATATCCAGCCTCTGCCCATGGAAAGTGCTTAATAAATTATGACTTTTGCTTAGATACAGAGCTCTGGGTAGGCTTCTAGAAAATCCGCCTTTGGCATTCACACTTCCCAATGGGAGGCCAGTGGTGTGATGGGAGTCTGGGTTCTTGGGTCCTAACCATGGGAGCTTGGATAAGTTCAAGAAACTCTAAGCCAAAGTTTCCTCATGTACAGTATTGGGGAGGGGGACTTGGGACTTCTGAGGCCTCCTTAAGCTGGGATGCTCTGTAGTCATCCCTCCTTTCATATCTCAGCTCATCTGCCCTGCTTTTTATTCTTGTTCACCAACAGTGTCTTGAGAAATTGCTACTTGGGGACAACAAACATATTAGTAAGCACCTCCTCTTACTAAGTTATCAGGTACACAAAGTCTACTCTGTTTGTCTACACTCATGTGCTCAGCCACTACCACTGTATCTGGTAGTTATTCTAGAAACTACCAGTATCAATTAGCCTGTTGTAGTCACCCAGCACATCTGGGGGAAGGAGTTTGGGCTTTCACAAACCTAGGAAGGGACTCACTCTCTGGTTGTATGCAGGGGTTGGAAAGAGAGAGGAGGGATATGGGCAAATGCATGCATGAGCAAGCAAATGCATGTATTAGTCAAAATAGTAAAAGTCATGCTGCAGTAACAAATAAACTCTCAAACTTAAACTTAATAGACCAAAAAATACCAAAACCATTGCTGATGAATCAATTCTGACTCATGGCGACCCCATGTGTTGCAAAGTAGAGCTCCATAGGAATTTCTTGGTTGTACTCTTATTTTTTTTGTGTGTGTGTAGTTGACTTATTTTATTTTTTTAAATTGTGATTTGGGTGAAAGTTTACAGAGCAAATTTTTTTCCATTTAACAATTCATGCACTTTTGTATGTGTGTGTGTGTGACATTTGTTACAATCTCCACAATGTGACAGCTCTCTTCCCACTTTCTCTCTGTGTTTATCGTTTCCCTTTGTTCTTCAGCTGAGTGGGTTTGAACCACCAATCTTTAGTATAGCAACTGATCACAAACCACTTGCACCACTCAGGGACCTAGACTAATAGGACAATGGTTGATTTCTCTCTTACATTACATATCCAGTGTGGTTTAGATGGAAGATGGATGCCTTGTCCAACACAGTCTCATGAGGACCCAGGCTGATGGGAGCACCAACATCTAGTGGCTGTAATACCTGGAGATGAGGCCTTAAAGGTCACCATGGGGATGAGAGAAGCAAAGGCTGCACACTGGCTTTTAAATGCTTCAGACTAGACCAAAAAAAAAAACAAGCCAAATTCACTGCTGTTGAGTTAATTCTGACTCATAGCGACCCCTCCTTGGGTTTCCGAGGTGGTGTCACTACAGAAGTAGATTGCCCAGTCTTTCTTCCAAGGAGTGGCTGGTGGGTTTGAACTGCCAGCCTTCTGGTTAGCAGTCAAGTGCCTTAGCACTACGCCACACATTACTTCCTTTCATAGCCTTTTGGCCAGAGCTAGTCACATGGCCCTGCCTGATGGCAAAAGATCTGGAAAACATGGAAGAAAAGTTGGATTTGGGGGTTGTTATTGTGTGGCGTTGAGTAGTTTTTGACTCATAGTGACCCTGTGAAGGAGTAGAACAGCTCCATGGGGTTTTCCAGGGCTATAATCTTTGTGGGAGCAGATTGCCAGGTCTTTTCTCCTGTGGAGCAGCTGGTGGGTTCAAACTACCAACCTTTTGGTTAGCAGCCAAGCATTTAAATGGTACAAATATCTTGATCATTGTATCTGGGTGATTGAAAGAGGGAGTGAAAGAACAATGGACTGAATAAGTGAAACAGCGATTGAATGAAAGGATGAGGGCAGGGTGTCCATTAGTGCTTGTTTGTCAGCCTGGGAGCCCTCTCAGGACCAGTGTTCTGAGGTCCTAGGCAGCTGCATTAAGCCACCACTCCCCTGGGGGCTGTGCTTGCTACAGTCCACCTGTCACCTCCGGGATTACATTTCAGAAACTTGTTTTGAGAGAGACAAGCTGGGCCCAGGGGGGCTGTATCTCTGTATCCTTGTCCTTGGGAGGCGAGAAAGGAGAAGAGGAGGAGTGGGAGGAGGAGCAGTGGGAGGCACGGGGCCAGGCTGCAGAAAGCTGTTAGTGGAGAATGGGAAATTCCTTTCTCCCTGTGTTTGGCTTTGGTAGCTAAGCAGCCACTGTTCCCCTTTTTGTCCCTTCCAGGATTCAGCAGGGTGAGCCCCCGCCTGGTGCCCCCTTGGCTGGTGAATCACTCTGGGGTGTGGCTTAGAACAAGCTGGGTACCAAAGGCCTGGGATGAATTGGAGAGGGCTGTCCCTTTGGTTCTTCTTGGAAACCCCTTAAAGTTGCCTGACTGCTCATAGGGTCTTTCTGTAGGATATTACACTTGACTGGATCAAGGGCAGGGATAATGTACCATTTCATCTGTGCATCCCCATGGTCCAGCTGGTACCTGGTTACCTGAGTTTGTATCCTGAGTCAAGACTTGGGTACAAATAGTTTAATTGGGAAGCAGGAGGAGAGTGAGTCAGGAGAAGGATGAGCCAATGCAAAGACACCATATTGAGGATACTGCTATGGTGAGTGGATGCTGGTCCACTGGGACTTCCTAAGACAGGTGCAGTGTCTCCTAGTATGGCCCACCTGAGCCCCTGGGTGGAAAAATGGCTTGTGCTTGACTACTGACCTAAAGGTTGGTGGTTCAGTCCCATCCAGCAGCACAACAAAAGAACTGGTGATCTGCTTCTGTAACAATTAAAGCCAAGAGAGCCCTACAGAGCAGTTCTATTCTGAAACACATGAGGTCACCATGAGTCAGAAACGTTTCAACAGTAATGGGTTTGGTTTTTTGGTTTGGTATTGCCCACCTGAAGGACAGGAGGCCTGAGCATTTATCCACTGGCTCCCTTCCCCATGGGCAGAGGGTTGTCCCTGGGGTGTTAACTCCTCTGACTCCTGGGCTACATGAGTTGAAGAGAACGTTGAGGATCTGCAGCATTGAGGTGGGATGCTGATGGGATGTGAGTCTGAGTGTTCATAGAACTGTCCTGGGCAGCTGCAGCTAACATTAGAAGTGGTTTCTGGGAATGTGACACTGGGTGCCAGAGGCCTGTGCCATTCAGGAGGCTATGCCTCTGGATATTGCCAGAAGCAGGGCTCCTTTGATTGGTGCCAATTCCACCGACATCTTTCCCTATCCCCTCAGGTTGTGATCTCTTGAGAACAGGGAACCTGCCTTTTATATTCCTGGGTCCCCAGTGTCATGGAAAGAGCCCAATAGATAGCAGATGGTCGGGAAATGAATGTCATGGAACCAAACCCTGGGGGGGGCAGGGGTCAGGATGTGTGGAGCTTCTTGGCCTTAGAATGATTTCCCCCCTGTTTGCTTATGTGGGACAAGCACAGGGCACCCAGAAAGCACCCTGGGAATTACCTTCCAGGGGTCCATCACTAACTCTGGTAGGAAAATCTCTCAAAGTGTTAAATTTCAGGTTACCTTGATGTATGGGGAAAATGCAACCCACACTGGTATTAGGATTGCATGGACTTAGGAGTGTAGTGCCTAAGGCACTTGACCGCTAACCAGAAGGCTGGTGGTTCAAACCCACCAGCCACTCCTCAGAAGGAAGGTTGGGCAATCTACTTCTGTAGTGATACCACCTCAGAAACCCAAGGAGGGGTTGCTATGGGTCGGGTCCAACTCGATGGCACATAACAACAATAGGAGCCCCTAGAGGAAGTGCTGGGTGGTGCAAATGATTAAGCCTTGGGCTACTAACTGAAAGATTGGTGGTCCAGACTCACTCAGAGGTGTCTCAGAAGACAGATCTAGCAATCTGCTTCCATGATCCTATGGAGTGCAGTTCTACTATGAAACACCTCGGGTCATCATGAGTTGGAATTGACTCCACAGCATCTGGCATAGAAGCTAATAGAAGAGTGGAGAAGGTGTTAGGGTAGCACAAAAGGGTTTGCACTCAGTTGGTAACTGCAAGGTTGGTAGTTTGAATCCATTCAGTGATGTCATGGAAGAAAGTCTGGCAATCTTCTCTCATAAAGAGTACAGTCAAGAAAACTCTATGGAGCAGTTCTACTCCGTAACACATGGGGTTGCCATGAGTCAGAATTGACTTGACTGCATAGGACAACAACAAAAGAAGGGAGGAAGGTGGTCTGTAATTTTTTTTCCTGCCCGGTTTCTCCTCTTATTGTGACAATACTCTCCACCCCCCAATACTCTTTTAGAGCATTGTTCTTTCTTCACTTCTTCCTTTCTCCATGTGCTTCTGGAAGGACTGCCAATCACATTATCCTGTGCCAATCACATTATCCTATGACCATGTGATCCAGCCCTGGCCACAGTGATTAGCTCAGGAAAGGGCACATGACCTAAGCTGAGCCAATCAGAATCCCTGGGACTATACACACAAATGCTTGGAGAAAGAGAAAACTTCTCATTCCCTTTGTTGTTGCTGTTGTTATTTACCATCCAGTCAGACCCGACTCACAGTGACCCCTCCGTGGGTTTCCGAGGCAGTATCGCTATGGAAGTAGGTTGCCCAACTTTCCTTCCAAGGAGTGGCTGGGAGGTTTGAACCGATAGCCTTCTGGTTAGTAATCAAGTGCCTTAGGCACTATGCTACCAGAGCTCCCTCTCATTCCCTTTAGAGCAAGAGAAAAGTTCTTCTTCCGTCTACTTTCCCTTAGATTTTGGCATAAAAGAGTGATTTCTTAGGTGCCGATGATTGTGTCTTCTCAAGTGAAGTGTCATCTAAAGAGAAGTTAAAAGGGGAATAAGCTCTTGAATGGACATAGGCTGGGGTTCTATCCTTCTGTGGGGAGACCTCACAAGGGGCAACATCCTCTCCAGGGTGCTGGTGGCTGCCTCAGGACCCTCTGGCCTTTTCAATAAACCTTTGTGATTGGCTGCCTGCTCTAATTTGGGCTGCCTGATGTCATAAACAAAGTCTGGCTGCTTGGTAGATAGAAAGGTTAGATTTGCATGAAGTGGCCTGTGTAAATCCCACTTCTTTTCTGTTACATTGCTCGCCTCTGATGTCATGAATTGGGGCCTGGTTCAAACATTGGCTCCCCTGGACTCTTCTGTTCCTTTGGGCCTGAGTCTGACTTCCACCTGCTCTGCAGACTTCATGGCAGAACCCTCCTTTGGCCCTTACCTCACCTCCTTCCTCTATATCAGCACTATCCCATGGAAATGACATGTGTGCCTCATATATAATTTAAGATTTTACTAGCAGCCAAATTAAAAATGTAAATGGAAACAGTGGAATCAGTTTTGATAATATAATTTTTAAATTTTTATTGTGATTTGGGTGAAAGTTTACAGAGCAAATTCATTTTCCATACAGCAATTAGTGCACATTTTGTTTCATGTCATTGACTGCAATTCTCCACAGTGTAACAGCTCTTTGCCCACTTCCTCCCCATAGTTACCTCTTTCCTGTGTCCTTCTCTCCCACTCTCTCCCACCCCCTGATTTATCTCCCTGTGTAAACACTGTCCTTCTGTTCTCCCACAATTGATTGCTCCTAGGAGTGTATCTACCTGATGCAAATGTTCACCCCATATGCCACAGGAGTGAGTTCAGTTCTAGAGCTGAAGGGTAACTAGGGCCATAGACTCAGGGGTCTCACTAGGCTCTATCAGACCATCAAATCTGGTCTTTTTATGATTTTGAGTTTTGTTCCATATCATTCTCACACTCTATCCAAGATCTCCTGCACTGATCCCTTTCTGAGTGGTTGACAGTGGTAGCTGGGCGCCACCTAGTTCTGGTCTCATGGTCATATAGGCTGAGGATCACATAGTCTACTAGTCCTTTGGATTAATTACTTCCATGCATCTTTGGTTTTCTTCATTCTTCTTTGCTCTGGACAAGGAGAGACTCATTGTTGCATCTAGATGGCTGTTTGCAAGCTTTTAAGACCCCAGTTGCTACTCCCCAAAGTAGAATGTAGAACAAGTTTTTGTGTAGTATGTTATGACAATTGAGCTTGATGTCCCCTGTGAGCATGGTCCCGAGCCTACAGGTCCAACTACTGTCTCCCTCAGGGTAGCAAGCCAAGAAGCCACCACATCCTTGCCCCTTGTCAGCTCTACTATACACCTGGACATTCTTACAGCCATGTACAAATATACTTGTAGAAACATCGTCTGCCAACCCTATACATAGTCATGGGCACACTCCACTCTGCCTAGACATACCTGATCATTCAGCCTGTCCATCCATCTATCCACCCATAGATCAAGGCCTGCCATCACTGACAATGCAAAAGGGTTCATCTTTGTTGTCTGTACTGCCCATGCACTTATTTCTCTATGTCTTTCTGTTCCTCAGTGCCATCATGTTGATCACCCACTTTTGGTACATTGCCCTTCCCTTCACCCAAATCAATACTTGTCTCTACCTATTTAGCAGTGTTCCCTCCTCTCTCTTCCCATCCCTGGTAACCAATAAAGAAAGCTTCCTTCCATATAAGAATCTTCACTTGACTTTTTACAATAGTGAACTAATACAATATTTGTCCTGTGATTGACTTGTTTTACTCTGCATAATGTCTTCCATAATGTCCTCAAGGCAAAGAATACCAGAAGGATGTTTACTTGTGTTTTATTGACTATGCAAAGGCATTTGATTGTGTGGATCATGACAAGTTATGGATAACATTGAGAAGAATGGGAATTCCTGAACACTTGATTGTACTCATGAGGAACCTGTACCCTGACCAGGAGGCTGTCGTTCGAATGGAACAAAGGGACACTGTATGGTTTAAAATCAGGAAGGGAGTGCATCAGGGTTGTATCCTTTTCCCATACTTATTCAATCTATATGCGGAGCAAATAATCTGAGAAGTTGGATTATATGAAGAAAAACGTGGCATCAGGATTGGAGGAAGAATCCTTAACAACCTGAGATATGCTGATGATACAACTTTGCTTGTTGAAAGTGAGGATGACTTGAGGCACTTACTGATGAAGATTGAGGAACACAGTCTGCAGTATGGATTACATCTCAATATAAAGAAGACAAAATTCCTCACAACTGGACCAATAAGCAGCATCATGATAAATGGAGAAAAGATTGAGGTTGTCAAAGAATTCATGTTGCTTGGTTCTACAATCAAGGCCAATGGAAGCAGCAGTTAGGATATTAGAGGATGTGTAGCACTGGGCAGGTCAGCAGCGAAGGAACTGTTTCAAGTGCTGAGGAGCAAGGATATCTCCTTGAGGACTAAGGTGTGCCTGACACAGGTCATGATATTTCCAATCGCCTTGTATGCATGTGAGAGCTGGACAATGAATAGGGAAGACCAAAGAAGAGTCAATGCTTTTGAGTTGTGGTGTTGGTGAAGAATGCTGAAGGTACCATGGACTGCCAAAAGAACTAACAGATCTGTGCTGGAAGAAGTGCAGCCGAGATTCTCCTTGGAAGCGAGGATGGCCAGACTTCGTTTCACCTACTTTGGTCATGTTGTCAGAGGGGACCATTCTCTGGAGAAAGATGTCATGCTTGGTAAGGTGGAGGGTCGATGAAAGAGAGGAAGGCCTTCAATGAGGTGGATCGATACAGTGGGCTGTGATGGTGGGCTCAAGTATAGCAAGGATCATGGAACTGACGCGGGATCGGGTGGTGTTTCATTCTGCTGTGCATGAGGTCGCTATGAGTTGAAAGTGACTCGATGGCACCTAACAACAACAATGACAACAGCAACAACAACAATGTCTTCCAGGGAGCTCTGTTGGCATAGTGCCTAAAGCATTTGACTGCTAGCCAAAAGGATGGGGTTCAAATCCACCAGCCACTCCTTGGAAGGAAGGTTGGGCAATCTACTCTTGTAGTGATACTGCCTCAGAAACCCAAGGAGGGGTGGCTATTAGTCAGATCTGACTCAGGGGCAGTAAGCTTATCCACATTATGCGGGTTTTGCAGATTCTACATAGTATTGAGTAGTATTCCATTGTGTGTATGTACCATAGTTTGGACATCTATTCTGTTGATGGGTGCCTAGGTGTTTTCCATCTTTTTGCTATGGTAAATAGTGCTGTGATGAACATGGGTGTGCATATATCTGTTCTTGTGTCTTGGCTCTCATTTCTTTAGGATATATATATACACACACACACCTAGTAATGGAATTGCTGGGTCAGATTGTATATCTCATTCCAACTTTTTAAGGACTCACCATACTGCTTTCTACAGTGGTTGTCTCATTTTACAGTCCCACCAGCAGAGTATGAGAGTCCCAATCTCTCCACATCCTCTTCAGCATTTGCTATTTTCTGTTTTGTTGAACTTTGCTATTAGTGCTGGGGTGAGATGATACCTCATTGTTGTTTTGATTTGTGTCTCTCTAATGGCTAATGATCGTGAACATTTCTTCCTGTGTTTGCTGGCCACCTGAATATCTTCTTTGGTGAAGTGTCTATTCACGTCTTCTGCTCATTTTTTAATTGGATAATTTTGATAATACATTTTATTTAACCAATGTGTCAAAATATTATCATTTCAGCATGTAATCAGCATAAAAATTATTAATAAGATACGGTACCTTCTGTTTTTCATATTAAGTCTTAGAAATTCAATGTTTTTTACTCTTAAAGCACATCTCATTCTGGACCAGCTGTATTTCAAGTGCTCAGTAGCCACTTGTGGCTGGTGGCCATCATACTGGGCAGTGGTGCTCCAGACCACTAATTAGTGCAGGAACACCACCTGTGGCCTGCAGGAATTCAGGCACCACTAACCTGCTGTCACAAACAGTCAGTTCAGACTTTTGTTGTCATTAAAGTGGCATTATGTGTTCATGACTTTGGAGATGGGTTAAAAAAAAAAAAAAAAAAAAAAGAAAAGAAAAGAAAATTTCTTGGGTCTACAGAAATGAAGGCAAGTTTCAGAAGCCAGAAATTTCTCATCCCTGGGGTAGGCAGAGGGGGGCCATGATAAGTGTTTAATTATAGTTTTAAATAATTTTACATTTACAAAAGAGCTGCAAAGGTAGTGCAGAGAGTTCCCCTATACCCTTCATCCAGTTTCTCCTAATGTTAATATCTTACATAAACATTGCTCATTCATCAAATCTAAGAAATTGACATTGGCCCAATACTACAAACTAAACTCCAAACTTTATTTAGATTTCATAAATTTTTTACTCTAATGCTGTTTTTCTGTTTCAGCATCAAATCAAAAGTCAAAAAACCAAACTCACTGCTGTTGAGTCGGTTCCAACTCATAGCGACCCCTCCTTGGGTTTCCGAGGCAGTATCTCTACAGAAGTAGTTTTCTTAATCTTCCTTCTGAGGAGTGGCTGGTGGGTTTGAACTGCCAGCCTTCTGGTTAGTTGTCAAATGCCTTAGGCACTATACCACCAGAGCTCCTGCTGAACATATAATAACAAGATAAATGGTGAGTATACATGTGGGCCTTGCTGGATGGAATACACAGGAATTAAATAGACAATTTCTGTGGAAATAGATGATGGAGAAACTCATTATTATCAGTCAGAATATGGCAGGGGATGACTGTGGAACAAGTCATCAATGGCTCTCATGCAAGTTCAAGTTGAAGCTGAAGATTAAAACAAGTCCATGAGAGCTAATGTATGACCTTGACTATATTCCACCTGCATTTAGAGACCATCCAAAGAGCAGACTTGATACATTGAACACTAATGACTGAAGACCAGATGAATTGTAGGATGAGGACATCATACATGAAGAAAGCAAAAGGTCATTAAAAAGATGGGGAAGGAAGAAAAGACAAAAATGGATGTCAGAAGAGACTCTGAAACTTTCTCTTGAATGGAGAGTAGCTAAAGCAAATGGAAGAAATGATGAAGTAAAAGAATTGAACAGAAGATGTCAAAGGATGGCTCAAGAAGATAATTATTATAATGAAATGTGGAAAGACCTGGAGTTAGAAAACCAAAAGGGAAGAACATGCTTGGTGTTTCTCAAGTTGAAAGAACTGAAGGAAAAAATCAAGCTTCATGTTGCAATATTGAAAGATTCTATGGGCAACAAGATGGATTGACACTGTGGCTACCACAGTGGACTCAAGCAGAGCCACAATTGTGAGGATGATATAGGACTGGGCAACGTTCTTTCTGCTGTACACATGGTCACTATGAGTCAGAGACTCGGCAGCACCTAACAACAGAAACGTGGGCAAAATGCATCTTGGTCTATGTACAGTTCCTCCACAAGCAGAATTAAGTGGTCTGGAATTACCACTCTGTGAAATGTTATCCATAATTTATGATCCACACAGTCAAATATCTTTGCATAATCAATAAAACAGAGGTAAATGTCTTTCCAGAATACTCTGCTTTCAGCCAACATCCATCTGATATCAACAATTATGTCCCTCATTCCATGTCCTCTTCTGAATCCAGGTTTAATTTCTGGCAGTTCCCTGGTGATGCATTGCTGCAACCATTTTTGAATCATCTTCAGAAAATTTTATTTGCATGTGGTATTAATGATATTGCTCAATAATTTCTTCATTCTGTTGGATCATCTTTCTAAGGAATGGGCACAAATATGGATCTCTTCCAGTTTGTTGGCCAGGTAGCTGTCTTCCAAATTTCTTGGCATAGATGAGTGAATGCTTCCAGTGTTATGCACTAGGAATTAGGCAAATCTTCTGTGAAAAATCTCTTTTAAAGTGTTAAAAAACAAAGATGTCATTTAGAGGACAGAAGTGCACCTGTCCCAAGCCATGCTATTTTCAATCGCCTGACATGCACGCGAAAGCTGAACAACATCTGTTTGTTGAAACTTCTCAATGGGTATTCCATCCATTCCTGGAGACTTGTTTTTCATCAATTCCTTCAGTGCAACTTGGACTTCCTCCTTCAGTACCATCAGCTCTTGAATATATGCTACCTCCTGAAATGGTTGAATGTTGACCAATTCTTTTTAGTACAATGACTATGTGCATTCCTTTAACCTTCTTTTGATGTTTGCCACGTCACTCAAAATTTTACAGCCATTTGAACAGGACAAGAGGATACTGCGTGGTTTAAAATCAGCAAAAGTGCACATAATACATTCACCATACTTATTTAGTCTGCTGAACAAATAATCCAAGAAGTTGAACACAACTTCTTGCTTATATGAAGAAGAATGCAGAAACAGGATTGAAGGAAGAGTCATTAATAACCTGTGATACACAGATGACACAATCTTGACTGCTGAAAGTGAAGAAGACTTGAAGCACTTACTTGTGAAGATAGAAGACTACAACCTTCAGTATGGATTACACTTCAACATGAAGAAAACAAAAATCCTCACAACTGGAAACAACATCATGATAAACAGAAAAGATCGAAGTTGTCAAGGATTTCATTTCACCTGGATCCACAATCAATGCCCATGTAAGCAGCAGACAAGAAACAAAATGATTTGCATTGGGCAAATCTGGTGTGAAAGAACAATTTAAACTATTTTAAAGTGTTAAAAAGCAAAGACGTCATTTTGAGGACAAAAGTGCACGTGTCCCAAGCCATGCTATTTTCAGTTGCCTGCCAGGCATGCAAAAGCTGGACAATAAATAAGGAAGACTGAAGAACTGATGCGTTTGAATTATGGTATTGGGGAATATTGAATATACCATGGACTACAGAAGAATTGGAAAAAGTGAAGCCAGAATGCTCCTTAGAAGTGAGAACGACGAGACTTCATCTCATGTACTTTGGACATGTTATAATGAGGGACCAATCCCTGAAGAAGGATATCACCCTTGGTAAAGTAGTGGATCAGCAAAAAAGAGGAAGAACTTTGATGAAATGGACTGACACAATGACTGCAAAAATGGGCCCAAACACAGCAATGATTATAAGGATGGCACAGAACTAGGCAATAGATTGTCCATTGTACACAGGGTGGTTATGAGTTGGAAGAGACTTAATGACACCTAACAACAACAACAACATATGCCAGATAAGGTCCCTGTGTGGTGCAAATGTGGTTTGTGCTCCACCACTAACTGAAAAGTTGGTGGCTGGCAGTTTGAACCCATCCAGTGGTGCTATGGAAGAAAAGCCTGGTGATCTTCTGTAAGATTACAGCCAAGAAAACCCTATGGATCAAAAGAGGGGAAAATGTGCAATAGAATTTCAAATTTCTTATAGAATCTAGACTTACCAGAACAACTGAGGGTAGAAGAACTCCCAAATCTGTTGCCCTGAGAATATATTTGAACCTGAACCAAAGCTATCCCCTCTAGTCATCTTTAAACCAAACAATTTAGCTGAAGTAGTAAAGTTTGCTTTGAACATTATGCTCTTTTAAAGAATTATCTATATTCCATCAAATTGACAACATTAACTCTAAAGTATAGATTGGTAGTTTATGGGACAGTGAGTCTAAGTCAGAGGTCTGGTGGTGCAGTGGTTAAGGCATTTGGCTGCTAACCAAAAGGTTGTTGATTTGAACCCCCCAGCAGCTCTGTGGGAGAAAGACGAGACACTCTTCTTCTGGAAAGATTTTCAGCCTTGGAAACCTTATGGAGCAGTTCTACACTGTCCTACAGGGTCACTATGAGTTGCAATCAACATGAGGGCAGTGGATGTTTTTTTAGTTTTGAGTCTAAGTCAATGGTCATAAAACAATATGGGAAGAGATAGTGAAGATAGTGACACAACATGAAGAATAGAATCAATGTCATTGAACTGTACATGTAGAAATTGTTGAATGGGTGTATGATCTGCTGCATATATTTTCAACAAACATAAAATAAATATATATTTTAAAAAAACCCTATGGAACTCAGTTTTATTCTGTAATGTATGGGATCTCTGTAAGCCAAAATCAACTCATCAGCAACAAATTTGGTATAAATCAAATGCTGCCTTAAATACTTAACATGAATTCATCTCTTTGTCCCTTGTAAGAACTTGTGGTAGATCAGATTACTGTCTCCATTTCTTCACTCTCTAGTGCAGAATTGTGCCCCTATGCCCTTTACCTTGTGACTTGTGACCATCTAGAGGAGGGGCTGTGTATTTTCCTGCCCATTGATGTTGGACTTGACCATGTGACTTACTTCAGTCAATGATGTATTTGTGGACATGATGTTTGCAAAGGTTTTAGTGTGGTTGGTGGATTTGGCTGCCCTCCTGTGCTGCTGTGATTGTCTATGGGAACAGGCCCCAGGAAGCCTCTGGTCCATGGGGATTGAGGAAACAGATCAAGCAGACTTTAGCTCAACACTGCCTAGAGCCAAGGCTGGCTGATCCTGGCCAAGCCCAGCAGAATCTCAGCTGAACCATAAACCAGTGAGAAAGAAAATGAGTGTTAGAGAATGTAAGCCATGGAGATTCTGAGGTGGTTTTTTATGAAGCAAAAATGAACAAATAATCTATGAGTAGTATTGTTGTCTCATATTTTATCAATAAGGAGCTCTGGTAATGTAGTGCCTAAGGCATTTGACTGCTAACCAGAAGGCTGGTGGTTCAAACCCACCAGCCACTCCTCGGAAGGAAGATTGGACAATCTACTTCTGTAGTGATACCACGTTGGAAATCCAAGAAGGAGTTGCCACGAGTTGGATCCCACTTGACAGCAGTGAGTTTTGTTTTGTTTTTTTCATTTTATGAATAAGGAAGGTGAGTCATAGAGAAGTTGAGTGACTTGCCCAAGGTAACACAGCTAGTGAGTGGTAGATCCAGGATGTGAACTCAGGCAGCTAGGCTCCAGTGTCCATGCTCATAGTCACTACAATGTTACTGATTCTTGTATGATAAGAATTATCTACCATTCTTTGATTTGGTGATTTAATTTGTTCATTCTTTGACTTGTTAATTCATCAAACATTTCCACTATTAGTTTCTTTCAGTGACTTTTTTCCCTCAACGGTTGTCAGTATTTGTCATTTATGTGAGCTTTCTTTCTATGTTGGCTTATTTCCATGTCACTCTGGTGAGATAGACTATAAACCCTGTGAGGGCAGGGATCGTATCTTTTTTTGTTCTACTATATACTCAGTGCCCGCACCATCATAAACAGATAATAACTTGTTGAATAAAAATGACTTCATTGTTAAATGCCATCCATGAACTACATTTTCAGAAGACAGAAATGAGGCACTTTCCCTGGCCTCAAGGGGGAGCAGTTAATCCAGTGAGGGAGAAAGACACCAATGATCGCAGTGCAGGGTGCTAGAGGAGTGACAAGGTATAGACAGTAGTGGCACAGAAATGGACGGTATATTCTGCTGTTGAAGGTGGGTGGCGCAGTCAGGCAAGGTTTCATCAAGGAGTTACATCTTGAAGAATGAGTGGGGAAGTTCTCTGACACACAGTGAAGGCAGTCCCTGGCAGAGAGAACAGGAGCAGTAGTGGTTCATTGGCAGAATCTGTGCCTTCCATGCCGGAGACCCAAGTTTCGTTTCTGGCTAATACCCCTCATGCACAGCTACCACCCATCTGTCATTGGTGGCTGCCATGTTGCTATGATGCTGAACAAATTTCAGCAGACCTTACAGACTAAGACAGACTAGAAAGAAAGGCCTGGTGATCTCCCTTAGAAAAATCAGGCAATGAAAACCCTATGGATTACAATGATCTGATCCCCAATTCATCATGAAGATGGCACAAGACCAGTCAGTTTTTTTGTTCTGTTGTTCATGGGATTGCCATGAATCAGGAGTGACTCAATGACAGCTCACAACAATAACAAAACAGCTTGGGAAAAGGCATGGAGGTTGGAAATGTATGAGATGGATGCTGGGACCTGTGTTGCTATTAGGTGCCGTTGAGTTGTCTCCAACTCCTAGCGGTCCTGTGCACAGCAGAACCAAATACCAACTGGTCTTGCGCCAGCTCCACGTTCCTTGCTATACTTGAGCCCATTGCCTCTGCCACTGTGTCAATCCATCTCGTCAAGGGTCTTCCCCTCTTTTGTCAACCATTCACCTTACCAAGCATGACATCCTTTTCCAGTGAACGGTCCCTTCTTACAACAAGGCCAAAGTAGGTGAGACGAAGTTTGGCCATTCTCGTTTCCAAGGCTGTACTTCCTCCAGGACAGATTTATTAGTTCTTTTAGCAGTTCATGGTACTTTCAGCATTCTTCACCAACACCACAACTCAAAAGCATTGACTCTTCTTTGGTCTTCCTTATTCATTGTCCAGCTCTCACATGCATATGAGGTGATTGAAAATGCCATGGCTTGTGTCAGGCACACCTTAGTCCTCAAGGAGACATCTTCGCTCTTCAACACTTGAAAGAGGTCCTTTGCAGCTTATTTGCCCAGTGCTGTATGTCGTCTGATGTCCTGACTGCTGCTTCTATTGGCGTCGATTGTAGAACCAAGCAATGTGAAGTCTTTGACAACTTTGATCTTTTCTCCATTTGTCATGATACTGCTTATTGGTCCAATTGTGAGGATTTTTGTTTTCTTTATATTGAGATATAATCCATACTGCATACTGTATTCTTCAATCCTCATCAGTAAGTGCTTCAAGTCATCCTCACTTTCAGCAAGCAAAGTTGTGTTATCAGCCTATTGCAGGCTGTTAATGATTCTTCCTCCAATCTTGATGCTACGTTCTCCTTCATACAGTTCATCTTCTAGGATTATTTGCTCAGCATACAGATTGAATAAGTATGGTGAAAGGATACAACCCTGATGCACGCCCTTCTTGATTTTGAACCATGCAGTGTCCCCTTATTCTGTTCAAATGACAGCCTCCTGGTCTATGTACAGGTTCCTCATGAGTACAATTAAGTGTTCTGGAACTCCCATTCTTCTCAATGTTATCCACAATTTGTTATGACCCACACAATCAAATACTTTTGCAGTCAATAAAACACAAGTAAACATGTTCCTGGTATTATTTGCTTTCAGCCAAGATCCATCTGACATCAGCAATGATATCCCTTATTCCATGTCCTCTTCTGAATCCAACCTGCACCTCTGGAAGTTCTCTGCCAATATACTGCTGTAACCACATTTTTGAATTGTCTTCAGTAAAATTTTACTTGCATGAGATATTAATGATATTGTTTGATAATTTCCACATTCTGTGGGATCATCTTTCTTTGGAATGGGTACAAATATGGATCTCTTCCAGTCAGTTGGCCAGGTAGCTATCTTCCAAATCTCTTGGCATAACCAAGTGAGTGCCTCCAGCAGTGAATCTGTTTGTTGAAACATCTCAGTGGGTATTCTGTCAGTTCCTGGAGCCTTATCCTTCACCAATTCCTTCAGTGCAGCTTTGACTTCTTCTTTCAATACCATTGGTTCTTGAACATATGCCACCTCCTGAAATGGATGAAGATCTACCAGTTCTTTTTGATACAGTGACTCGGTATTCCTTCCATCTTCTTTTGGTGCTTCCTGCATCATTCAATATTTTGTCCATAGAATCTTTCAATATTGCAACTCAAGGCTTAATTTTTTTTCTCAGTTCTTTCAGCTTGAGAAATGCTGAGTGTGTTCTTCCCTTTTGGTTTTCTAACTCCAGGTCTTTGCACATTTCATTATAGTAATTGGCTTTCTCTGCTTGAACTGCTCTTTGAAATCTTCTGTTCAGCTCTATCATCTTGTCAGTTCTTCCATTTGCTTTAGCTACTCTTTGCTCAAGGGCAAGTTTCAGAGTCTCTTCTGACA
This sequence comes from Orycteropus afer afer, assembly GCF_000298275.1. Classification (NCBI taxonomy): domain Eukaryota; kingdom Metazoa; phylum Chordata; class Mammalia; order Tubulidentata; family Orycteropodidae; genus Orycteropus; species Orycteropus afer. The sequence goes on from NW_006921681.1 coordinate 8,357,917, forward strand.
TACATTTTGGTCTTTTCTTTCTTTCTCATATTTTTCATGACCTCTTGTTTTCTTCATGGATGATGTTCTTGATGTCATCCCACAATTCTTCTGGTTTTCTGTCATTGGTGTTCAATGCATCAAATCTATTCTTTAAATGATCTCTAAATTCAAGAGTGATAAATTCAAGGTCATATTTTGGCTCTCATGGACTTATTTTAATTGCCTTCAACTTCAAGTTGGACTTACATATGAGCAGTTGATGGTCTGTTCCACAATCAGCTCCTGGCCTTGTTTTGGCTGAAGATATTGAGGTTTTCCATTGACTCTTGCCACAGATATAGTCCATCTGATTCCTGTGTAGTCCATCTGGTGAAGTCCATGTGTATAGCTGCCATTTGTGTTGTTGAAAAAAGGTATTTGCAATGAATCAGTTGTTGGTCTTGCAAAATTCTATCATGCAATCTCTGGTATTATTTCTGTCACCAATGCCAAATTTTCCAACTACCAGTGATTTTTCTTTGTTTCTAACTTTTGCATTCCAGTCACCAGTGATAATCAACACATCTTGATTGCACGTTTGGTCAATTTCAGACTGCAGAAGTTGATAAAAATCTTCAATTTCTTCATCCTTGGCTTTGGTGGTTGGTGCATAAATTTGAGTAATAATATTATGAACTGTTCTTCCTTGTAGGTGTATGGATATTATCCTATCACTGACAGTATTGTACTTCAGGACATATCTTGAAACATCCTTTGTGACAATGAATGCCACACCATTCCTCTTCAAATTGTCATTCATGGCATAGTAGATCATACGGTTGTCTGATTCAAAATGGCCGAAACCAGTCCATTTCAGCTTACTAATGCCTAGGATGTCAATCTTTATGTGTTCCATTTCATTTTTGACAACTTCCAATTTTCCTAGATTCATACTTCCTAGGTCATTCATTCATTTTCACTGGAATGGAAGGTGTATCAGGGAACTGCATGCAGGAGATGTTGAGGAGTGGGCAGGGGTCTAATCCCACAGATTCCAAATGGCATGCTATGGACTCTACCTGCAGGCCATAGGGAATGGTCAGTTGACTGTTCTGGAAATGTTTGACCCAATACTACAGGGACACTTTGTAGGTTGTGTAGACAGGTTTTGTGCATCAGAAGGGGGTAAAGGCAAAGATTCTGCCCAACTCTGAAACCTGCTGATTCGTCTGATCAGAGTGTTGAGATGGGGAAGCAGACAGGGTGGAGAAGTGACTAGGTGGCTGTAGCAGAAGTTATGCAAACCAAGGGGGTGACAACAGCAAAGGGAAGTGGTCAATAGGGCAGACATTTATAAGACAGATGACATAAGACTAATGAAAACGACAGAAGGGGGTATGAAGAAGGGCATTGAGTCAGAGGGTATTTCAAGGGTAAGCAATATATTGCATGTGACACTTTTAGTACCCAATTTAGTACATGGAAAGAGCTCAATACATGGTCATTATTGCTTGGGTTGTTGATGATTCAAGTTTGGGAGAAAATGTGGCTGTTGAGTCTGGACATGAAGATTTTGGAATCAGTAAGTGATGATTGTTGTGCAGTTCAGAGATTTGGACTGGGAAGATGGTGACTTCATGCAGGTCTTTAACTGGGCTTTGCCATCAACTTGCTGTGTGCCTTTGGTTAAGTCACTTTCACTCTTTGGAGCTATTTCCTCATATTTTTAAAATGTTGCTTTCTTTTGATTCTGTTAGGCTTAAAGATTCAGGGGGACAGGTAACCTCTATGAATGATTAAAAAAACAAAAGAGAGAGAGCATGTGTGGAGGGCTGAAGGGTCAGCCTTGGTGGAAGTCTTCAGTTATGGGGGATGATTGGCGACAAAAGAGGAGCTAGCAAAGGAGAGAGATAAAGTGTTTTTGGGGGGTTGTTGCAGAAAAAGAGTATCTTCTCTGGCATCTGGAGAAAGGCTAGAAATAAGAGAATGGAGAGAAAAACAAGAGCTTGGCTCAAAGGAGAGCTCAGAATTAAGTTGTTAATTTGATTTGATGAGATGAAATTGGGACTCAGCATAAAATTAGAGGTGAGTGTCATCCTCTGTGAAGCAAGACTTGTGTGGCAGGAATAGAGGTCACAGCTGCTGGTGAGGGTAGGCTGGGGACTAGAGAGGAGGCTGGAACAGCTGTCGGGTGCACCAGGGTCCAATTTGGAGAAAGGAGAAGAATGCCAAGACAGCCTTTCTTTCATTATTGAACTTACACTAAAGAAATGGTATTTTCAAAGGGAAATCAGCATTCAGGATGGATGGGGATGTTAATTTATTTATACGTACCCTACTTGGTTCCATATAAAATTTAAGGAGAATAATTTGGGCTGTGGTGATAGAAATAATGCCAGAGACCATATGATAGAATTTTGCAAGACCAACAACTTCTTCATTGCAAATACCTTTTTTCAACAACATAAAAGGAGACTATACACATTTACCTTGCCAGATGGAATACACAGGAATCAAATCAACTACATCTGTGGAAAGAGATGATAGAGAAGCTCAATATCACCAATCTGAACAAGGCCAGGAGCTGACTGTCAAACAGACCATCAATTGCTCATATACACATCCATTTGAAGCTAAAGAAAATTAAAACAAGTCCACAAGAGCCAAAGTATGACCTTGATTATATCCCACCTGAATTTAGAGACCACCTGATAAATAGATTTGACACATTGAGCACCAATGATTGAAGACGAGACAAGTTGTGGGATAACATCAAGAACATCATATGTGAAAAAGCAAAAGGTCATTAAAAGGACGGGAAACAAAGAAAAGACCAAAGATATGTCAAAAGAGACTCTGAAACTTGCTCTTGAATGGACAGTAGCTAAAGCCAATGGAAGAAATGATGAACTAAAAGAACTGAACAGAAGGTTTCAAAGGATGGCTTGAGAAGACAAAGTAAAATATTATAATAAAATGTGTAAAGACCTGGAATTACAAAACCAAAATGTAGGAACACACTCAGTGTTTCTCAAGCTGAAAGAACTGAAGAAAAAATTCAAGCCTTGAGTTGCAATATCAAAGGATTCTGTGTGTGTGTGTGTGTGGGGGGGGTTCTGGTAAGATGGTGAAATAGGCAGAAAGACAGCACAGACCCTCTTCAACAAAGAAAAGGAGAACCAATTTATACAGATACAGAAGATAATCCTGGAGCCCTGAGCTTTGAAGGGAAGGATATAGAAATGGACTAAACTCCAACTAGTAGAAGAATTTGCATGAAAACACCAAAAAAGAAGACATACAGAGCTGCAGTTTGGCAGCAATCCTGATGGCACAGACAGCTTGGATATTGCTGAGTCGTGTTAGGACCTAAGAATTAACCTAAAAATCACCCTGCTAGCCAGGGACTGCGCGGAAGACTTCTCTGGTGCTAGTGAATAAAAGGGGAAGCAGCAAGGAAGGCCGGCTGAGCTGTGAACTTTTGTCTGCCCAGAGGGCACAGCCATTTTGAATGTTTACAAGCCCTTCAACCATTTTGAATATTTAAAGCGACAAAGTTCTCCCAGGGATTTAAGAATAGGCCCCATTTACCGGGAACTGCAAGGACATTCCGGACACCAACAACTGGAAAGGTGTAATATTCTTATCCCCTACACCCTCTTGGTGAATGGAGGTGTGGCCATCCCTCACTCCCATGCACCTTCTGGGCCAGCAGGAATTTCATCCCAGTCTGTGTGCTCAGACAGAGCCTGGGTGCCCTGCCCAGCCCTGCTAGATTTTTTCTCCCCTCATTTTTTTAAATTTAGTGTGTTTTTTAAAATTATTATTATCATTATTACTATTTTTGTCTTTTTTATTATTGATTTTTATTCTTCCCTTCCTAGGTTCTAGTTTTCAGCTTTTTCTCTCTTCCCTGTTCCTGGTTTAATTTTTTTTCTTTCTTATGGTTAACCCCAATCCTTGTTTTTCCCATTTACTTTTTCTTCATTATTCTCCTACTCTACCTTTTTTCTCTTATTGCCCTCTCCCCAGATATTGCAGAGTTTCCCCCCTTTCTTCAATTATTGTTCCTGTGTGATTACATGGTGGGTTTTTTCCACTTACTTTTACTTTTTTGATGGTTATTCAATTGTTATTTTTGTCTAACTGAGTTGGACACAGCAAAAATGACTATATGACACAACTACACCCACACCTCCTGCAGCTTCACTTACTGAGTAAGAGCCACCAGTTCCTTCTCCACCAACTGGTCAATGAAAAACAACCACCAAGAAGGACCTGACTCACCCTTAGCTAGTCTTCACAAACAGTTAACAGAGATCTAAATACAACAATGTCACAGAGGCAACAGACCATCACAGCCCACACAAAAAAGCAAGATAAAGTGGTAGAAACAAGGGAGCAGGATACAGACCCAGAACACATCCCTGAGGAAGGAGCAGCATTGGAACTCTCTGATAAGGAATTCAAAGAAATTATATTTAGGTATCTTCAAAGGATTGAGAGATAGATCAAGGAAAACACTGACAAAATTAAGGAAAACACAGACAAGACCCTAGAACAATTTCAGAAGAAAATACAAGAACAAAATGACAAAATAAAAGAAAAATCAGAAATTATTCTAAATCTACAGATAGAGATTCAGAAGATTAATACTAAATTGTCAGGAATAGACAACATGTTGAAAAGGCAAAGGAGTAGAATTGAATCAATGGAAGACAGAATTAATGAGATTAAAGATAAATACCTGAACACTTCTTTGGAAAGGGATCAATCAGAAAAAAAGATCAAAACAAAATGAAGAAAGCCTAAGGTTCATGTGGGATACCATCAAAAGGAATAA
>NW_006921681.1:8364242-8375922 GCF_000298275.1 Orycteropus afer afer
CCTTAAAGACAAAGACAAAAATAGGCTAAAAATCAAAGGTTGGAAAAAGATATATGAAGCAAATGGCAACCAAAAAAGAGCAGGAGTGGCAATATTAATTTCTGATCAAATTGACTTTAAGACAAAAACCACCATATGAGACAAGGAAGGACATTTAATCATTATATAATGTCAAAGGATCAATTGAACAAAAAGATATAACCACAATAAATATCTAAGGACCCAATGAAAAAGCCCCCAAATACATAAATCAGACTTTGACAAAACTGAAAAGGCAAATAGATGACTCCACAGTCATAATGGGAGGCTTTAATATACCACTTTCAATGAAAGATAGAATAACTGGAAAGAAACTCAACAAAGATGCAGAAGAGCTAAACAATACAATCCACCAACTTGACTTCATAGACATCTACAGAGCACTTCACCCAACAACAGCACAATATACATTCTTTTCCAGTGCACATGGAACGTTCTCCAGGATAGACCATATGTTAGGCCATAAAGCAAGTCTTAATAAATTTAAAAGGATTCTATGGGCAAAATATTGAACAATGCAGGAGGCATCAAAAGAAGATGGAAGGAATACACAGAGTCACTGCACCTAAAAGAATTGATTGATGTCCAACCATTTCAGGAGGTAGCATATATTTAAGAACTGATGGTATTGAAGGAAGAAGTTCAACATGCACTGAAGACATTGGTAAAAAACCAAGGTCCCAGGAACTGATAGACTACCAATTGAAATGTTTCAACAAACGGATGAAGCACAGGAAGTGTTCACTCATATATGTCAAAAAGTTTAGAAGAAAGCTACCTGGCCAACCCACTGGAAGAGATCCATATTTGTGCCCATTCCAAAGAAAGGAGATCCAACAGAATGTGAAAATTATAGAACAGTATTATTAATATCACACACAAGTAAAATTTTGCTGAAGATAACTCAAAAACAGTTGCGGCAGTGTATTGATAGGGAATTGCCAGAAACTGAAGTCAGATTCAGAAGGGGGTGTGGAACAAGGGATATCATTGCTAATGTCAGAAGGATCTTGGCTGAAAGCAAAGAATACCAGAAAGATGTTTACCTGTGTTTTAATGACCATGCAAAGGCTTTCAACTGTGTGGTTCATAACAAATTATGGTTAACATTGGGAAGAATGGGAATTCCAGAATATTTAATTGTGCTCATGAGGAACCTGTACATACACAGACCAAGAGACAGTCATTTGAACAGAACAAGGGGGTTACTGCATGGTTTAAGGTCAGGAAAGGTGTGTGTCAGGTTTGTATCTTTACACCATACTTACTCAATCTGTACTCTGAGCAAATCATCCCAGAAAATGGACTATATGAAGAAGAATGTGGCATCAAGATTAGAGGAAGTCTTGCTAAAAAATATGATATGAAGATAATGCAAAATTGCTTGCTGAAAGTGAAGAAGACTTGAAGCACTTACTGATGAAGATCAAAGACTACAGTCTTCAGTATGGATTACCGCTCAACATGAAGAAAACAAAAATCCTTACAACTGGACCAAAAAACAACATCATGATAAATGGAGAAAAGATTGAGGTTGTCAGGGATTTCATTTTACTTGGATCCACAATCACTACCTACGGAAGCAGCAGTCAAGAAATCAGAAGCTATATTGCACTGGGCAAATTAGCTGCAAAAGACCTCTTTAAAATGTTAAGGAGCAAAGATGTCACTTTGAAGAGTGAGGTGCACCTGACCCACGCCATCGTCTTTTCAATAGCCACATACGCATGCAAAACTGGACAATGAATGAGGAAAACCACAGAAGAATTGGTGCATTTGAATTATGGTGTTGGTGAAGAAGATTGAGTAAGGATGGTGAAAGGATAGAACCTTGACATGTACCTTTCCTGATTTTAAACCATGAAGTATCCCCTTGTTCTGTTCAAACAACAGCCTCTTGGACCATGTATGTACTCGTTCCTCATGAGCACAATTAAGTGTTCAGGAATTCCCATTCTTCTCAATGTTAACCATAATTTGTTATGATCCACACAATTGAATGCCTTGCATAGTCAATAAAACACAGGTAAACATCATTTTGGTATTTTTTTTGCTTTTAGCCAAGATCCATCTGACATCAGCAATGATATCCCTTGTTTCATGTTCTCTTCTGAATCTGGATTGAATTTCTGGCAATTCCCTATCTATACACTACTGCAACTGCTTTTGGATTATCTTCAGTTAAATTTTACTTGTGTGTGACATTAATGATACTGTTCTATAATTTTTGCATTCTGTTGTATCACTTTTCTTTGAAATAGGCATAGATATGGATCTCTTCTAGTCAATTGGCCAGGTAGCTGTCTTCCAAACTTCTTCTTCTTCTTTTTTTTTTTTTTAAATTTTAAGAGCTTGTTTTACATTCAAAGTCATGCATACATGTAGTTTCATTCCCCATTCGCCATGTCCATCCCTAACCCAGTCTCCTCCCCTCTCTACCCTGCAAAACTCCCCCTGTGCCCCTCATAATTATGCACTCCTGTTTGTCCTGCATTTCCTCAATTTGAATGTTGGTCCTTTGGTGTCCCATGGTCTATTGCTTTAAGGGATGTATTACCATTGAGTGCATGGGTGCAGCATCCTGGGTTGAGTGGTCTGCGTGTACATCTCGCTAACCATTGGGCTGAGAGCCCACCCCTGGGGGTGAGTTTTATTCCAGGTGCCAAATGTATTTCAGGGCCATAGTATTGGGAGTCTCACCAGACTTCATCTGACCAGTAATTCTGGTCATTATTGAATTTTTGGATCTTGTTCCATGTTTTCCCTCCCACTCTATCCAGGATCTCCAGATTTGATCATTTCCTGAGTGGTCGGCATTGGTAGCCGGGCACCATCCGGTTCTTCTGATCTCGAGAGCCATTGTGTCCTAGGGTTGATTGTTTCTAAATGCCTTTTTTTTTTTTTTTTTTTGCGTTCTTCACTTCTGACACTAGGAGACCATTAGCTGCATCCTAGATGGCTGCTTGAAAGCTTTTAAGACCCCAGTTGCTACTCACCAATATAGGATGTGGAGAATGCTTTTATGTATTTTATTGTGCCAATTGAGTCTGGTGTCCCCAGTACTATGGTCCTGAGGTAGTAGCTCTATTGGATCTCTCTCCCATAGTGTTGGGATGTCTGTGAGTGATTACTCTGGGTCTGTCTTCTATTGATTCTCTAAGGACTGCAGGTATTTTGTATCACTGATGTCTGTACAAGATTAGCCTCAGCTGAGTCTGTCCTTCATCTAGAGTATACCTCTATTCACTGATCCCTGTCTGATCATCTCAGGTGTTTATGTGTTTATTTTTATAGTCTAGTGTTTGGTGTTAATGGCAATGTGGTATTGTAGACACATTGGTTGGTTTTTAAATCTGTCGTCTATCTCTTATGTGCACAGTTCAGTGTCCTCTCATTTCCAAATGTTATCATGGTGGTCATATATCCTTTCCCTATATCCCTCCCCCTACCCATGTCAGAGGATCTCTGGTAGCATAGTGCCTAAGGCACTTGACTGCTAACCAGAAGGCTGGTGGTTCAAACCCACCAGCCAGTCCTTGGAAGGAAGATGAGGTAATCTACTTCCGTAGTGATACTGCCTTGGAAACCCAAGGAGGGGTCGCTATGAGTCGGGTCCAACTCGATGGCACACAACAACAACAACCACCACCCATGTCAGTGTGTAAGCTCCAACTAGCCCTAAATTAATTCCTCCCTTTCCCTCCCCATCCTGGTAACCTACTAGGTGAGTTCCCTTTCTCAAGCAAACCCTTCTTTGTCTTTTTACAGTAATGGGCTCATACAGTACTTGTCCTTCTGTGATTGACTTATTTCACTCAGCATAATGTCCTCCAGGTTCATCCACGTTGCAAGATGATTCATGTATCCCTCATTGTTCTTTAATGTGGCATAGTATTCCATTGTGTGGATATACCATAATTTGGTTATCCACTCATCTGTTGATGGGCATTTGGGTTGTTTCCATTTCTGCTATGGTGAATTGTGCTGCAATGAACATAGGTGTACATGTCTGTTTGTGCACTATCTCTCACCTTTTTAGGATATATTTCTAGTAATGGAATTGCTGGGTCAAATGGTACTTCTATTTTCAGGTTTTTAAGGAAACGCCATTCCATCTTCCAAACTTCTTGTCATAAACGAGTGAGCACTTCTAGCATTGCATCCATTTGTTGAAACATCTCAATTGGTATTATGTCAGTTCCTGGGGGCTTTTTTTTTTGCCCATGCCTTCAGCACAGCTTACGCTTATTCCTTCAATACTATCTGTCCTTTATCCACATATTCCTTCCATCTTCTTTTGATGCCTCCTACATTGTTCAATATTTTGCCCATAGAATCCTCTAATATTCAACTCAAGGCTTGAATTTTTTTCTTCAGTTCTTATACCTTGAGAAATGTCAAGCGAGTTCTTCCCTTCTGATTTTCTAATTCCACATCTTTGCACATTTCATTTTTAAACTCTTCTTTGACTTATTTAGCCACCCTTTGAAATCTTCTGTTCAACAATTTTATTTCATCATTTTTTTTTCTATTGGCTTTAGCTATTGTCCATTCAAGAGCATACAGGTATTTTCTTTGTTTCCTGTCCTTTTAATGACCTTTTGCTTTTTTCATGTATGATGTTCTTGATGTCATTACACAACTTATCTGGTCTTCAGTCATTGATGTTTAATGCATAAAATCTGTTTTTCAGATGGAATCTAAATCCTAGTGGTATATATTCCCGGTTGTATTTTGGTTCTCATGGACTTGTTTTAATTTTCCTCAGCTTGAACTTAAACTTCCATATGAGCAACTGAGGGTCTATTCCATAGTCAGCCCCTGACCTTGATCAGAATGGTGATATTGAGCTTCCCCCTCATCTTTTCCACAGATGTAGTTGATTTGATTTCTGTTTATTCCATCTGGCACAGTCCATGTGTATAGTCACCATTATGTTGTTGAAAATAGGTATTTGCAATGAGTAAGGAATTCATCTTGCAAAATTCTATCATGTGATTGCAGGTGTCATTCCTATCACCAAGGCTATATTTTCCAACTACCAATGCTGCTTCTTCATCTCTAAATTTTGCCTTCCAATCATCTGTAATTCTCAATGCATCTTGTTTGCATGTTTGATCAATTTAGACTGCAGATGTTGGTAAAAATCTTCAATTTTTCATCTTTGGTATTAGTGGTCAGTATGTAAATTTGAATAATGATAGTATTAACTTGTCTTCCTTGTAGGTGTATAGATATCATCCTATCACTGACAGCATTGTTCTTCAGAATAGATTCTGAAATGTTCTTTTTGATGATGAATGTGTAGCCATTCCTCTTCAATTTTTCATTCCTGGCATAATAGACCACATGATTGTCTGATTCAAAATGGCTAATACCAGTCCATTTCAGCTCATCAATGCCTAGGATATCCATCTTCATGCATACCACTTCATTTTTAACAACTTCTAATTTTTCTAGATTCGTACTTTGTACATTCCATATTCTGATTATTAATGGATCTTTGCAGCTGTTTCTTCTCATTTTGAGTCATGCCACATCAGCAAATGAAGGTCCTGAAACTTTACTCCATCCAATTCCAAAGTGCATGCTCAGAACTTCTACTTTGGAATCTTGAGTTTTCTGGAAAGTGAAGACCAGCTGTTCATCCTGTCTCACTGGATCTTCTCTCCAAAGAAGATTTCAGATAATATGGGAGGCAAGACTGCCTGAAGACTGAGTAGAAACAGTGGCCTCTGGGCTCCTCCCAGAGTCTTGATTTCTCCCTCACTGGAGCCCTCTCCACAGCGCCTTTGTGGGGTGAGGAAATGGAAGGAACACTGGATGAGGAGTTAGCTGGCTTGAGTGCCAGTCTTAGGCTTGCCTGCTTGGTGGCCCTGAGTGAGCTGCTTGCCCTTTCTGAGCCTCAGCAGCCTTGCTGTCATCTGAGGACAATGGCACCTCCCTGGCAGCACTGCTGCATGGATCAGGCAGGATTGGGAAGGTGAGTCTTTCTGAATAGTCAGTTGATGAGGGATTGTGGGCCGAGGCAGCCATGTCTGGGGTCACAGCCACATTGCCCAGGAAGGCTCCTTCTTGCTGCCATACTGCTCATATCCTGTGGTATTTTCAGAGGAAGCAGAGCCCTTGGTTTCAAACTGGATTGAGCTTCCAAAGACCCATGAAAGAAGACTGATTAGGGCTGCCTATGGAAGGATTCTGGATAAAAAGGGTGTGGTGTGCTAACTGGTGGTCAATTAGCACCTCTCCTGTGTGTGGTGGGGACATGGGGCAGTCAGGGAGTATGCGATGTGTGTGGATGCATGTGGATATGTGTGGGTGCATGCATGTGTGTGCATATGCATATAGGGTGTGTGTGGCTGTGTGTATGGGTGTGTGGGTGTGCATGAATGTGTATGTGTGTTAATATGGGAGGAAGGGTGGAGAGTATGGGTGTGTGTGGGGAAGGTGGAAGTATGGGACATGTATGTGTGAGTGGGTGGGTGGCAGTGTGTGACGGTGTTTGGAGGTGTAAGGAAGGAGGAAGATAGAGTATACGATGTGGGGGAAGGAGTAGGAGAGGGTAGGAGTATGGAATGTATGTCTGTGAGTGGGTGGGTGGCTGTGTGTGTGGGCATGTATGGAGATGTATGGGGAAATAAGGGTGGAGAATATGAGTGTGTATATACATGTATGCACGTGTGCACACACCTAGCCCCTCCCTTGACTCTGCCTTTCTGGTGGTGCAGATGCATCAGCCCAGGCCACTCTAAGCAGAGATTCATCCTGCGCAAGAGGTGCTAGCTGCAGCCGTGCTATATCATCCCTCCCATGCCCTCTGCTTCCCTCTCCTACTTCAGCTGTCTGTCTCTCTGTCCATTAGGGAGCCGCTGAGCTCCTTCTAACTGGTCCTATCTGCAAGGACGCTCTTGGGGTCAGGTGCAATCACTTCCTGTTCAGCTTCTGGGTCTGCTGCAGCCCTTAGCCCAGAAGACCCTTTATCCCTGTCAGGGAGTGAGTGAGGTTCTGGTGATCCTGCCTGTGATATTCCTTTACAATGCAGGACAGAAGCTGGAGCCCCACAACTGCTCCAGAGAAGGAGCCCAGAGTCGGGGTGCAAATCCAGACCTCTGCAAGAGGTGGGGGGCCTGTCCCATAGATGGCTGGACCAAACTGCTGGGTTTATAGGACTCACCGACTCCTGGGGTCAGGACAGGGGTGACATTCAAAAGGATGCACAAGCAGTTTGGCCCAGGCACTGGTCATTTGGAATGGATTCTGTGCTTGCTGAATAGCCAACTTTTTTCCCCCAGAGGCTCATAGCAACCATCCAGGCAGAAGGATGATAAGTGGCAGCCTGAGATCCAAGAACTCTGGCTTTGGGGCAGCTGGACTGTCCCTGGTCTCTGCTTTCCTGCCTCTCTTACTAGGAATAATGACTCTCATTTATTGAGTAAATGAGTGTCATCATACCCTGTGTGAGGGGCCTTGCCAAGCATTTTAGATGTATGTTGTTATTGTTAGTTGTCCCTGAGTTGGATCTAACTCATGATGAACCCAGGCACAATAGAATAAAACATTGCCAGGTCTTGATTGTTGTATGTTTGAGTGCATTGTTGCAGCATTGTTTCAGTCTATCTCATTGAGGGTTTCCCTTGTTTTCACTGACCCTCTAATTTACCAAATACGATGGTCACAGACCTAGTGATTGGTCTTTCCTGATGATGTGTCCAAAATAAACAAGATGACATTTTGCCTCATTCACTTCTAAGGAACATTCTGGTTGTACTTCTTATAAGCCTGATTAGATGCATGATTTCATGTAAACACCATCACAACACTTTGAAGTAGGTATCATCATTATCATCCCATTTTATAGATGGAAAACTGAGTCCAGAGGAGTTTGGTCCCTTGCCCAAGGTCACACAACCAATAAGAGTCAGGGCTCAGATTCATCCCGGATATCTGGACTGTTCCACTTCCCTTATGCACTCACCTCCCTGCTGGGGAAGCCAGCTGGGGCTGAGGACTGCCTTGGAAGGTAACTGTTGCAAGTCCTGCCACCTCCTACTCCTTCTCACTCCTGGCTTCTTGCAATGGAATTCCCTGTAATTTGGTTATAAATCATGTTCCTAACCAAGATGTCTCTGAAGGCCGCTGGTAATCAAACTGTGAGCTGGCCACCTTTGGAAACCACCATAATAAGGCCCTCAAGCCAGGGGAACCCACAGAAACCTAGCTTCCCGGCCACACTGCTGGGGGTGAGTGAGAGGCCAAAAATGAAAACAGGTGAGCAGGGCCTTGCTGCTGGGAGCCAAGTTCCAGCTGTGCTTCCAGCCTCTGGATAATGAGGGAGGAGAGAGGGTCCAGCTTCACTCTGAGCACCTGTTCATTCTAATGTCTGCAACATTGGCCAAGCTAAGCCTTCTGATATCTAGAAGGTGGAAGCTTGCAAAGTCCTGCTGGCATTGTAAGGGCATTTTGGGGGGGTGGGTGTGGGTGTGGGTGTGTGTCTTCTCTGGAACATAGGGTCTTGGGGAGAAGCCAGGGAAGTTACCCTTTAAAGACACTTGGTCACCATGTATAGGGTTGGCAGACAATGTTTCTACAAGTGTATTGCTAGTTCTGTAAGAATTCCCAGGTATATAGTAGAGCTGACAAGGGACAAGGTTGTAGTCACTTCTGGGCCACAGCCAGCTACCAAAAGGGACTGAGTAGTTGGACCTGTGGGCTAGGGACCACAGTCGCAAGGAATATCAAGCTCAATTGGCATAATACACTACACAAAACATTGTTCCACCTCCTACTTTGCTGAGTAGCGACTGGGATCTTAAAAGCTTGCAAGCAGCCATCTAGATGCAACGATGGGTCTCTCCTTGTCCAGAGCAAAGAAGAATGAAGAAAACCAAAGATTCATGGAAACAATTAGTCCAAGCGACTGGTAAACCATGTGATCCTCAGCCTATATGACTATGAGACCAGAAGAACTAGATGGTGCCTAGCTACCACTGTCAACCATTCCGAGGGGGATCTATACAGGAGATCCTGGATAGAGTAGGAGAACAATGTGGAACAAAACTCAAAATCATTTGAAAAAAAAAAAGGGAACAGGTTTGCTGGTCTGATAGAGGCTGAGGGGGCCAGTGAGACTATGGCCCCTAGCTGCCCTTCAGGTCTAGAATGGAACTCACTCCTGTGGCTTCCAGCCAAACAAGAGACAGGTACATGAGGTGAACATTTACATTAGGTAGATACACTCCTTGGAGAGACTAATCATGGGAGAATATAAGGGCTGTGTATGCACAGGGAGACAGCTCAGGGGGCAGGAGTGAATGGAGGGATGGACACAAGGAACAGGTAACTATAGGGAGGAAGTGGTAGAGGAGCTGTTGCATTGTGGTAAGTTGTAGTCAATGTCATGAGACAAAGTGTATGTGAGCTCCTATATGGAAAGTGAATTTGTTCTATAAACTTTCACTCAAATCACAATTAAAAAAAAAAAAATAGACACTTGGTCACATATCATACTGTGTAATCGTTATGTTAGTCCCCCCAGTAGCAATCTCTTCTCATTATCTCCATATCCTAAGGGCTCAGACTGGCAAAAATCTAGCTTGCAAGTATCCAGGTTGACATTCAAACTTGCATCTGGATTTTTTAAAATTTTAACCACAAGAATACTTTGAAATTCTGAAATAGAGTTTAGAAATTCTGGCTCAACTAAAAGAAACAAATTTCTTGTTTGCAGGACTTCTCAGAGCCTTTAACAAATTAGGCTGGATTGAGACTCTTCATGGGTGGAAGGATGGGAAGCAGGCAGAGCCCGAGGGCCAAAGGCTCTTTCAGGAAGAGAATGGGTATCTCATCCCCATCTAAGCATGTGAAGGACCCAGCCCACAAGGGAGCATAGGGTGGCTTATTCTGGACGGCCCTGATTCTCATTTGGATGCAGCCTGTGGGTATGAACTGAGTCCAGGCCTCACAGACCTCACATGGTCCCTGAGACAAAGCACGCCAGTATCAATGAACACTCGTCAGTCCCTTTCTTAGACAATCCAGGGGCTTGCCAGCTCACCAGGTGGAGGTGATTACCCAAATGCATCACTAGAGTTGTTGTCACCAAGTACAGTAACTCATGGTGTCATCCCCCAGGGCTGGCTGGCAAACCCCCTCCTGGTGGGCAGAGCAGTCTGGGCCTGCCCCACTCACCTACAGGGCCAAACACTAGGCAGTCCTGCCCCTCCCAGCCTCACCTCCCTGAAGCTCCTCCCCTCTCCCACTAGTCAAGGTAGAGACCCTCCTTTCTGCCCAATGGTAGGTACCATGGTCCACCTACACCCTGACTGGTGGGTGATAGGGGAAGGGAGTATTACTAGTTATTGTACTGGGTGATGGGTGACACCAACCCTAGTGATGCCACTGCCTTGGTGCCACCTCCTCTGTGGTGCTGGCCCTCCTGCCACTATCACAGATCCTGGGATCATTTTGGTGTCACCCCCTTTGACAATGTCATTCCTGTACCCCCACCACCCACCCCAGCAGTGATACCACTGAATCACACTGACCCAGCAGCCTTTCATTCTCACTTCTGGAGTAACAGTAGCCTCCACCTTCCAGGACCCTTTGCATAGCTGTGTCCCTGGATTCCAGGCCTGGCTTCCCTCAGAGGTAGCTGCTCCTCAGACAACTTTTATAGTGTTCATTCCCTCTCTGGGGCATGTCTGCATGTCCTGGAACCCTCAGGTACCTCCTAACCCTACTTCCCACCTGACATCTAAGATGGCCCCTGGATTTAGATTCTAGGCCTTAATCCATGGTCATTCCTTAGCCCCCACCTCCTCTTGAAAAAAACAAACAGCAAATTAAAGAAACAGACAGCTCTGCCTTCTCTGCAGCCTCTCAGCACTATTCCCTATTCTGAGCTCCCTTACTGTGATCAAAACAGGCCTATTGTGCACTAAACTGTTTCTCCTTTGTGCCTGGACACACAGCTAGACTACATTTCCCAGGTCTCCTTGTAATCAATGCAGTTCTGGACCATGTGACTGAGTTCTGGCCAATGGAATGTGAGTGGACAAGATGACTGCCACTCCCAGACCAGGTTTGTGGAATCTCTCATGCAACAACCCCTAGCCCCTTCTTGTTTTCCTTTTCTCTTGGCCAGATGCTGAGGATCTAGCAGAGAACTCATAGGCCCTAGAAGATGGTGGTGCAAAAAGTTGTAAAGAGCCTTGTTGTTGTTGTTGTTGTTAGATGCCATTGAGTCATTTCTGACTCATAGCGACCCCATGCACAGCAGAATGAAACACTGCCTGATCCCGTGCCAGCCCCACAATCCCTGCTATACTTGAGCCCATCATCGCAGCCACCGTGTCAATACATCTCATTGAAGGCTTCCCCCTCTTTTGTCGACCCTCCACCCTACCAAGCATGACATCCTTCTCCAAGGAATGGTCCTTTCTAACAACATGACCAAAATAAGTGAGATGAAGTCTGGCCATTCTCACTTCCAAGGAGTATTTTGGCTGCACTTCCTCCAGGACAGATCTGTTAGTTCTTTTAGCAGTCCATGGTACTTTTAGTATTCTTCGCCAGCACAACTCAAAAGCATCAACTCTTCTTCGGTCTTCCTTATTCATTGTCCAGCTCTCACATGCATACG
>NW_006921681.1:8376837-8377406 GCF_000298275.1 Orycteropus afer afer
TTCTGTGGGATCACCTTTCTTTGGAATGGGTACAAATATGGATCTCTTCCAGTCAGTTGGCCAGGTAGTTGTCTTCCAAATCTCTTGGCATAACCTAGTGAGTGCCTCCAATGGGGCATCTGTTAGTTGAAATATCTCAATGGGTATTCTGTCAATTCCCAGAGCCTTGTTCTTCACCAATTCCTTCATAGCAGCTTTGACTTCCTCCTTCAGTACCATTCATTCTAGATCATATGCCACTTCCTGAAATGAATGAAGATCAACCAGTTCCTTTTGGTACAGTGATTCTCTGTGTGTATTCCTGCCATCTTCTCTTGATGTTTCCTGCATCATTCAATATTTTGCCCATAGAATCTCTCAATATTGCAACTTGAGGCTTAAATTTTTTCTTCAATTCTTTCAGCTTTAGAAATGCTGAGTGTGTTCTTTCCTTTTGTTTTTCAAACTCCAGGTCTTTGCACATTTCATTATAGTAATAGGTTTTGTCTGCTTGAGCTGCTCTTTGAAATCTGTTCAGCTCCTTTATCTTGTCATTTCTTCCATTGGCTTTAGCTTCTCTCTGCTCAAGG
>NW_006921681.1:8378396-8391779 GCF_000298275.1 Orycteropus afer afer
TTTTCCTAGATCCATACTTTGTACATTCCATGTTCCGACGATTAATGGATGTTTGCAGCTGTTTCTCTTCAATTTGAGTGGTGCCACATCAGCAAATGGAGGTCTCGAAAGCTTTACCTTATCCATAGGAGTAAGGCTGGGTTTACTCAGTTGATTGCAGCTCTTTCTCAGTCCTATTTTGAGAGCCTTCTAACCTAACTGGTCTATTCATAAAGTTGCGTGATAATGTATCAATGTTTCTTTGCTATTCATAAGGTTTTCCCTGGCCAATTCTTTGAGAAGTGTATGGCTTCCTCCTTCTTCCTAGTCTGTCTCACTCTGTAAGCTGGACTGATACCTGTGCACCATGTGCATCCCGCTGGGTTTGAAACACCAGTGGCTCAGCCTCAAAACTCACATCAACACGTCACTACAGTAGGACAAACCGACAGACAAGTTTGTCTCCCTATTGGAAACCTCTCGTACCACCCTTACCTGGGTCCCTGCAGCTGACTCCTCCTCTGTCCAGATTCCTAGGCCTTTTAATCCCCTTTCTCCCACTCTCCCACCCTGCTGCCTGGGGTGTGCCTGAGTTCCTCTCCTCACCTGGATCCCTGCGGCTGATTGCTTTTCTGTCAGGGTTCCTGGCTTTTAATCCCCTTTTTCCCGTTCTCCTGCCCTGCTGCTTTGGGTGTGCCTGAGTTCTCTCTCCTCACCTGCATCCCTGCAGCTGACTGCTTCTCTCTCAGCATTCCTGGCTTTTAATTCCCTTTTTCCTGCTCTCCTGCACTGCTGCTTTAGGCGTGCCTGATTTCCCTTTCCTCACCTGGATCCCTGTGGCTGACTGCAAAAGAGCCTTAGAAAGAGAAAGTTATTGTCCAACTCCTCATGACCACAAGCACAATGGAACAAAATTTCCATATTTGGTTGAGGATCAGACAATGTTCTGCTGTGATCTATAGCATTTTCATTGGCAGAGTTTTGGAAGTAGATAACTAGACTTTTCCTACTTGAGTTGAAATTCTAGCTCAGTCATTTAAAGCTGTGTGATGTTGGGTAGGTCACTAAACTCTTTGAGCTCAGTTTCTCCATCTACAGAGGATAGTTATGGTGCCTACCTTGTAGAGTTGTTTGGATAATCAAATAAGACAGTGTTTGTGACCCATCTAGTATTCTACAAAAAGGAGAGTTTCCTCTCCTAAGGAAAACTCTCATAAGAAGTCACAGGATGAGTGTAGTGGATGTTGTAGTGAGATGCTTTGATCCCTGCTTGAGGTACTCATTTCCCCAGCTGCTGGAAATGTTGGCTGCTGATGGCTCACAGCTGAGACTTTCTCTCAGCATTGACCTTGACCAAAGAAAGCAGTCTTACACAAGTTTACACTCTCCCTTGGGACAGTCTTCCTCCAGTGATTTGTAGATCCAGGGATAGAAAGAGCTGACCTCCTTTCTTTGACATAGAACAACTCTGAACACCATCCAAGCTCCAGAGATCCCTGTAATAATAATGGCTGGGGCCTCTAAGCAACTGTATCATAGTTCAACTTCTCCATCTGCCCAATTCTATTTCTTTCCTTTACAGAAATCTCTACCTCTGAGTTCTGGCTGAAGACAGCTAGTACTGGAACAGGTCATAGGAAGTGGACTTTAAAATGGGATTTTTGAGTTGTGTTTCTTGCTGGTCAGCTGGTAATAAGGACCCGATAAATGATGGTAGGAGTATTGAGAGCAGCTGGCAGGCTGTAGCAGTGCAGTTGTTAAAACTTTTGCTAGCAGTGAACTGGAACGGAAAATAGGCAAAAAAAGAATGCATTGATGTATATACAATATTTCAGGCATTTGAAAGGTTTTGGGGAAGGAGCTCTGGTGACATAGTGCCTAAGGCATTTGACTGCTAATAGAAGGCTGGCAGTTCAAACTCACCAGCCACTCCTCCAAAGGAAGACTGGGCAATAAACTTCTGTAGAGATACTGCCTCAGAAACCCAAGGAGGGGTCCAGAACTGATTTGACAGCAGTGAGGTTGTTTTTGTTTTTGTTTTTTTTATTTTGGGGACGGGGGAAGTAAGTAATAATTATAAAGACTGCAGGGACTATGGGGTCAGGTGGCTATTACTGGGGGGCTACCAATGCATTGGAGAAAGACCACAGTAGCCTGAGGATGATTAATCACCAGTTTAAGTGAAGTGTGAAATCCAGAGGGCCTCCTTGGCTACATATATCAAGAGACTCTCATCTCCTGGAGCTTGAGGACAGAAATAACTATGGATCAGGCCCAGGACTTAATCATAAGTGGAGCTACAGAGAAAGTTAAATTCTTAACTCTGGCAAGTCTGCTACTCCAAGGTCAGGGCTATGATTGGATAGAGCGGGATGCTAAAATATGATATATGGGATGGGGACATCTGGATTGATGCACTTGAAAATCTTGAATCCCTGAATTCTCCTACACTCTCTTGAGTCTGCAAAAGTGGCTCACTCCTCTTTGTTAAAGGCAGGTACTCTCTTCCCTTTCTTGAAGATGATGCAGAGGTCTCTAGCTTGCAAGATGTGTGCCTGCTTCAGGATCTACTTCCATCTCCTGTTCTGGCCACTGCCTGGTAACTAAGGTCAAGTTACAGCATAATCCAGTGACATGAAGAGGAAGAAAGGAACTATATGCCAAAGGAGCTACAGGATCTATCCAACGTCTACTGACAGAAATCAGAAGAGTATACATGGGATTGGATCTGAAGGGTGCTGGGATCAAAGGGGATGGAACATGATGCTGGGTAGGTAGAATTCATCAATATGAGAGCAGCTTCCTTTTGACATCCTGGCAAGGACCCCAGGAGATGGTGCTAACCCATTGTTAGTAGGACTCTTGAAGCTTAGAAAAAGTGATGGCCCCCACTAAGTGAAATAGAAATATCAGAACTGCTGTGGCAGGTGGTGGAGGAAGGGATCAAAAGACTTAGAGAAGTGGGCATGTTAGAATGGATATATCATGTAAAGCCAGAAAACTCACCTGCTGGCTGTGTTTCCTGGAAAGGCCCAGGGCACAGTTCATTTACTAAAACAAGAAATGGACTAGTGAGAGAGCTAACAGTATGGTTGAAAAGCCCAATGGTGGCTGTTCCTCCATAAGCCAAGGCTGATGGTAGGAGAATGTTATAGAACTGGGGTCTCTGATAGCATTAAGGATAGTGGGATCCTGAAATAATAGGGGTCAAAGGGTGGGACTTAAACATCATAAGCGAAGTGAGTAAGGTTATTGTAATGAGTACAAGGTCAGACTGGCAAGCAGGGATACTGATCTGCAGAGGACTATAAAAATGGTTGCTAGCACATGGTATTCCTAGGAGCAACATAGATGGAAGTCAAGAAGAGTATTGCATCATTTACAGAACCAAAAGAAATCAAGGATGGATGAGCAGAAGGGTGGAGTAACTGTCTTGAGCAAAGGCCATGACTTTCCAGGCTTGAGCCAGAAATTATTGCTCAGACCCAAAACCCCTTTAATAAAGGAGAGGCTGGTTCCACAGGAGGAAGGACTCTGCAACACAATGGCAAGTGCATATGGTAGTATTACCCCAGGTCTTCTGCAAAGAGACCTATGGACATTTACTTGGGTAACTGTGCCTTAGGGAAAGCAGAAGAACCAGACATTTTAAAGACCATTGGACACATGGTGTAAGATGACATTGATACCTAGTATCTGAAGTGTCATCATGACCTTCCTATTAGAGTATAGGCATATGGGAGCCAGAAAACAAATACAATCCTTAACAAGCGTGGCTCGTAGTGGGTCCAATGGGTCCATGAACCCACTGAGTTCCCTGGTTCTTGAATGTGTAGATGTCTCCTTGAAGACTAAGGTGCGCCTAACCCAAGCCATGGTATTTTCAATCACCTCATATGCATGTGAGAGCTGGACAATGAATAAGGAAGACCAAAGAAGAGCGGATGCTTCTGAGTTGTGGTATTAGCAAAGAATACTGAAAGTACCATGAACTGTCAAAAGAACTAACAAATCTGTCCTGGAAGAAGTGAAGCTGGAATCCTCCTTGGAAGCGAGAATGGCCAGACTTCGTCTCACTTACTTTGGTCATGTTGTCGAAGGGACCATTCCCTGGAGAAGGGTATCATGCTTGGTAAAATGTAGGGTCAGCGAAAGAGGGGAAGACCCTCAGTGAGGTAGATTGACGCAGTGGCTATAATGATGGGCTCAGATACAGCAAGGATTGTGGGGCTGGCACAGGACAGGGCAGTATTTCATTTTGTTGTACACAGGGTTGCTATGAATTGGAGCCAACTCGATGGCACCTAACAACAACGACAACAATCCCCCTAAATTGTGAGAAAATATACATATTTTTAAAGCCACCACTTGTGATATTTATTATAGCAGCACTAGGAAACTAAGACAAACCTCATTTTGTTTATAAAAAGGACCACCCAGTACTCATTTACAGTGGATGCTTCTAGTGCATTTAGTATATATTGAAAGAATGAAAATAGCAATGTGTTTATATGTGCTATGTGTTTCGAGCATCATTCTCTCCATGAAGACTACAGGAGCCCCAGGAGAATGGAACTACTATAATCCCCATCATTTGTTGTTGTTAGGTGCCGTTGAGTCAGTTCCAACTAACAGTGACCCTGTGTGCAATGGAAGGAAATGCTGCTCATTCCTGTCAGCCTCATAGTTGCTGCTATATTTGAGCCCATGGTTGCAGCCATTGTGCCATTCCATATTTGTCAGGGCCTTCCTCTTTTTCGCTTACTCTCTACTTTACCAAGCATGATGTCCTTCTCTAAGGACTGGTCCCTCTTGACATGTTTAAAGTACATGAGATGAAGTTTCACCATCCTTGCTTCTAAGAAGTGTTCTGGCTGTACTTCTTCCAAGACAGATTTTTTTTTTTCCATTCTTCTGGCAGTCTATATGTATTCAATATTCTTTGTCAACACCATAATTCAAAAGCATCAATTCTTTTCAGTCTTCCTTATTCATTGTCTAGCTTTCACATGCATATCAGGCAACTGAAAATACCTAAGCTTGTGTCAGGTGTATCTTAATCATCAAAGTAACAGCTCTAGCTTTTTTTTTTTTTTAACATTTTAAAGAGGTCTCTTGCAGCTAATTTGCCCAATTCAATGTGTTGTTTGATTTCTTGACTGCTGCATCCATGGGCAGTAATTGTGGATCCAAGTAAAATGAAATCCTTGACAACTTCAGTATTTTCTGTTTATCATGATGTTTCTTATTGGTCCAGTTGTGAGAATTTTTGTTTTCTCTAGGTTGAGGTGTAATCCACACTGAAGGCTGTAGCCTTTCATCTTCATCAGTGAGTGGTGATTCATCTTCACTTTCAACAAGCAATATTGTGTCATTTGCATACTGTTGTTGTGTTGTTGTTGTTAAGTGCTGTCGAGTCGTTTCCGACTCATAGCGACCCCTTGCACAGCAGAATGAAACACTGCCCGATCCCGTGCCAGCCCCACAATCCCTGCTATACTTGAGCCAATCATCGCAGCCACCGTGTCAATTCATCTCGTTGAAGGCCTCCCTCTCTTTCATCGACCCTCCACCCTACCAAGCATGACATCCTTCTCCAGGGAATGGTCCCTTCTTACAACATGACCAAAATAGGTGGGACGAAGTCTGGCCATTCTTATTTCCAGGGAGCATTCTGGCTGCACTTCCTCCAGCACAGATCTGTTAGTTCTTTTAGCAGTCCACGGTACTTTCAGCATTCTCCGCCAGCACCACAACTCAAAAGTATCAACTCTTCTTTGGTCTTCCTTATTCATTGTCCAGCTCTCACATGCATACGAGGCGATTGGAAATATCATGGCTTGTGTCGGGTGCACCTTAGTCCTCAAGGAGATATCCTTGCTCCTCAGCACTTGAGACAGTTCCTTCGCAGTTGACTTTCCCAATGCTACACGTCGTCTAATGTCCTGACTGCTGTTTCCATTGGCATCGATTGTAGAACCAAACAACGTGAATTCTTTGACAACTTCAATCTTCTCTCCATTTATTGTGATGCTGCTCATTGGTCCAGTTGTGAGGATTTTTGTTTTCTTTATATTTGCATACTACAAGTTGTTAATGAGTCTTCTTCCAATCCTGATGCCAAATTCTTCTTCATATAATCCCCATCCCACTGCCACCGAGCTGATTCTGACTCATTATGACCCTATAGGTCAGACTAGAATTGCCTTATAGTGTTTCCAAGGCTGTAAATCTTTACAGAAGCAGATTACCTCATCTTTCTCCTGAGGAGTGGCTCGTGGGTTCAAACCACCAACCTTTTGGTTAGCAGCCAAATGCCTTAACTACTACACCACCAGAACTTCTTCATATGGTCCAGCTTCTTGGATTATTTGCTTAGTATACAGATTGAATGAGTACAGTGAAAGGATACAACCCTAACACAGACCTTTCCTGATTTTAAACCATGCAGTATCCCCTTTTTCTGCTTGTTTATGTACAGATTCCTCATGAGCACAATTAAGTGTTTTGGAATTCTCATTCTTCTCAGTGTGAGCCATAATTTGTTATGTTCCACACAGTTGAATCTCTTTGCATAGTCACTAAAACACAGGTAAACATCTTTTTGGTATTCTTTGCTTTTAGCCAAGATCCATCTGACATCAGCTGTGATATTCCTTGTTCTACATCCTCTTCTGAATCTGGCTTGAATTTCTGGCAGTTCCTTATCAATGTACTGCTGCAACTGTTTTGGATTACTTTCAGCAAAATGTTACTTGTATGCAATATTAATGATATTGTTTGATAAATTCCGTATTCTGCTGGATTACCTATTTGGAATGGGCATGAATATCATTTTTTTTTTTTCAAGTTGGTTGGCCAGGTAGCTGTCTTCCAAAATTTTCTGGCATAGATGAGTGAGCACTTCCAACATTGCATCCATTGTTGAAACCTGTTAATTTCTATTCCGTACATTCCTGGAGCTTTGGTTATTTTACTCAGTATTTCAAACAATTTTATTTTATTTTTAACTTTTTTTTTTTATTTGGGTGAAAATTTACAGAGAAAATTGGTTTTCCATTCAACAATTCATACACATTTTGTTTTGTGACATTGACTGCAATCCCCACAGTATAGCAACACTCTTCCCAATTCCTCCCTGTGTTTACCAGTTCTATTCTTCCTTATTTCCTACCCCTTAGTGCTTTCTGAGATTGATCCCTGGGCAAATGCTGACCTTTTGGTCTTGTACTGTTGATTGTTCTAAGGACTACATACTTCTCTAGTGTTATTATTCACCTTATAGACTTGTCTATCTTCTGGTTGAAAGTGAAGCCATGGGAATGAATTCAGTTCCAAGCCTGAAGGATGATAAGGACCATAGTCTTGGGGGTTCAACAATCTCTATCAGACCAGTAAGCCTGGTCTTTTTCTTTTCATTTCTTTTCCTTTGCCATTTTGAGTTTTGTTCCACATGTTTCTCCTGCGCTATCCAGGACCACCTCCTGTGATCCCATTCAGAGCTATTAGCAGTAGTAGCTGGTCACCATCTAGCTCTTCTGGTCTCAGGGCCATGGAAGTTGGGGTTCATGTGGTCCATTAGTCCTTTGGGCCAATTGTTTTCTTGCATCTTTGATTTTCTTCACTCTCCTTTGCTCTGGTCAGGGAGAGACCAACAGTTGCACCTTAGATGCTACTCACAAGCCCCAGCCACTACTCACCAAAGTAGGATGTAGAACACTGTCTTTGTGGACTATGTTATGCCAATTGACCTTGGTATCCTCTGAAACTATGATCCTAAGTCCTCAGTCCCAGAGACTCATTCCCGCAAGGTGTTGGGCAATGGCTAAGAAATTTTCATAATTTTGTCCCTGGAGCCTGTTTTTTTTTTTTTTGCCAACACCTTCAGTGTAGCTTAGAGTTCTTCCATTGGTTCTATTATATGCTACCTCTTGAAATGGTTGAACATTGACCAATTCTTTCTGGTAAAGTAACTTCCATTTTCCCATAATGCTTCCTGTGTCATTCAATATCTTGCCTACAGAATTCTTCAGTATTGCAACTTGAAGCTTGGATTTTTTCTTCAGTTCTTTCAGCTTGAGAAATGCCAAGTGTGTTCTTCCCTTTTGGCTTTCTAACTCCAGGTTTTTGTACAATTAATTATATTACTTTACTTTGTCTTCTTGAGCTACCCTTTGAAATCTTCTGTTCAGCTCTAATTTCATCATTTCTTCCATTTGTTTTTACCTACTCTCTGTTCAAGAATAAGTTTCTGACATCTATTTTGGTCTTTTCTTTCTCTCCTATCTTCTTAATGACCTTTTGCTTTCTTTATACGTGATGTCCTCGATGTCATCTCCCAACTTATCTGATCTTCAGTCATTAGTGTTCAATGCATCAAATCTATTCCTGAGATGGTATCTAAATTCAGGTGGGATATATTCAAGGTCATACTTCGGCTCTTGTGGACTTATTTTAATTTCCTTTAGCTTCAACTTGAACTTTATGAGCAATTAATGGTCTGTTCCGCAATTGGCGCCTGGCCTCATTCTAACTGTTATGTTGAGCTTCTCCATCATCTTTTTCCACAAATGTAGTTGATTTGATTCTTGTGTGTTCTGTCCAGTGAGGTCCACACGTATAATTGCCATTTACATTATTGAACAAAGATATTTGCAATAAATAAGTGTTGGTCTTGCAAAATTCTGTCATGAGATCTCCAGCATCATTTCTATCACCAAGGCCATATTTTCCAAGTACCAATCCTTTTTCTTTGTTTCCAGCTTTTGCATTCTGATTGCATGTTTGATCAATTTAGACTGCAGAAGTTGGTAAAAATCTTTAATTTCTTCATCTTTGATATCAGTGGTTGGTGAGAAAATGTGAATAAAAGCCTTATTAACTGAGTTACCTTATTAGTATATGGATATTATTCTGTCACTGACAGTGTTGCATTTCAAGATAGATCTTGAAATATTCTTTTTGGCAATTAATGTGCTGTCATTTCTCTTTAATTTATCATTCCTGGCATAGTAGACCATATGGTTGTCCAATTCAAAGTGGCCAATACCAGTCCATTTCAGCCCACTAATGCCTATGATATTGATCTTTATGTGTTCTATTTCATTTTTGATAACTTCCAATTTTCCTACATTCATATTTCATATTTCCAAACTCTGATTATTAATGGATGTTTGCAGCTGTTTCTTCTCTTTTTGATTAATGCCATATTAGCAAATGAAGGTCCTGAAAGCTTTACTCCATCCACATTATTAAGGTCAACTCTACTTTGAAGACTTTCCCCAGTTGTATTTTGAGTGCTTTCCAACCTGAGGGGCTCATCTTCCAGCACTATATCAGATAATGTTCCATTGATATTCATAAGTTTTCATTGGCCATTTTTTTTTGGGGGGGGCGGGGAAGTAGATAGCCAGGTCCTTCTTCCTAGTCTGTTTTAGTCTGGAAGCTCCACCAAACTTGTCCACCATGAAGGACCCTGCTGGTATTTGAAATACTGGTAATATAGCTTCCAGCATCACAGCAACATGCAAGCCACCACAGTATGACAAACTGACAGATGAGTGGTGGAGCCCTGTCATATACATGGAGAAACTGAGGCTCAGAGAGATTAAATGACTGAACACAATTGTACACTAGATAATAAATGGCAGGCCCAAGTGTTAAACCCAACCTCACCTCATCCTAATCAGCAAAAAGACATCAGGGAAGGTAGTCTGACCTCTCCTAACTTCACAAAGGGGAGAGAATCACCATCACCATCAGCTGCAGACCAAAAGCAGGTCCAGCAATAATGAGGGGGCCCTGCTATTTCTAGACACCATAAGAAGGCCATGACCTCTCTGAATGCCCTTTCCTGATGTATCCGTCTTACATTGTCTTCTGGGACTGCCTGTTGCTGCCCAAAGTCCAGTTTAGTGGAGCTGGTGGGAAGGTTATGCATTAGGCCCTTGTGTGAGGTCCTGGCCCATTCCTTTCACCAGTTCCTGGGTCTCTCTGCTCCCAGTGCTTACACTTGCTCAGATTTCTGCATTTGACTCAGTGTATAGCCTCAGGAGGTCCTCTGTCTCCAGCTTCACTGACCCTGTCTTTGTGCCAAGAGCTTGAAGGGACCTCGTTCTGATACTAAGTTCAAATCAGCCTGTAGTTTGGTGTCAATGACTTGCTCACTGCCTGGCCTGTGTGACTTCAGGCTGGTCACTCTCTGAGCTCAGTTTTCTTAACTGCAGAATGAGCACAATAGCCTCTTTGGAGATTATTGTATTAAATTAGAGTTCATGTGAAAGAATGTTCCCCAAAATCTTGCTTCTCACTTATCTCTTTCTCTGTGTATTCCCAGTTTCAACCACTCTAGCTCGGACTTTCCCAATTTCTCTTCTCACATCCCTTGGGTACCCCCAGACTGAAATGATCTTCATTTACATTTCAGAAGAAACACTAGACTCCTGGTCTAGATCTAATATTTTCCCTGTTTCCCAGGTGAGCAGTCTCAGGCCTTTCCTTGTGGCAGCCTCCTCGCCCTCAGTAGGCATGGGGCCGAGCTGGCCTCTCCCTGAATCTCCTCTCCCTCCTCCCTTCCCTTTGCCTCTGCCCTTTCCTGCTCTCCCTCAGTCTCCTAGGCTCCAGCCTTTTGCTGCTGTTCACCAATTGCCTGCAACTCAATTGCTTCCAGGTTTCTAGTGCACAGTTCATTGTTACTACTTTTGATTAAACTTCCAGTCTCTTTTCAGGTTTATTTCCCTTGGGTTTCCTGGCTTGCTTGGAGCCAGGAGGGAGCAGAGGTGGTTGACTCTGAGGTGGGCTGGAGATTCCGGAGATGATCAGTAAGTTGTGTGTGTGTGTGAGGGGGAATGGACCATTTCCACTTGGAGAGAGGCACCTCGGAGCCTTCCGGATCCCCAGCATCTACATTTTGGAGTGGATTTCTCTAACTTTTGCCCAACCTCACCTCATCCTAATTGGCAAAAAAGATGTCAGTCAGGGAAAGTTGTCTGATCTCTCCTAACTTCACAAAGCAGAGAGAATCACCATCAACATCAGCAGCCCAAGGCTTGTTCCTATGAGACGGAGGTCAGACATGCTGCCACCCTCCAATGTTTTTACCAGTTTTGACACCAACTGTCCTTCCCACGTCACTCTCTACTTACCTGCTGGGTCAATAACTTGTTGCAATGGCTGCACAAAACTCACAGACAATACTCACGATCTTTGGGTTTATTTGGGAATTCAGGATCAGGAATGCTCAGGATACAATTCTTCAATCAGTACAGCCTCCTCACAGCTGTACCTGTAGGGACTCCTCTTTTTGGCCCTCAGCCTCTCTGCCTGGTCTCTGCCCTATTTGGGCAAGTGTTACAAAGCTTTTTTAGCTTTCCCGATAGGTGCACCCCACTCAGCCAGCGAGCCTCCTGCCTGAGAGTACTCAGCTTTCTTGCTCCATGGGCTGGGAATCCTGTTGCTTTGTCAAATACTGGTCTCTTGGTTCTGCTGCCACTGTCTCTCTAAAGGAGGTCCAGCACAGAGATCTCAGTTCTAAGGACAGACTCTACTCCTGGCTATTTCTCTGTCTTGATGTTAGTGAGATCCCCCTTTTCCATTTCTGGAATGGCTTGTTTTAAGCCTAGCAGAATGGCAAAACTGACAAATCCCTCTGTTAAGGTTCCATACACATTACTTACACAATTCCACCTCCACAAGGTGCTCTGTACCTTATTTACATTATTAACAAGCTATCTAATCCCCTTGTAAGCACCTCACATTTACATAGTTCCACCCTGTCATCTGGTGGGAGTCACAAGGATTATAGCTAGAAGGGCCATATCAAGTAACTCACATACAATGGCCATACAGTCTTTTAGTTCCTTTCCTAACTTCATCTGCTGGTCCTACTCAAGTTCCAGTTCCTAAAAACATCTTTTGAAGCATTAGGCTTAGGTCAGCCCAGCCTGCAGTAAACTTGCCATACCCTGAGCTCATTGAGTTGAGTAGATGGCCATCTGTGGGTCTCCACTCTTGGTCCCCAAACTTGGGGCTGACCTCAGCCTCCTTTCTCACTAGGTATCTTCTGCAAGAATAAGCCTTCCTCCTTTCGCACAACAGATGGACCAGTAGATGAGAACATAGGCCTGGGAGTGTGCATCCTAATTTCCAGCCCCACTGTATTTAAGTCATTGTATGACCTTTGGGAAGTCATGCAGCCTTTACTTATGAAATACCCTTTTATTGAATTGGAAATCATTTTAAATAGCCCAGATAGGACTTGGTAGCTGTGGGAACTTGAGCTGGTTCATCAATTCTTTAGTGTCCCCTCATGGGGTTGTGATGAGTTTTAGAGATGGTACATTTAAAGTGTCTGGCTTGGTGTCTGACACATTAAAAAAAAAAAAAAAAAGTGATAGTTGTTATTGTTGCCAATATTGGAATGGGGGTCTTGTGTTTTTTTTTAAAGAATTAAATTCAGAGTATGGAAAGCTAAATACTTCATGGCCTCACCAAGAGGAATTTGGGTGCCCAGGTTATGGAGGAACTTTTCTTGTTTAGTCAATTGGGGTTGGTCCTTGGAACATAGACCAGAAGGAGACTTCAAAGAGTGAAATCCTAAGGTAGACTAAAGGAACAGGAAAAGGGGAGGAGAGACAAGAGGAGAGGAGAGGGGAGAGGGAATCAAATAGAAAGGGCTAAGTCACATGGTGGTGGGTTGCAGCTTGAGTGGGCTAAAGAAACCAAAGGTAGGTATTAAGAACAGGATTTCAAATACTAAATTTTCCTCAGTGTCAACCTCCTCTACCCTCTAAACCTTCAATAAAGTTGCTACTTCCTATGAGAGGGTTTCATTTCTACCTGTAGAAACCCAGGAGAGGGACCCAGTGCAAAAGAGGAAAAGCTGTCTGGGATGCCAAGATGGTCCCCGAACTGAACTATTTTGGGTGAAGACAGTTTGGAGGCAGAGATGACTATAAAAAAATGGAAAAGGCTCTCATCTTCCACCATAAATAAGACGATAACTTCATGGATGAGAATCAGCAGAAAGCTGATTCTTAGAAGGAGAGATGAAGTATATCCCTGCCTTCGTACTTCTCCATTATTTCTTACACCAGCTGTGATAGTTGGAGTTGTGTGTCAACTTGGCTGGACCACGATTCTGAGTGGTTTAAGCAGTTGTGATGTGGGTTATTCCCATGATGAGATTGAATGTATATATTTTGAGCAGCCAATCTGTTGAAAGGGAGTTTCCCTAGGGGTGTGGCCTGCTTCCAATGTATTTATGAACATCCTGGGAAAATGAAACACTCTTCTGTGGCTCTGGATCCTGTTGTGCTCCCTACAACTGTCCATGAGTGAACAGTCCACCATTCGGCCTGGAGATCTTGGATTTGTCATTAGTTGGAGTCAACACCCAGTATGTTG
>NW_006921681.1:8393045-8400478 GCF_000298275.1 Orycteropus afer afer
GATATAGTGTTTGTTTTTCATCAGTAAGTGTTTCAAGTCATCTTCACTTTTGGCAAGCAAGGTTGTGTCTTCTGCATATCACAGGTTGTTAATGAATCTTCCTCCAATCCTAATGCCGCATTCTTCTTCATATAGTCCCGCTTCTCAGATTATTTGCTCAGCATACAGACTGAATAAATATGGTGAAAGAATACAACCCCAACACACACCTTTCCTGATTTAAAATCATACAGTATCCCCTTGTTCTTTTTGAATAATAGCCTCCTGGTCTATGTACAGGTTCCTCACGAGTACCCATTCTTTGCAATGTTGTCCATAATTTGTTATGATCCACACAGTCAAATGCCTTTGCATAGTCAATAAAACACAGGTAAGCATCTTTTTGATATTCTTTGCATTCAGCCAACATCCATCTGACATCAGCAACGATATCCCTCTTTTCACCTCCTCTTCTGAATCCAGCTTGCATTTCTGGAAGTTCTCTGTCAATATACTGCTCCAACCGTTTTGGAATTATCTTCAGCAAATTGAAAAAACTGGTACTTGAAATACTGGTGGCATAGCTTCCAGCCTCATAGCAACACGCAAGCCACCACAACACGACACACTGACAGACGAGTGAGGGCCCTCCCTGGTAGGGAAGAGGTTCTACCTCAGCTGCATCCTCTTCCTGCCACCCTCTTCCACTTCCTGGCCCCCTGAAATATATGCTTTGGCCCCACTGCTCTCCAGTGATCTGGGTGACTTTGGTGCATAGCTGAGGATCTGTCTCCAGAGGCAAAGCCAGGTCCAGGGTTTGAGGCACTGAGCCAACACTGACTGACTGTGTGACTGTCTCAGTTTCTCAGTGCTGCCATAACAGAAATACCACAAGTGGGTGGCTTTAACGAACAGATTTTTTTTTTTTCTCTCACGGTTAGGAGGCTAGCAGTCCAAATTCAGGGCACTGGCTCCGGGGAAAGCTTTCTCTGCCCCTGTAGGCTCTGGGGAAAGATCCTTGTCTCTTTTTGGCTTTTATTCTTCGTTCCTTGGCAACCTCCAGGCAACATCGGGTCTCACCCAGTTCCGTTTCCCCACTTAAGCTGCCCCTAAGCTGGTCCTTTTACAGCTCAAAAGTGATTGGGTCAAGACATACCTTCAGGCGGCTTATGCACAGGGAGACAGCTCAGGGCACAGAAGAGTATGGAGGGATGGTCACTGGGGAGAGGTAACTATGGGGAGAAAGTGGGAGGGGAGCTGTTGCATTGTAAATTTTGGTCAATGACATGAGACAAAATGTATGTGAACTGCTGTATGAAAAGTGAATGTACTCTGTAAATCTTCACCCAAATCAAAATAAAATTTTTTTAAAAAAATTTCTCTTTCTCTCTCTATCTCTCTAAGCTTTACTGGTTTTGCTTCTCTAGAGAACCCAGCCTAACACATTTGGTACCAGGAGTGGTTCTAGAGAGACAAAATCATAAAGATGGGCTTCCTAAAGTTGTTCTCACCACCTCTGTTTTGGTTCTCCAATTTGATTAATCATAGAGGCACTAGGTAACCAGAACACCAGGCACCCTCTTTGCCCTCTCTCTCTCTCTCCAACCCCAGCCCCTGGAGATAGGTCAGATGCTGTAAGTTTAAGAGGACCTTGTCCTTAGGTTAATTAATTTACTGGAATGGCTCACAGAACTCACTGAAGGTATACTTACAACTACCAGTTTTATTATAGTTATTGTTAGGTGGCATCAAGGCAGTTCCAACTCATAGCCACCCTACGTACAGAATAACGAAACACTACCCTGTCCTGAGCCATCCTCGTAATGGTTGCTGTATTTGAGCTCATTGTTACTGCCACCGGGTCAATCTATCTCATTCAGAGTCTTCCTCTTTTTCACTGACCGTCTACTTCACCAAGCATGATATCCTTCTGCAAGGACCGGCCCCTCCTGATAACATGACCAAAGTGTGTGATATGATGGTTCTAGATCAGAATCATCATAAGGAAGACATGCACAGGTGAGGAAATTTCCTGATACAGAGCTGCCATGTCTCTCCCTTCCATTGCTGACCAGGAAGCTCTCAGAGCCTTAGGACTCCAGACATGATAGATGCTAGTTAATATCAACCTCCCAGGTGAATATTTGGTGGTCTGGTCAGCCCCCACTCACCAGCACAAATCTTCAAGGGTGGATGAAAGTTCCATATCAAATAACTGCAATGATTCCAAGAGTGATTTCACATAAATCAAGGACATAGTCCACCTTATTATTATCATATATATATATATATATTTTTTAGTAAAGCTAGGTCCTTTGTCCCACAAATATCCAGAGAAATTAGGAAAAATATGGAATCATCTGACTCATTTTTAAGGCTTCTTTTCACTTAAGTTTTATTTTGAGATTTTTGAAAATTTCAAACCTATAACAAAGTTAGAAGAGCAATACATTGAACATTTTTATATTTTTCACATGCGTTCACCAATTGTTAACTTTTTACCACTTTTACTTTCTCTGCCTTTATTTAAAAAAAATATATATTTTATGACCATTCGGAGGTAAATTACAGACATAATGACTCTTCACATCAACATGCATCTCCTGTGAACAAGGATCTTCTCCTACATAACCATAACAATAAAGTTATCACGCTCAAGGAATTTAACACTGGTACGATAATGTTATCTAATGTTACTGTCCATATTCAAATTTCTCCGATTGTTCTAAAAGTGTCTGCTACAGCTCCCCCCATCCCCATTCAGGATCCACTCAAGATTGCACATTGCATTTAATTATCATGTCCTTTTAGTCTCCTTTTATCTAGTCTTTTGGTCTTTCATGTAATTGACATTTTTTCAAGAGTCTATATCAGATGTCTTATGTGATGTCCTACACTCTGAATATGTCTGATCATTTCCTCATGATTCATTTCAGTTCAAACATTTTTGGTGAGAATACAAAACAGATGATATTGAGTTCTTATTATTGTATTACTTGAGGAGGCGTGTAATGTCAGTTTGTCCCATTTTTGGTGATGTTACACTTGATCTCTAGATTAAGACAAAGTCTGCCATATTTCTCCATTGGAAATGTATCTTTTTCTTTTATAATTAATAAGTAATTGTGGTGAGATCTGAATGACTATCCTATTTCCCAGCAAACTTTCACCCAATAGTTTTAGCATCCGTTGATGTTTCTTGCCCAAATCAATTATTACATTGGGAGTTGCAAAACTCATTTGCTTCTTGAAGGGCCAGTGCAGCTGCGGACATAGGGTTTATATGCCTGGCTATGTGAGCTTCTTCCATGCACTGAACAGGTGGGTGGCTCCATGAGTGTGACTGCCAAGGATAGTCCACAGTGGCCTTCATGACCTTTTATGATTAGCCTTGCCCTTTGCTGTCCTTGGCCATGGGGACTGGCTTCACTAGGCAGACAGCTGTTCTTCCACCAGCTGGAGAGACTTGGTCCCTTGGGACAGGCAGTTGAATGACTGCTAGTCCTGGGGACAACCAGCTGCTGGGAGATGGTTGCTGACAGTGTGTGTGCACGCTAGGTGGGAGGAACATCTCAGGACTTGGCACCCAGAGGAGCACATCTGCTATGTGCCCACGAATTTCAGGGTGCTGGGCTCCAGTCTTAGTTTCCATGGCAATGGACAACCTCCTTCTGCAGTCTTTTTCTCTCTGGACCAGCAGCTGGCAGTGATGGGGCCAAGGGCTTAGTATCAGAGATAGGGGATGGGGAGGGAGCTCCATCAGACCCTGCATGAATATCTTGGAGAAGAGAACTGTAAAAAGGACTTTGCCAGGGACCCTTGATGCCTCCCACTTGCTACAGAATGGACTTTTCCATTCAGCAAGGTATGGCAACACTTAGGTGTCAGCAGGGCCCAGTACCTTTCTTAGGACTTCAATTCAAGCATTAAACAGATTCAGATCCCTGATTTCTTAATCTTACACTATGTAATTTTCTGTTCACATATGTCATTTGTCTTGCTGTACAAGACAGACATTTGAGGTGGATATTATTATCATTCTCATGTTATAGGAGGAGCTCTAGTAGCATAGTGCCTAAGGCACTTGACTGCTAACCAGAAGGCTGGCGGTTCAAACCCACCAGCCACTCCTTGGAAGGAAGTTTGGGCAATCTACTTCCATAGCGATACCACCTCAGAAACCCAAGGAGGGGTTGCTATGAGTCGGATCCGACTCAACAGCACATAACAACAACAACAACATGTTATAGGTATATGAGTTGACACTCAGATGTCTTGCCTATGGTTACATGGCTAGGAAGACTAGGAAACTAGAACAGAATCCAAGGAAACAGTATGATATAGTAATTAAGAACATGAGCTGCAGAGAGGGCTAGTTTCAAATCCTGACCATTTTATGTATTAGCTAGGTGATTTTGACAAAGATGGAAGCAAGTTGGTGGCCAAGGATAGGACCTCTCTGGGTCCCAGGATCTGCTCTTTGATGTATAAGTTAAGATGCTCATGTTATTAATTCACCCAAGACTCTCTCAAGGTTACTTACACCAACCAAAATCCCTAGAGATGGATTCACAAAGCCGTGAGTGGCAGAGACTGCTAGTTGCCTTCTTAACTTCCACTCACTACTTTCTTCTTAGGAATAACTCACTACCATCAAGTCCGATCCGACTCACGGTGACCCCTCGGGTTTCCGAAGCAGTATCACTATGGAAGTAGATTGCCTAATCTTCCTTCCAAGCAGTGGCTGGTGAGCTTGAACCGGCAGCCCTGCACTGCCTCTATTTAGGCTCTATCTAGGCTTCTGGTTAGCAGTCAAATGACTTAGGCACTATGCCACCAGAGCTCCCTCTTAGGAATAGAATTCCAATTTTTTTGTGTGGCACGGTGTCCAGCTAGATAACTACAGTTCCCAGCTTCCCCCGCAGCTTGGTGTGTCCATGTGACTAAGTTCTGGCCTATGAAAACTAAGTATAAGTAATATATTGACCTTCTAGGGAGTCTCTTTAAAAGGGAGTTGTTCTTTTTTGTTTGTTTTCCTCCTTCCTCCTGCCTAGAATGTAGTTGTAATGGATAGAGTATCAATAGCTATCCTAGACTAAGAGGTGACCTTGAGGATGGAAGAGCACAAATAGAGAAGGATCCTGGGTCCCTGGTGACTTCATGGAGTAGCCTTACCAGCCCTGCACTGCCCCTATCTAGGCTTTTGTGTATGAAAGTATAAACCCTTGTGTGTTTGAGCCAACAATTCATAGGGATCTGATACTTGTAGCTGAATGCATTCCTAATCAATACCAAGTGATCAATTAAGAAAAAGCCCTTCCAATGACCCTGATTACTACTCACCCACCATCCAGGACACCTAGACTGAAGTATTTATCAGAAGTTATGACTGAGTATGGAGTTGGCCCTGGGAAGTGTCTGACCTGGGCATGTATGAGCCTGGTTTACACTCTGTAATGGAGGGTGTCAGTGACCGTGAGGTTTCCTGATGGTCAAAATATTGCCAGTCCTCCAGACGAGCTGAAGGAAACTGCCCAGTGTCCCTCTTGGCTGTTAACTTGCCCTGGCAGTTGCATGACCTGAGTGGGATGGCCTAGAGTGGCCAGACCCAGCAGAAAAACTTCTCAGTTAAAGCACTGTGGGCCCTGTTCCAGTGGGCAATGGGAAGGATGCCTGCCTTTCCTGTTGTATATAAAATACAGAATTTAGAGTTTTTGAAATTTGGCCTGTGGTGCCAGGTATGATGGCCGTTGGAATGGTGAAGCCCATGGACACCAAGGAAGGGATCAGGCACATTGGTCATCTCTTCCAAATAGAAGTGCCCCATGCCTCCCCCTTGCTCCATCCCTAGACTCAGGGATACAGGGTCCTGATGGAAGAGGGACCTGGGGAGGGGATGCAGAAGTTATTGGAACTTGGCAGCAGATGAGGTCTTTGTGATGCCTCTTTCTGAGTCAGGAGGGTCCCGGTTGTTGCTGAAGCAAAGTCCCAGAGCACACTGAGACTGGAGACCTGCTCTCAGAACCTTGTCTAATCTATATGACCATGAAAATCAGGCATTGGCCCCAGAGTCTGTGACTTAATTCCCATTTTTCTGATTGGCCTTGCTATGAGCCATGTCCTTCCCCTTCCCCGCAAAACCACATTTCTGGTCTCTCTGAATCTCTTAACAGCCTCTTTGGTCCTGTGATCCCCACTGAAGGACAGGGACCTCCCAGAGCCTCCATCGTCCTTCCGATACGTGCCTAGTCTGCATCAACCTCAGTCACTTCATTGGTAAAATGGGGATAATACATGCATCAAGTCATAGGGCTGCTGACAATTAAATGCAATAAAGTGTATGGCCAGCACACAGGGTGGCAAAGACAGTGAGAAACCATCAGCTTTCTCTCTTGGGGGTGAAAGGTCAGGCTGGAGGAGAGGCAAGTTCAGAGGCTGGCTTTTGTTTTTACCACTGGCCCCCTCCTTTCAAGACCTGGAACCATAATTCCCACCCCATCTCCCTCCAAGGCTGCCTAGGTGGTTTTGGGGACAGGGCATGGGTGTGGGGTAGCCAAGCAGGTACAATGGCTTGTTTATTGTCTCTCGCCTGGAACACAATGGTCTCCTTGCCGGACCATCTATTTCAGTGGAAACCTTTGCTGAGATTTATCGTCCTGTTCTTGCTGGCTGCGGACTGTGAGAAGGTAAAAAATGTCCTTTTTTGAGGCAATAAAATATAAAATGGAACCCAATTTCTCTCCAGGGTAAGAGTCATTATGTTTGACAATGGCTGTAAAGCCTATGGCTGGGAGGGGTGGAGTCAGGCTGCTATCTGGGTGGAGGAGGGGAGAGGGGTAACTCTTACAAGAGGGAGATTTGGTGCATCACCAAAGTAGTCCTGGAAGAAGCCTTGGGCCAGTGATGCCAACCCACAGCCCATCTTATGGTACGTGGATTCAGTGACATTTACCAAGCACCCACTCTGGGCAGGGAGAGAGGAGAAGGCTACTCTGTTTGCCATACCTGACATGTTGTTGAACATGTAATAGACATGTGCTCAATTAAATCAAATTGTTGAGTGCCAAGGAGTTTAGATCTTACCCAGGGGGCACTAGGGACCCAAGTTTTCAGGATATGTATGTGTATGTGTGTTTATATTTTTTGAGATATAACTTACAGAGTAAAGTGTACAGATCTTAAGTGTACCATTTAATATTTTTTTCACATGTACACACGCCTGTAACTACCACTCTGAGCAAGATACAGAGCATTTACGGACAGAGAGATAGCTGCTATAAAGTCAACTCTAACTCATGTACAACAAAATGAAATATTGTCCAGTCCCATCTAGCTTTTACTAGATTTACCTATTATTAGTGTTTTGCCCTATTTTTTTTTTTTATTAGGATTTGGGTGAAGATTTACAGAGTAAATTCACTTTTCATACAGCAGTTCACATATACTTTGTCTCA
>NW_006921681.1:8404298-8405247 GCF_000298275.1 Orycteropus afer afer
GCACTTGACTGCTAACCAGAAGGCTGGCAGTTCAAACCCACCAGCCACTCCTCGGAAGGAAGGTTGGGCAATCTACTTCCATAGAGATACCATCTCAGAAACCCAAGGAGGGATCACTATGAGTCAGGTTCAACTCGATGGCACATAATAACAACAACAGAGTCTATATTCAAATCTCCCCAAATTCTAGATGGCCTTTTTAGCTGCTTTATGTATTGTTTTAAATTCAGGTTCCAGTTAGGATCATTTAAGCAGACTGCTCACCTCCACAATCCTGTTCCAGTATTGGAATGTCTGTAGGCCCAGCCCAGCATTCAACCATGACACCGGGTAAGCACATGGTAAGAACAAAGCAGGGTAGCATTAAGAGTGCCAGCTTGGGAGCCATGATGTCTGAGTTTAAACCATGCCTCATCATTTCCCAGCTGTGTGACCTTGGGAAAGTTACTTCATTTTCCTGTGCTTTGGGTGCCATAGCTACACAATGACCATGATACTAGCATCTATCTCATAGGGTTATTGTGCAGAGCAAATGAATTAATACATACAAAGTGCTCAGAACAGAGTGTGGCTATATTGTAGGTCACTGTGCATACCTTACTGATTTTCATCACAGAGACAATTATTATTCTGTGTCTGGTGATCAAAGCATTTTGTGTCAGACACATTTCCATGAGCCTCCTGAGCTGCTTGCTGCCATTGTGCAGTTGGGAAACCTGCCAGGTTTACATTGCTGCTGTGATGCTCTCCATCTCGGCTGAGGGAGGTTGCATTGTTTTGGGAAAATTGCACTGAAATAGGTGTCAGAAAACCTAGACTCTAGTCCTGGCTTTGGGACCTCTAGTGGTGTAGTAAGGAGCTCTGGTAGCATAGTGCCTAAAGCACTTGACTGCTAACCAGAAGGCTGGCGGTTCAAACCCACCAGCCACTCCTTGGAAGGAAGGTTGGG
>NW_006921681.1:8406537-8408238 GCF_000298275.1 Orycteropus afer afer
TTCTCAATGTGATCCATAATTTGTCATGATCCACACAATCAAATGCCTTTGCATAGTCAATAAAACACAAGTAAACATCTTTCTGGTATTCTTTGCCTTTAGCCAAGATCCATCTGACAACAGCTATGATATCCCTTGTTCCACGTCCTCTTCTGAATCCGGCTTGAACCTCTGGGTTTTTGTGTAGTCCTGGCTTTACCTCTAACTTGCTGTGTGACCTTGGACAAGTCACTATCCCTCTCTGGCTCCAATCTCCCTCCCTCCCTCTTTTCCTTCCTCTTTCAATTGTATTGACTGAATATTTCTTTTTCCCTCTCATTCCATTTTTTTCCTGATTTTGATTTTCATTCTATTTCTATTCTCTTTTAATTACCCTAGGAATTTTAATATGCATATAAGTTATAATTGTCATCTACAATCTGTCTTCATCTTCTCCCAAACAATTCTAAGGCCTTAAAATGCTTTACCTCTGATCACATCCCCTTTCACCTTAAATACTGTAGCATCTGTCTTCTAAGAACAGTGTTGCATTGTATATTGATTCTCTCATTTGTGTTCAACCCCACAAAGTAAACATTTGAAATAGTTAATGTTCATTTAAATCTATTCCTGTTTACTTTTCTCCCCTCATTAT
The DNA here is from genome assembly GCF_000298275.1 of Orycteropus afer afer. Lineage (NCBI taxonomy): Eukaryota > Metazoa > Chordata > Mammalia > Tubulidentata > Orycteropodidae > Orycteropus > Orycteropus afer. Next base: position 8,407,172 of record NW_006921681.1, read on the forward strand.
TTCTTGCATCTCAGACCTTCCTGCTGGGATCATTTTCCTTTTTCCTGAAGTTTATTCTTTAAAACTTCCTTTAGTGAGAATCCTGGTTATAAACTGACAGTTTTTGCTTGCCTGAAAATGTATCTTGCTCTCATTCTTAAAAAAAAATCGTTTCAGAGGTTATAGAATTTTGAGGTGACAGTTATTTTCCCTCAGCTATTTGAAGGTGTTATTCTACTGTCTTGTGGCTTCCAGAATTTCTTTGAGAACCAGCTATCAGTCTACTTGACATTACTTTTTAGTTAATCTCTCTTTTAACTCTGGCTGCTTTTAAGATCTTCTCTTTGCCTAGAATGTTCCATAGCTTCACTATGGGATGTTTCAGTATAGGTCTCTTTTTACTGATCCTGCTTGGGATTCATTGAGCTTTCTGAATCTGAGGATTGGAATCTTTCATTAGTTCTAGAAAACCCTTAGCCATCATCTCTTTGAATTTGAATCTCCACTATTCTTGCTAATTCCTCCTTCTGGAACTCTGATTGGACACATTTTAGATCTTTTTGCTTTGTCCTACACATTTCTCAATCTCTATTGTATTTTCCATTTCTTTGTCTCTCTGCTGTCTTCTGAGAAATTTATTCTTATCTCTTTTTCAGTTCACTAATTCTCTTCTCAGCCACGTCTCTTCTATTTAACCCTTGAATTAAGTCTCTAGTTCCAATGATTGTACTTCTTATTTCTAGATGTTATTATTTATTTTTTCAAATCACTTAGTAATTTTTCATAATCTAATTTCTCTTCATCATGCTTATGGTACTCACTTTTACATTTTACATTATGTTATTCTTAGTTGCCATCGAGTTGATTTCAACTCATAGCGATGCCGTGTATGTGGAATAGAACTAACTGCTCTGTAAGGTTTTCAAGGCTGTGAACTTTTAGAAGCAGATACTCAGGTCTATCTTCCAAGGTGCTTCAGATTATATATAAGTAAACTCTATACTCATATGGGAGCTCTGGTAGCATAGTGCCTAAGGCACTTGACTGCTAACCAGAAGGCTGGCGGTTCAAACCCACCAGCCACTCCT
>NW_006921681.1:8408973-8415394 GCF_000298275.1 Orycteropus afer afer
CTTCCTTCCGAGGAGTGGCTGGTGGGTTTGAACTGCCAGCCTTCTGGTTAGCAGTCAAGTGCCTTAGCCACTATGCTACCAGAGCTCATCATACGGGCAGGCTTTGGGTTGACCAGATGTCTCCAGAGAAATGCTAGGTTTAATGCTAGCTCACTGGCTTTTCTGGAGTTGCCTTTCTTGCCCTTTATGGCCTCTTGAGAGTTTTCTTTACTTTCCCACAAGCCTATTAATGCATTTAAAAATATTTTCAAATAGTTCATCCACAATTTTAGCTCCTATAAGAGGAGCCCTGGTGGCAAGTGGTTAATACACTTAGCTGCTAAATGAATGGTTAGTGGTTCGAACCCACCAGCTGGCTGTGCAGGAGAAAGATGTGGCAGTTGGCTTCCATAAAGATTACAACTTTGGAAACCCATGGGGCTGTTTTACTCTGTCCTATAGGGGTCGCTATGAGTCAGAATAACTCGACAGCAAAGTTTTGGGCTGTTTTGTTTTGTATTGGGAAAGTATCTCCAGATTAGACTATGTCAACCATGTGGCCCCGTTTTATTTGTTCTTTATTTCTCCTGTTCAACAAACATTTCCTTGAACACTGTCTCAGTTGCCTTTGTTGTTGTGTGCCGTCGAGTCAGACCCAACTCATAGTGACCCCTTCTTGGGTTTCTGAGGCAGTATCACTATGGAAGTAGATTGCCCAACCTTCCTTCCAAGGAGTGGCTGGTGCGTTTGAACTGCCAGCCTTCTGGTTAGCAGTCAAGTGCCTTAGGCATTATGCTACCAGAGCTCCTTCTCAGTTGCCTAGTACTGCCGAAACAGAAATACTGCCAGTGGGTGGTTTTAAAGAATAGAAATTTATATTCTCACAGTTCGGGAGGCTAGAAGTCTGAATTCAGAGTGTGGCTCTAGGGGGAGGTTCTCCCTTGTCTATTTCAGCTTCTAGTAGCCAGCAATTCTTGGCATTCCTGGACTACATACAGATGCATCTGTGTCTGGAGCTATTTTGGTCTTTCTATAACTCAGAAGTAATTAGGTTTAGGAACTACCCTGCACTGGCATGATGTCATTAATATAACCAAAGAACCCTATTCCCAGACAGAGGCATATTTATAGGTACAAGGGTTAAGATTTCAACACATATAGGGGTGTGCGTGGGGGACACAATGCAATCTATAACAAGCACCTACTAAGGACCAAGTCCTAATTAGGCCAAAGGGGATACAGAGATCGGTAAGACACAGTCCCTGCCCTGGGGGGTGCACCATGAAGTAAAAGCCCTTGAAATGTGACTGGATAGCATTTGGGTAACAATACCCATAACACAAATAACGACAACAGCTGCCATTGATTGCACTCCTCTGCCAGGCCAGGCACCGGACCAAGTTCTCTAGATGTGTCATCGCATTAACTGTTTTCAGCAGCCCCATGAGGGAGGCACTATGATTAGTCCATTGATGAAGGACACTGAGGCGCAGAGACATGAATAACTTGCTGTAGGTGTCATAGTAACAAGGTGACAGAACTATAGTAGGAAGCCGGTCAGTCTGGCCAGGAACCTGGATCTTAAACTGTTAGGGGATGGTACCCCCTCCCCCACAATGTCAATCCCCTCCCCACAGCCACCTGGCCCACCAGTGACCTCCTAGCCTTGCCGTGAAATCTGGGCCAGACACATGCTGGGGCGTGACTCCCTCCCAGCCTGTCCTTAGAAAGACCTCCTCCCTGCCAAGAAGTAGCTCTATAAAAAGGATATTTTGAGAGCAGCCTCATTAATATTCTTTCCTTCTGTCATGTTGGCAGGGAGCAGTGAGCTACTAGGGGAGGGGGATTGTGCACCTAGCAAGAAGAGGGGTCTTGTGACACTATCCACGGGAGGGGACTAAAGATTGACAGAGGGGTCAGGATGGGGGGAGGGATGAGAGGAGTCTCTGGGGGGGTCTGCAAAGGAAGAGGAGGGAGGGCTGGAATAGATGAAGGATGGGGACGAGTTCCTCTCCCTGGGAGGACAGAGACACGGCCATCTCTCTGCTGGGGGCCGACTCCTTTAGGAGTGAAAGGGGAGGATATTCCTTACAATTAGACTAACCACACACCGCCCCCCACATGACGACTGGGGAAGGACTGGGACAGCCGGAGCCATCTCTTTGACCCCAGCACACTTAGCAGAGAGCTAGGCTCTGAGCTTTGAGGGCCATGTAGATAGATAACCTAGCATATCTGCAAAAACAAAACAGAACAGCTTCCATCAAGTCAATTCCAGCTCCTAGTGACACTTTAGGACAGAGTAGAACTACCCCGTAGGATTTCCAAGGCTGTTAATCTATTTTTAAAAAAATACATTTTATTGAAATATAATTTATGTGCAGTGAAATATACAAAACTAAAGTGACATGGGTCAATGTTTTTTTTTTTTTTTTTTTTGCGGTGTTCCTTCCCCCCTCCCTCCCTCCCTCCCCTGGTAACCAACAAAGAAAGTTTCCTTCCATAGATAAACCTTTCCTTGACTTTTTGCAGTAATGAACTAATACTATTTTTGTCCTTCTGTGATTCACTTATTTATCAAAGCTGAAAATCTTTATGGACGCAAACTGCCTCATCTTTCTCCCTCAGAATGGCTGGTGGGTTCAAACTGTGGCCTTTTGGTTAGCAGCTGAATGCTTTAATAACATATGTAATTAAATCTACATATATATATATATATATATATATATATATATATATAGCCATAATCCATTCATCAGATATTTAACTCCATCTGCAGATAACCATAAATATCTGATGAACAGATCATGGCTATGTTTTTTTAAATTTTAATTACATATGTTTTACCTAAATAAGGAGCTCTGATGTCGTAGGGCCTGAGGCACTTGACTGCTAACCAGAAGGCTGGTGGTTCAAACCCACCAGCCACTCCTTGGAAGGAAGGTTGGTCAATCTACTTTTGTAGTGATACCGCCTTGGAAACCCAAGGAGGGGTAGCTATGAATCGGGTCCAACTTGACGGCACATAACAACAACATACCTAAATAAGCTTTGGTGGTGTAGTGCCTGAGGCATTTGGCTACTAACCAGAAGGCTGGTGGTTCAAACCCACCAGCCACTCCTCAGAAGGCAGGTTGGTCAATCTACTTCCGTAGTGATAACACCTCAGAAACCCAAGAAGGGGTCGCTATGAGTTGGTTCCAACTTGATGGCAGTGAGGTTTTTTTTTTTTTATATATATACCTAAATATACACTTGTTATATATGATGTAAGCACCAAAGAGCATCTTACAGAGAAAAAAAAAAAAAATTCTCTCTTTTATCCCACTCCCTTCTCATCCCTCCATAAAAGTAACTGCTGTTAACAAAATTGGGGTATCTCTTGCCAGACTGATTTCTGGAGTGCATGAATTTGTACTCTGAGTAGGATACCACACGCTCCACACAGACATACAGCAGAAACCCCTTGCCTCACACGTACACACAACACCAGGGTCCTCTCTACCCTGACCGTCAGCACCCACAGGCCTACGAGAGCTCCCCATTCTCCCTCTTCTATTAGCAGGTCCTGCCTTTCTCACTTAAGCTCCTCGTGGCCTCAGGCTCAGTAGGGACTCTGAGTTGAATTCCATACTCTGGCCCATTCCACTTTTATAAAGAGGGAGAAGAAGGGGCAGGCATTGGGAAGAAGGCTGGAAGGTGGGATGGGTCCCTAGGAGAGGGTCCCCAAAGGGTGGGGAGATAAATAAAAAGGCCCATAGCACGATGGTTAAGCAGCTGGCTACTAATGGAAAAGTTGGTGGTTTGAACCCACCCAGCAGCTCTGAGAGAAAAAAGAGTAGTGCCTAAGGCACTTGACTGCTAACCAGAAGGCTGGAGTTTCAAACCCAGCAGCCACTTCTCAGAAGGAAGTTTGGGGAATCTACTTCCGCAGTGATACCGCCTCCGAAACCCAAGGAGGGGTGGCTATGAATCGGGTCTGACTCGATGGCAAATAACAACAACAATCTGTTCTGGTAAAGATTACAGCCTAGAAAATCCTATAGGACAGTCTACTCTGTTACATGAAGTCACCAAGAGTGGAAAATGATTGACAGAGTTCTGGTAGCATAGTGCCTAAAGCACTTGACTGCTAACCAGAAGGCTGGCTGTTCAAACCCACCAGCCACTCTTCGGAAGGAAGGTTGGGCAATCTACTTCTGTAGTGATACTGCCTCAGAAACCCAAGGAGGGGTCACTATGAGTTGGGTCCAACTTGACAGTACATAACAACAACAACAACAACAACAACAACAAGCACTCACTCACTGCCAAAGAGTCAGACCTGACTCATAGCGACCCCTCCTTGGGTTTCTGAGGCAGTATCACTACGGAAGTAGATTGCCCAACCTTCCTTCTGAGGAGTGGCTGGTGAGTTTGAACCGCCAGCCTTCTGGTTAGCAGTCAAATGCCACTGGGAAAGCTCTTTTTCCTCCCCTTCCTCCCTCTACCTCCTCTTCCCTCCCCACCTATCCCCCACCCCACTCTGAAGGGTCTCAGCCCCCATCTCCTTTCTGATCTGGAACCCAGCATGGAGGTCTCAGATCCCTCTGAAGGCTTGTCATGTCTGCATTTAATGAAGTTTAATTATCTTCCAAGATTCAATGAATAATTATAAATCTTTTCAAGATGCAATCACACAGGTTCATGCTTCATTAGTGGTGGAAAAATCAATTGTAATTCTTCTCTTCTGGAGATCAGTCTGTTTGTACATGCACTTCTCTTCCTCACCCCACTTGTCTCCCCCAAGAAGTACATGGGAAGCCTGGGTTTTTCCTTCAGAATTGATGATCCTTGAGCAGGGCGGGGAAGGAGAGCCAGGCCCAGGTGGAGGAGGAAAGAGAGGGAGAGAAGGAGGGTCTGGTGGGGAGCAGGCCTGGGAAGATAGTTACAGCAGGAGAGAGAGGAGGGGTATGCACCGGGGAAGAGCTGAGAGGAGGGTTCATCAGGGCCGCTAGAAAGCAGAGCGGTTCTTAATCTTATCAGGGGGTCACAGACTCCTTTGACAAATCTAATGGAAGCTAATGCACCCAGACAGCCTGGCGAGAATCCAGTATGCTACAGTCCTGAGACCTTTCCCCATGCACTCTGGCCTCCCAAGGGCCTCAGATAACTCAGAAAAGACAAGGCCGTTCTTGGTCGTTTGGAACATTCCTCCATCCTTGAGAAACCAGGACATCTTCCGGGAGCTGGCTGCCAGCTGAGATAAGATCTCAGTGAGCCCTGGTCCTGAGCATCTTTGCTAGAGCCTCATCTTCTAAGAAGCCTATTTCCAACACCTCCTTTGCCCAGTCCAGGCTCTGCCACCAAGACTTTTATCTTGTACTGGAAGGTGGTGAGGTGTCTTGTGTTTACATAGCAGAGAGAAACCGGGCTCTATAAGGGCCTTTGGGGGCCACCAGGACATAGAAAAGTCCTTACACGATCAGCCAGACGCATGGAGGGACCCCCCCCTCCCCCCAAAAATCAAACCAGTTACCATTGAGTCGATTCCAACTCATGGTCAACCCCATGCGTGTCAGAGTAGAACTGTGCTCCACAGGGTTACATGGCTGTGACCTTTTGGAAGCAGATAGCCAGGATTTCCTTCTGTGATGTGCCTGAGTAGGTTTGAACTGCCAACCTTTTGTTTAGTAGACAAGCGATTAATTAATTGAACTACTCAGGGACTGCAGGGGGACCAACAGGAAGCCTTCTTGCATACACCTGGGCTCCTCAACGCCCTGTGGTGACCCTGTGGTGAATGAAGGATGGGACCCCACCACCTCCTGCTGCTGCTAGCCCAGCTTCGCTCCCTTAGGCTGTCCTTTGAAGACTGTAAGCAGCACTGTTAAATAGCCCCAGGTCTCTGAACCAGTTTATTCTGGTTTGACTCCCTGCTAAGAACTTGTATTTCCATTCCAGATATACTGAATCAGAATCAACCTTTTAAGATCCCTTGATGAGTCTTACAGATCCCGGGTGATTCTTATGTATGCATAGAGATCACCTCGGGACCTTGTTAAAATGTAGACTCTGACTCAGTGTATCTGGAATGGAAATGCACATTCTCAGCAGGGGGTTAAGCCAGAATGAATCAGTTTGAAGCCCTGCATAGAGCTTTCTGCAACAATGAAAATGTTCTGAGCTGTCCAACAAGGTAGCCACCAGTCACATACAGCTATTCAAGTTTTAATTAATTAATATTGTTGTTGTTGTTGTTATGTGCCATCGAGTCAGACCTGACTCATAGCGACCCCTTCTTGGGTTTCCGAGGCAGTATCACTATGGAAGTGGATTGCCCAACCTTTCTTCTGAGGAGTAGCTGGTGGGTTTAAACTGCCAGCCTTCTGGTTAGCAGTCAAGTGCCTTAGGCACTACGTTACCAGAGCTCCTAAGGGCCTGAAAAATTGATTTTTAAAAA
>NW_006921681.1:8415494-8433097 GCF_000298275.1 Orycteropus afer afer
AAAAAATTCAATTTCTCAGGCTCATTAGCCATATTTCAAGTGCTTAACAGCCACACACGGCTAGCGGCTGCCACACTGGACAGTGCAGATATGGAATCTTCCCATCACTGCAGAAAATTCTCTAAGTTCTGTTGGCCAGTGCAGGTCTAGAGTCTTTGTGCACGTTAGCACCCCACTAAATCTCGCAAAGTCCAGAGACTTCAGGTTAAACATCTCCAATTTGGCCCTGAATGGGTTTCCTTTCGCTGCTGTAACAAATCACCACAAACCTAGTGACTCCAAACAACACAAATGTGTTATCATACCATTCTGGAAGTTAGAAGTCCTGCATCGGTCTTATTGCTCGTTAGTTTCTGTCCAAGCTGATTTTAACTCATGGCAACTCCTCATGTGCAGAGTAGGGCTGTGACTTTTCCCGAAACAGATTGCCAGGCCTGTCCTCTGAGGAGCCTCTGGGTGAGTTTCAATGTCCAACCTTTCTGCTAGTATTTGAGCATTTAACCATTTGTGCCACCCAGGGACTCTGTACACTGATATTGTTGTTGTTGGGTGCTCTTGGGTCAATTCCAACTCATAGTGACCCCATGTGACAGAGTAGAACTGCCCTTTACAGTTTTCTTGGCTGTAATCTTTGTGGGAGCAGATCTCAGGTCTTTTTCCCATACACTGGTCTTGGGGGCCTAAAATCAAGGCAGGGCTGCATTGCTTTCTGAATCCATTTTCTTGCCTTTTTCATCTTCCAAGGGCTCCCTTCACCCAGCTTCAAAACCAGCCAACATCCCCCCATCTCTCTCTTTCTCTTTCTCACTCTTTCTTCTCTCATGCACATGCACATGCACACGCATGCACACACACACACACAGGCTCTTTGCTTTTAAGAACTTGTGAGATTAGATTAGCTCCACCTGCATATTCCAAAGTAATCTCCCCATTTCAAAGTCTTTAACCTTGACCACATCTGCAAAGCCTCTTTTGACATGTTAGGTAACATATCACAGGTTTCAGAGATTAGGATGTGTGGTAGTTAAGTTTGTGTGTCAACTTGGCTGGGCCTGGTTGAATGGCTGGGCAGCTGGATGTAGTATTCCCCATGATGAGACTGGTAATCAACTCCATGGTGGAATCTACTGTGAGCAACTGAGTAGCTGCCTTAGGGATGTGGTCTGCTTCCTGTAATAAGCAGAAGCCTCAGGGAATGGTCTCTAGCCCGTGGCACGCTTAGACCCTGCATGTAGCTGTGTCGTTGTTCAGCAGCCTGCCATGCTCTGCCGACCTTGGGACTTACAATGGACTTAAATTAACGGACTGCCATATGGTTTGGTAACATTGGAACTGTGCCTTTTTACTTGTCAAACTTGGGCTTTTCAGCCTCAGCAGCCAGCAGCTGTCAGCGTGGAAGAAAAGCCTCCAGCTTCAGTGGGCCAGAAGCAGGAGGCAGAGCTGGACCCCAAGGTTGAGGGGCTTTCACCCAGCCCCTAGAGCCTGGCACTTTGAACTTGGACTTAAAGCCTCCTGAACTGTAAGAGAATAAACTCCTGTTTGTTCCAGCCATCCCATTTGTGGTATTTTCTTGTCAGAGTGGCACTAGGTAACCAGAGCAGGATGTAAGCATCTTTGGAGGCCATTACTTTGCCCACTGCAGGTCCCAAACCTTCATTTTCCAGACAATAGGATCTGGAGAAGAGGGAGGACTTCTCCACAGTCACACATGGTGCAGTGGGAGCTGCGGTGCTCAGCCAGACCCCCTCCTCAGGTCATGCACCCACCCCCAGGTGCTGGGATTTTGACAGCTGATGACTTCCACCCGGGACCCTCACTGTGAATTATCCTTGGCCAAGGGAAGTTCTTTGATCAGGATTATACTCCTTTCCCCTCAGAGGTATATCTCGGGTATGACAGGTATGATGTGCCCTGGGCGCCACTTGAGGGCGGGTGCCACTGAGCGGTTTCTATTAACCATTGCAGTCTCCACTGCCAGCTGTGAGAGGTCATTCAGCAACTTAAAGCTAATCCTTTCGTATTTGAGATCCTCCATGTGTCACAGGCAGACTGAGTGGCCTTGCTCTGCTGAGTGTGGAAAGAAAAAAAAAGACTTTGCCTCATCATAGCCCAATTTTCATCAGCGAAAGAAAGAAAGGGGCAGTTGTAATTTTCTTGTAGTGACATAGTGTGTAAAGTAAAAGATTAATGAGCTTGACTTGTATTTTTTAACTAATGTGATAGAAACTTATCTACAAGATGGGTGTCAGATATATAGACAGGGATGCAATCTTACATAGGTATGCCTCCGCCTCCCCCCTACTGCCAGGGATGACAGCCTGCTGCCAATGGCTGACTGGTGTGGATATATCTAAGTCTGGTCCCTCTGTGGCCACTCTAAAGGGCCATCTCAGGTCCAGCACTCCCACAGGGTCGGCTCAGATGTCACTGCAACTGTGTGATGCATCAGCTGTTCAGCTGCCACTAGAGAGAGATTACCCAATAAGCACGTTAAGCATGTATTTAAGGCATCAACAAAACAGGGGCACCTGTTGTCCAAAACAAAGACCCATATAAACCAAGCAGGCCGAACACAAGGAAAAGCGAGGCCTACGGTGGAGAGAAGTGATAGGGCACTAAGTAAAATTGATACCAGCTCCAGCACGTGAGAATGTGTCAGCTAGAAATAAAGTTCACACAGGTCATGAGGGCACCCACCTGTGAGATTGTTTAAGCTATGAGGTCCCTACCACTTCAACACATTTATTGACATCTGTCTCCTATGGGCCCCTCCTGTGTAATTGGAACTCCTTATTTAGGCAGGTATCTTGGAAGTATACTATTCCTTTCTAATAAACAGGAGGTGGGGGTGGGCTGTCAAGTGTAGCTCTATCTAAAAGGAAAATATAGTAATTTGTTGTAATATTTTTTCAGACCATTAAATTTTCTTTTATGGCAGCTTTCATTTGTTCATTTATAATTATAGCATTTATTATGAAACAAGTATCAAAATTTAAGTGTGAGCTGTTTAAAGTAAAATTGGTGAAAGTCAATTTTTCATTGTGGAAGATCAACAGAATTTTACACTGACTGTTGACACAACTAGGTTCACAGACTCATTTTCTTTGTTGTAGAATATTCTTTTTGTAGAAAATGTGGTCCATAGTAAGAATCTTAGTACCCTGCAGCCCCTGAGAATTTTATGATCCAGTTCATCCCATTCCGTGAAAATGGTATGTACCACTTTGGCATGCAATTGCTAATATTATACAGAAAACCCAAACCCATTGCCTTCCAGTCTATTCAGACTCATAGCAACCCTATAGGACAGATTAGAACTGCCCCCTAGGGTTTCCAAATCCATAAATCTTTACAGAAGCAAACTGCCTCATCTTGCTCCAGTGGAGTGGCTGGTGGGTTCAAACTTCTGTCTTTAACCACTGTGCCAACAGAATTCCTTTGCTAATATTACAGTTGCATTTTAAAAGAAGTTACATGATGGATAGCTAAGACACACACACACACACATATATATACACATATATGTGTATATAACTCACATATCCCATCCACAAGGATGAGTATGCAAAGGAGGGGCACCACAGATTATCAGTGTTTAGGACTCTCACATGCCTTAATCCAGCCCTGGCTGCCACCCTCACTTTCTTACAGATGTACTTCCTGAGAGACTTCCCGGTCAACCTGCAGCAGCCCATAAGATCAGTTCCACCTTCTCACCTTACCTTGGCCTATAAAACCCTTGATGATCTGGCCCCTGCTAACTTCTCAGCCTCGACAATTCACAGGTATCCATGTTCCAGCCCAAATGAGTTACTTTCCATTTTCCAAATAGTCTGCACCCTCTTTTGCCTCCAAGTCTTTGCTCAGGCTGGGCCCGCTACTCCATCTCCTGGCTAACTTCTCTTCACTCTTTAGGAATCAGATCAAATGTCACCTCTTCCTGGAAACCTCTCCAGACATCCTTCCCCACCCCCATCCTTACCGTCCAGTTTCTAGGAGGACCCCTCCCTCTGAGTCCTTGTGGCTCCCTGGGGCCCCTCTCATGTCACCCTTACCGAAGACTGCAGAGTGAGTGCCATGAGACAGGAAACTGCGTCTTAGTCCTCTCTGCATCTGCAGACATGCATCTTCTCAGAGTGGACGCCCACTGAGTGTTTGCTGACTGACTATGAACTCGGGCAGCCTATGAGGTTGGTCCTATGATCCCTATTTACAGAGGAAAGAGAGGTTGAGAAGGGAGTGAGACCCAGGACTCCTAGCATCGTCCTGAAGACTCATTTTCCCAAGCAATGACGTCCTGGCAGCTCCCCAAGTTCTAACAGGCCAGGAGAGGGGGGTGGAGCTACCCACGGCAGCCTGGATCTCTGAGCCAGATGAACAGGAAGGAGCCACACTCCTGTGTAACGAGTGATTCTTTTTCCACACATATGTTTCTGGTAATCAACTGGCACATCATTAGCCCACGGCAGCAGTTGTCTCAACTCCAAATGAAATGCAAGTGTAATTGGTTTCCTCAGGCCTGCTTGGGCTCCCCCTCCCTGGCGGCCGGGACGCAGGGCTATCGTTCTCAGGGTCACAGTATTCTGCAACTGGAGAAGGGCCTGCCAGTGCACTGCAGCAGGGCTGGACTGGGCTCAGAGGATGAAGTACCCAGCCAATGCTCACCTACCGGGTGGAGGCAGGGCCCTGCTTCCAAATCAAGAATCTGCAGGTCAGGTGGGCAAATAGGTCAGGGAGCCCATTTTCTGTTGTCTTGGACAAGGGCAGGGCCATGGGGTGTCTGGTGCCCAAGGAACCCCCGCCACCACATAGACTCACCACTTACTGAAACTCTCACATGCCTCACGGAGAGGGTCCTTGGAGTCTGGTCTCAACCCCTGCCTCTACCACTTGGCAGCTGAGCCCCTCTGAGCTTCACTTTGTAATATGGAAGTTACATCATTTACTTTGCAGGGCAGTTGTAAGGATGACATATGGCCTGCCCAGAACACTCTCTTCTGAGTTGTTGCTTAATAAATAGATGTTATGATGTGATGATGATAATATTTTACATTTAACTGCTTACATGTGCCAGGTCTTGTTCTAAATGTTTGGCATCTAATATTTCATTCCACCCTTACAGTGATCCGGCAAAGTAGATACTATTACCCCCATATCAGGTACTATTACCCCCTATCAGTGTAGGCTATATCTTAAACTGATAGAACCACTTTTGAGATCACAAAGAACAGATTAGGAACAGAAGAAAGAGCCCTGGTGGTGCAATGGTTAGGGACTCGGCTGCTAACCGAAAGGTCAACAGTTTGAACCCACCAGTGGTTCTGTAGGAGAAAAGACTGGTGATCTGCTTCTGCAAAGATTAACAGCCTAGGAAACCCTATGGGGGCAGTTCGTCTGTGTCCTGTAAGGTTGTTATGAGTCGGAATATACCCGACAGCACATGGCAATGGGAACAGAAGCAAGGAAGCACAAATGGAGAAAAGCTGATGCCATGTGGAGATCAGCAAGGAGCCAAGGAAAGAGAGGCTGAAAGAGATAAGAATTCCCCCCAGACTGGGCAGAGAGAGCCATCCCCTAGAGCTGGCACCCTGAATTTGGACTTTTAGTCTCCTGAACAGTGAGAAAATAAGTTTGTTTTTTAAAGCCATCCACCCACTTGGGATATTTCTCTTATAGCAGCACCAGGAAACTAAGCCAAGTGGCCTCTAGGCTGGGCCTCCTAAAATGACTTCCAGGCACAACAGAGCTGACCCACCAAGGGGCTGCTGCCTCAGAGACTGTTACTCCAACTCTTGAGTCTGATGACAAAGCACTGTAGATGCCATCCTGGGAACAGGAAACTTCTGCTACAACAGCCTCCTGAAGGCTGGGTCCCGGGTACCAGGCACACTAGCAGAAAAAAAACCATACCCTCATAACCCTGTGCCAGCAGAGAGACCTTAGTTACGGGAAGCTGACCTCTCTGCCTCATCCCACCTTCCAGATCTCACACCAGTGCACCCAGAATTCTATAGCTGCAGGTATGTCTGGGAAATAGAGTGTTAGTTGTGCAGCCTCTGCAGTTCAGGAAACTCCCCAAAAGGAGGTGGAAACTTGCCTCTGGCTCGTCCTATGTAGAAGGACATATGGTCACTGCTCCCTCCAGGCTCCCTGTCTCTTCTTGCCTCTGTCCCCCAGCTCCTGGACCTTGACATTAAATGTGGTACAAACAGAGTTCAAATCCTGGCTCTGTTCCTCTTTGTTGTTGTTGTTGTTATGTGCCATTGAATTGGACCGTCTCATAGCGACCCCTCCTTGGGTTTCCGAGGCAGTATCACTACGGAAGCAGATTGCCCAACCTTCCTTCCGAGGAGTGGCTGGTGAGTTTGAACCACCAGGCTTCTGGTTTAGTAGTCAAGTGCCTTAAGCACTATGCTACCAGAGCTCTTCTGTTCCTCTTTAGTTGTATGTTATTGGACAAGTCATCTAATCTTTCTGGCCTTCTTTGTTCTTATCTGTGAAATGGCAATAATAGTATCTTCCTGGAAGTTGTTGTTACAAGGGTTAAATGAGATTACGTATTGCAAAGCTCCCAATATACAGCCAGCCCTGAGCCTGCACACTGGCAGGACTCCTAATATGTAGTCACTGCTACTACAACTACCGCCACCACTTCCTCTCTGCCCTTTCCCTCTTCTGGGGGAAACCCTAAGGTTTAACTGGGAAGAGCTCTGAGCTGTCATTGTGGATCGAATCATTAAACATTTCTAAAATGCAGCTGTGGATTGATCAAATTCTCTGTGCCTTAAGCTCCTTCCTCAGAGTGACTCATTGGGGCGGGGTACAGTGACAGGACCTGATGATTTTTGAGGGGACTAGGGGAAAGAGAATTGGAGCTCTGGTAGGGAGTGCCTAAGGCATTTGACTGCTAACCAGAAGGCTGGTGGTTCAAACCCACCAGCCACTCCTCAGAAGGAAGGTTGGCCAATCTGCTTTGGTAGTGATACTGCCTCAGAGACCCAAGGAGAGGTCTCCATGAGTCGGGTCCGACTCGAAGGCACATAACAACAGGGGAAAGAGAAGGAGCTGTGGTGGTATAGCGCCTAAGGCATTTGACTGCTAACCAGAAGGTTGGCAGTTCAAAGAAGGAAGACTGGGCATACTTCCATGAAGATTTACCATCTCAGAAACCCAAATGGGGTCACTATGAGTTGGAATAGATTCGATGGCAGTGAGTTTGGATTTTTGTTGGTTTGTTTTGGGGGAAAGAGCTCCCTGGTACTCCTGGAGGAGTGAGCCCCTGATTTTGCTGAGCTCCTGGGGAGGAGGAAGGCAGCTTTAGATAAGCCACTTGATGTGCAGTCACTCAAGACAAATCAGAACAATTCCATCTGCTCAGTTGTTTGCTAAGGAAAAATCAGAACATGGTCCTTCCTATCTTTCTATTTTCAAGGCTCGCCTGAGGGGCCACTTCCTACAGGAAGCCCTCCTTTACTGCTCAAACACATCTCAGACTTTTGGTTGGTTGGTTTTGTTTTGTTTTTCTTGACTAACACAGTCTGTTTGACACCCTAGTACGCAGTTCAGCTGTGGGCATGCTCAAGCAATGTGTCCCTAATAATCATTGAAGTAACAACCCTTGCGGGTAATTTGCTTTTTTTAAAGAAAGATCAACTCGAGTAGATTTAATGTTATCTCTCTAATAAGGTCACTGTCACTCATCCCGTGTGCTTCCTTGTGGGGAAGAGAGAGCCATGAGATCTGGGAACAGAGCGGCCTCCGGGGCGCTCTCATCACTGCCACCGCTCGAGGGTTATTAAAGGTCAGGGCAGCTGTGCATGATCGCGAGGCGTGTGCATTGCGATTTTATAGCTTCATTTTCTTTTACTTGCTGGATTTTATTAAACTCTGGACGAGCTTGGATGGGGAAATTATTGAACTGCTTATAATGAGGATAGTTAACCCCGCTGGAGCACTTTCCCACGCCGCAGGTACTATACTCAGAGCTCTGCAAGCGCAGTGTTCGTCTTACTCCTCCCACAAGCCTGGGAAGTAGGTGCTGTTATCATCCTCATTTTAGAGGGGAAAATTGAGGCTCAGAGAGGTTGAGAATTGCTCAAGGTCACACAGCTGCAGAGTAAGCTCTAAAGTAAGCTCCACCGATGGTGGAGAAAGGATTTGAACCTGGGTTTATCTGAGCTAAATTTGCTTTTCTAATTCTTTCAATGTGTACGTTGGCTGCTTCCCATCTACCTGTTCATCTGTTCAGCTATGCACTGTGGAAGGTGCTCAAGGACATCAGATGACTGGCCCAGGGAGCCAAGTCCAACAGCCCTGGGGACCCTACCCTGGACCCCCAGGGGAAAGTTGCTATCCACGTGTATTTGATTCTTAAGGCTACCATAACAAATTACCACAAACTGAGGGGCTTATAAGAACACAAATTTGTTATCTCACATTTCTGGAGGCTAGAAGTACAAGATCAGGGTGTCAGTTATGTTGATTTCTTCTGAGGACCCCAAAGAAGAATCTATTCCATGCCTCTCTCCCACCATATGGAGCTCTGGTAGCATAGTGCCTAAGGCATCTGACTGCTAACCAGAAGGTTGATGGTTCAAACCCACCAGCCACTCTGTGGAAGTAACACTGGGCAATGTACTTCCGTAAAGATTTACAACCTTGGAAACCCAATGGGGGTCGCTGAGTCAGAATCGACTGGACAGCAGCGGGCTGGGGCTCCCACCCTAGCTTCGGGTGACGGCAGTCCTTGGTGTTCCTTGTCTTGTAGATGCATCACCCCAGTCTCTGCTTCGATCATCACATGGCCATCTTCCTTCTGTATTTCTGTCACTCTTCCTTCTTTATAAGGGCACCAGTCACATTGGATTAGGACCCACTCTACTCCACTATGACGTCATAAGAACCTAACTGATAACATCTTCAGAAGCCCTACTTCTGAACAAGGTCACATTCACAGGTACAGGGGCTTAGGGCTTCAACATCTCTTTTGTGGGGACGCAATCCATAACACTGCCAGAGCCGGTCCCGTCCTCCCTCCACACTCAAGGACAAGGCTCCAGCAATTCACTCCTCTCTCTCCTCTGCACCATCAGTTTTCCCTCTCTGCTGGGTCATTCCTGATGCCATAAAACAAGCTATAATTTCTCCCAATTTAAGACAAGGATCTCCTCTCAACCCTGCTTCCCTCTATTTCTCTCTCCCTTTACAGCAGAACTCCTTGAAAGAGTTATTTTACTTGTCATCTCCAATTCCTTTCTTCCTAGTTTCTCTTGAATCCACTCCAATCAAGTTTCATCCCCATAGCCCCATCGAAACTGTTCTTGTCAAAGTCACCAATGGCCTCCTCATTGCTATACTCTGTGGTTAATTCTTTTAAACCTTTTAAAAAATCATTTTTTAATTTAACTTTTTTATTATGGTAGAATATATATAACAAAAATTTACCATGCTAGCCATTTTTGAGCATATAATTCAGTGACATTAGTTACACTCACCATGTTCTGCAGCTGTTACCACTATCGCGTTTCAAATGTTTTTGTCCCACTAAACAGAATTTCAGTGCTCCAGTGTAGTAACTCCCATTTCTCTCTCTTCTCCTTTCTCTGGTAGTGGTGGTTTTGTTGTTGAGTGTCATCAAGTAAATTTCAACTCATACCAAACCTCATGTGACAGGGTAGGACTATCCCATAGGGTTTCCTAGACAGTAATCTTTATGGAAGCAGATTGTCAAGTCTTTCTCCCAGTGGAGCCACTGAATGGGTTTGAAACACTAACCTTTCAGTTAGTAGCCCAGGTCATAGCCATTTGTACCATCAGGGCTCCTGGCAACCACTAATAAACTTTTGCCTCTATGTATTTGTCTGTTCTAAAACTTTTCATATAAGTGTGGTCTATACCCTGTTTGTCCTTTTGCATCGGACTGACTTTGCTCAGCATAATATTTTCAAGATTCATCCATGTCACAGCATGTATTAGACCTTTATTCCTTAATATTCCAATGAAGTCCCTAGGTACTGCAGATGGGTAACATGCTTGGCTGCTAACCAAAAGTTTGGGGGTTCAAGTCCACCCAGAGGTGCCTTGGAAGAAAGACCTGGTGGCTACTTTTGAATAATCAGTCATTGAAAACCCTATTGAGCACAGTTCTACTTTGACACACGTGTGGTCGCCTGAGTCAGAAACAACTTGATGGCAACTATAATGTGTTGTTGTTGTTACATGCTGTCGAGTCGGACTCGACTCATAGTGACCCCTCCTTAGTTTTCCGAGGCGGTATCACTATGGAAGTAGATTGCCCAACCTTCCTTCCGAGGAGTAACTATAGTGTAGGATATAATATTCCAATGGTCAATTCTTGGTCCTCTTTGTATTTATCCTATCAGTGGCCTTTGTCCTTCAGTCACCCCCTCTTCCTTGAAACTATTCCTCTCTTGGCTTCCAGAATACCTTAATCTCCTTGTCCTGCTCTATATATCTGGCTGTCCCTCGGTCTTCTTTGCCAGCCCTTCCTCATCAACCTGACCTCTGAATGTTGGACCGCCCCAGGGCACTGTTCTAGGATTTGCCTTTTCTGTCTACACTCACTCCCTGGATGAGTTCACTCAAGCTCATAGCTTCAACCACCATCTCAATGCAGATGATCCCAAATGTCTATGCTCAGCCCCAATATGTCCCCTAAACTCCAGACTCAAATATCCAGGTGCCTACACAACATCCTATTGTGAAAAATGGAATCCTAAAACAATTGTGCTCATGAGAAATGTGTACTTTGACCAAGATGTGTACTTTGAACAGAACAAGGAGATACTACATTAAAATCAGGAAAGGTGTGCATCAGTGTTGTATCCTTTCACCATTCTTATTCAGTCTGTATGCTGAGCAAATAATCTGAGAAGCTGGACTATATTAAGAAGAACATAGCATCAGGATTGGAGGAAGACTCGTTAACAACCTGAGATATGCAGATGACACAACCTGGCTTGCTGAAAGCAAAGAGGACTTGAAGCACTTACAGATGAAGATCAAAGACTATGGTCAGTGTTCAGTATGGATTACTTCCCAACATTAAGAAGGTAAAACCCTCACAACTGGACTAGTAAGTGATATCATGATAAATGGAGAAAAGATTGAAGTTTCCAGGGACTTCATTTTACTTGGATCCACAATCAATGACCATGGAAGCAGCAGTCAAGAAACCAAATGACGTATTGCACTGGGAAAATCTGCTGCAAAAGACCTCTTTAAAGTGTTAAAGAGCAAAGATGTCACTTTGAAGACTAGAGTGTGCCTGGCTCAAGCCATGGTATTTTTAATAGCCTCATGTGCATGTGAAAGCTGGACAATGAATAAAGAAGACTGCAGAAGAATTGAAGCCTTTGAATTGTGGTGTTGACAAAGAATACTGAAAATACCATGGACAGCCAGAAGAATGAACAAAGTTGTCTCAGAAGAAGTGCAGCCAGAATGCTCCTTAGAAGTGGGAATGCCAGACTTTGTCTTACCTACTTTGGTCATGTTGTCAGGAGTGACCAGTCCCTGGAGAGGGATATCATGCTTGGTAAAGTGGACGGTCAGCAAAAAAGGGGAAAACACTCAACAAGAGAGACTGACAGAGTGACTGTGACCATGGGCAAGGATTGTGAGGATGGCTCAGGACTGGGCAGTATTTCGTTCTGTTGTACATAGGGTCACCGTGAGTCAGAACCTACTTGACAACACTTAACAACAATACAACATCTTCACTTGGACTAAAGACATCTCAAACTCAACATACATAAACTTGAGCTCTTGATTGGTCCCCAAACCTACTCTCCCCACCGACACACACACTGTCTTCTCCATCCCAGCTGTGAATAGCATCCTTCTAGTTGTCCAGGTCAAAAACTTGAGAGTTTTTCTTGACTCCTCTCTGTCCCTCACCCTGCACATCCAATGCATCAGCAAACGTCTGCTCTACTTTCAAAATGTATCCAGGATATGATCACCTCTTACTACCTCCACAGTTACAGTCCTTGGAGCACCCTTCATCTTTTTCCTGGTTTACTGTATTAGCTTCATAACTGGTCTCTCTCTTTCTGTCCTTGGCCCTTTTACTGTATTCACCTGCTAGCCAAAGTAATTCTATTAAAACACAGAAAATCATGTGACTTCTCTCTTGAAAACCTTCAAATGGCTTTCTATGTCACTCAGAGTAAAAGCCAAAGTTTTGTTATGACCTGTGAGGTTTCATAGGATCTGACCTCCCAGAGCCTCTGACAAATCTCTTACTTTTTCCTTGTTTGATTCAATTGGCTTCCTTAGTCAAACACTTGAGACATGCTTGTGCCCCAGGGCCTTTGCACTTGCTACTGCCTCTACCTACTATACTCTTTCCTCAGAAATCCACATGATTCCTTCCCTAGTGTCCATCAGATCTTTAGTCAGTTGTCCCTCCTCAGCAATGCTATCCTGGACTCCTTCTATAATGTCAACCCCCACCATGGCTCCCATCCCTCTTCCAGGCTCTCTTATCTCCTTAGCAGCACTTGTTACTATCTAACACAATATTCATTTTGTTTGTGTGTTTCTTGTCTCTGTCACCCATTGGAAGGTCAGTTCCACAAGGGCAGGGACTTTTGTGTTTCCCCTCCCCCATAGTTGTATCTTGGCATATAATAGGTGCTCAATAGATACTTGTTTAATGAACAAATGAATAAATAAATCCTTCCTTTGGTCTGGTGTGAATAAATCTAATTATCCACAACTTTCATGTCACCTTGGAGGGCACTAGAGAGCACCCCAAGACAGCAAGTGGGCCCTGAATATAGGGGAATTTCTCATTCTCCCAGTGGGAACATTTAAAAGGTTTATTGGGCTCACTTGAATTTATGTCTTCTATTCCTTTGGAAAAAAGTAGTTAAATATCTACTTATCCTATTTAATTTATTCATTTAATTACATGCCTGTATTAAAAACCACGTAATAGCTAAGATAAGGTGTGCTTATTTAGATATGTGGATTTTTCCACTCACAGCATTTCATGAAATTATTTTACTCAAGCCCCTTTCAGAGCCTTCACCTGGGGAGGATCTGGGGTCTTGCTGGAGACCCATTTCCAGGCATCTTCTGGAGCACAGTCTTGGCATCCATCTGGGGTGCCGGAGATTCAGCATCTTTTGAATCCTGTGTGTTGCTGTCAGGAGTCGCTGGGTGGTACAATTGGTTAAGCGCAGGGCTACTAACCAAAAAGTTGGCAGTTTGAATCCACCCAGAGGTACCCAGGAAGAAAGGCCTGGAGATCTGCTTCTTTTTTGCCTTAAAATCCCAACAGAATGCAGTTCCACTTTGAAACACATGGGGTGCCATGACTCAGGATTGACTGGATGGCAACAGATGTTGCTGTCACTGGAATTTTGTTTTGTTTTTAATAGGCTTTAGTTTTTTGAAGCCATTTTAGGTTTACAGAAAAATTGTGCTACAAGTACCAGGTTTCCAGTAGACCTTCCCCTCCCCTGAGTACACTGTTGTTCCTATTATTAACTTGCATTCATGTGTTCTACTTATTATAACTGATGAACCAATATCGATACACTATTATGAACTGAAGTCCACAGTTTATATTAGGGTCATTTTTTGTGTTGTATTTTCCTATGAGTTTTAACAAATACAGAACGTCAGGGGTCCCCTACCTCAGTAGCATAGAGAATAGTTTCACTGTTCTGAAAGTGCCCCGTGTTCTTCCTATTCATTCCTCTCCCCTCCCACTGAACCCCTGGCAACCACTGGTCTTTTCACTATCTGTATAGTTTTGCCTGTTCCTGGGAATTTCAGCCCAAGCAACAGAAGCCTATTTACTTCATAATAAGAAGGGTCTGTTTTTCATTCAGGAGCTCTGGTGGTGTAGTGCCCAAAGTATTTGACTGCTAACCAGAAGGCTGGTGATTCAAACCCACCAGCCACTCCTCAGAAAGAAGACTGGGCAATCTGCTTCCGTAGAGATACTGCCTCAGAAACCCAAGGAGGGGTCACTACGAGTCGGAACCAACTCGACGGCAGTGAGTTTGGCTTTTTTGTTTTTGGTTTCATTCAATGAGATCCAATGGCACAATGGTTAAGTGTTGGACTAATTACTAACTGAAAGGTCAGCAGTTCAAATCTACCAGCTGCTCCATGGCAGAAAGATGTGATAGTCTGCTTCTATAAAGATTTATAGTCTTGGGAAATCCTATGGGATAGTTATACTCTGTCCTGTAGGGTTGTGATGGGTCAGAATTGACTCAGTGGCAATGGATTTGGGTTTTTGGTTTTGATTTTCCATTCAGGAGTTCCTGGGTGGGGCAAATGGTTGAAAGCTTGACTACTTACTGAAAGGTTAACCGTTTGAACTATTAAAGAGAAATTGAAGGTCAAATTGACAGATTCTTTTGAGCACCTAGGGAAATTCAATGTCACTGATTGCTGTGGAATGTACCCTCAAAACAGATAAAAAGAAATAATCTGGAGACACAGTGACCGTGAAGTTGTGCAGGTTCCCTTTTGTGACACAGACATCTATTAACTGTAAACTAACTCAGAGTTTATCTCATGGAAAAAAATTAATTTTAGGCCATTCTTTGTACTTAGTGATCATTTAAAAATGTTGTTGTTGTTGTTGTTATTTGCCATCGAGTCGGCCCCGACTCATAGCAAACCCTCCTTGGGTTTCCAAGGCAGTATCACTAATCTTCCTTCTGAGGAGTTGTTGGTGGGTTTGAACCGCCAGCCTTCTGGTCAGCAGTCCAGTGCCTTAGGCACTATGCTACCAGAGCTCCTTACCATTTTCTAAATAGTTGGGATGCCTTTACTATTTTAAAACCTATGGACTATGCCTGATGAT
The DNA here is from genome assembly GCF_000298275.1 of Orycteropus afer afer. Classification (NCBI taxonomy): domain Eukaryota; kingdom Metazoa; phylum Chordata; class Mammalia; order Tubulidentata; family Orycteropodidae; genus Orycteropus; species Orycteropus afer. Next base: position 8,430,349 of record NW_006921681.1, read on the forward strand.
TTGTATGAATGGATGGGGGCCAGGCCACGGAGACCACATGGTAACTTGATATCAGCTGATCTCAGGAAGGGGGTGGTGGTGATCCAATTATCATGCCAAGATTGTGTTACTGTTTCTGTGTACCATCAAGTCAAACCCAACTTTTAGTGACCCCATGTGACAAAGTCGACCTGCCACATAGGATTTCCTTGTCATAATCATTATGCAAGCAGATCACTGGGTCTTTCTCTAGAAAGTCTACTGCATGGGTTCAGACCACCAACCTTTCAGTTAGCAACTGAGCACTTAATCAATGCATCACCAGATCCTTATGCTAAGATTCCAAAAGCAAAACAAAACCCATTCTCGTGGAGTCAATTCCAACTCCTAGGGACCCTATAGGACAGAGTAGAACTGCTCCATAGGGTTTCCAAGGCTGTAATTTTTACAGGAACAGACTGCTACATCCTTATCCCATGGAGTGGCTGGTGGTTTCAAACCACTGACCTTTTGGTTAGCAGCTGAGTTCTTAACCACAGCTCCACCAGGGCTCCTCCGCTAAGATTAGCCAATGGTTAATTTTCTATTCTGTTTTCTCTTTAAAAACTTATTCTAACTGGCCTCAAATGACCCTTTCTACTTTTCTGAACAGAAAAATCTCCCGTATGCATGCAGACTAATTGCTCAAATAAACGCTATGTGCTTTATTTTTTGTGCTATGAACCCACCCGGAGGCGTCTTGGAAGAAAAGCCTAAGGATCTGCTTCCAAAAAGTCATAGCCTTAGAAACCCATTTGTACTCTGACAAACATGGGGTCACCATGAGTTGAAACTGATTCAAAGGCAACTGATTTTTGTTTGTTTATCATTCATCCACTGGGTGTGTGTCACTCACCACTACGTAGCCACACACTTACTATTTGTATAAAACCACCAAACCTGTTGCTGTCAAGTAGATTCTGGCTCATAGCCACCTTATAGGACAGAGCAGAACTACCCCATAGATCTGGGCTGTAATTTTTACAGAACTAGATTGCCAGAGCTGCTGGTGGGTCCAAACTGCTGACCTTTCGCTTAGCAGCCAAGAGTGTAACCACTGCACCACCGGGGCTCCTTTGCTGCTTGTATTATTTTATTATTATTTCTTTTAACCCAGTTCCATGGAGTCAATTCCAACTCACAGTGACCCTATAGTGGTCTATGAACTGCGTGACCAGACTTCCTCCTTTGCCTGGCACTGAGGCAGGTCCTAGGACATGGGATTTTTGGTGCTAATGCTGGGACAGTTCTGGAAAAACAGGACAGAGTCGGCCATCGTCTCTGTACAGGATCTGTGATTAGACATCTCACGAATGGCTCCATGGTTCATGGAAAGCTAAAGTATTGCTTAGTTTTAAAGTGAAAAAATAACTGGGAAAGACTGGAGATTGCAGGTCTAAGGCCACACACCCAGGAAAAATGAATACATTGGATCAATTTCCCTTGCTTGCTTTTTATAAACTGATCTGCCAGGGGAACTCCACACAGGTCCCACATTAACCTGTGGTTCAAAAGAAATAATTGAGAGAGGACTCCAAAGAGAGAAACGATATAAGAACATTATAATATAATGTGACCTTAAAATAACCCTGGAGGCGCTGGGTGGCACACAGTTAATGAGCCTGGCCTGCTAACTGAAAAGTTGGTGGTCTGAGTCTACCCAGAGCAACTTGGAAGAAAGGTCTGGAGATCTACTTCCAAAGAAACAGCACCTGAGAGCCCTACGGAGCACCGTTCTGCTCTGACACATGGCACAGCATGCGTGGGCATTGACTCAATGGCAACTGGAATATAATGCTATATCCAGGCCTTCTTAGGGTTGTTGTGAGGTTTAAATAATGGGAATTCCCTCCTTATCTCCTACCATCCTCTCTGCCCCCACCCATTTTTGCTAGGATATAGAGTAAATTACTGATTGTTCCCAGGCTTCCCACCTGAGGGGCTATTCACACGTGACTTAGTAATAATAACAGCTACTATTTGTCAAGCCATGAATATGATCCTTAAAGTGACTTAACTCCATTTTGTTATTATTGTTAGATGCCAACTCATAGCAACAACAGAGCAAACCCTGCCTGGTCCCACACCATCCTCATAATGGTTGCTATGTTGGGGCCCATTGTTGCAGCCACTGTGTCAACCCATCTTGTTTAGAGTCTTCCTCTTTCTCACTGACCCTCTAGTTTACCAAGCATCATGTCCTCCAAGGACTAGTCCTTCTTGATAAAGTGTCCAAAGAATGTGAGATGAAGCCTGGCCATCTACCCTTCTCAGGGGCATTCTGGCTATACTTGTTCCAAGACAGGTTTGTCCGTCCTTCTGACATTCCATGGCATAGTCAATGTTCTTTGCTAACACAAAAATTCAAAGGCACCAATTCATCTTCAGTCTTCCTTAGTCATTGTGCAGCTTTCACGTATATATGAACAAAACTAGACCAAACCCACTGCCATTGTGTCGATTCTGACTCATAGTGAAACTATAGGCCAGTGTAGCTATAAATCTTAAAGGAAGCAGACTGTCTCATCTTTCTCCTGTGGAGCACCCAGTGGGTTTGAACCACGGACCTTTTGTAGCAGACAAATGCTTTAACCAGTATGCCACCAGAGCTCCTGCATACATATGACACAATTGAAAGACTGGGCAATCTACTTCTTTAGAGATATCGCCTTGGAAACCCAAGTGGGGGTTGCTATGAGTCAGAGTAAGTTTGGTTTTTTTTTTTTTTTTT
>NW_006921681.1:8436406-8438674 GCF_000298275.1 Orycteropus afer afer
TCTCACCTATTTTGGTCATGTTGTAAGAAGGGACCATTCCCTGGAGAAGGATGTCATGCTTGGTAGGGTGGAGGATCGACGAAAGAAGGGGAGGCCTTCAACGAGATGGATTGACACGGTGGCTGCGATGATGGGCTCAAGTATAGCAAGGATTGTGGGGCTGGTGTGGGATCAGGCAGTGTTTCGTTCTGCTGTGCATGGGGTCGCTATGAGTCAGAAACGACTCGACGGCACTTAACAACAACAACAGCCTTGGGTCAGGCATCCCCTGACTTCTTTGCTTTTTACTACATTAAAGGAGGTCTTTCGTAGCAGATTTGTCCAATATGTCTTTTGATTTCTTGACCGTTGATTCCACTGGTGTTGATTGTGGATCCAAGTAAAAGGAAATCCTTGACAACTTCAATCTTTTCTCCACTTATCATGGTGTTGCTTATGGATCCAATTGTGAGGAATTTTGTTTTCTTTATGTCGAGGCATAATCCATAGTGAAGGCTGTAGACTTTGATCTTCATAAATAAGTACTTCAAGTCCTCTTCACTTTCAGCAAGCATGGTTGTGTCATCTGCATATCACAGGTTGTTAATGAGTCTTCTTCCAATCCTGATGCCACATTCTTCTTCATATAGTCCATCTTCTCGCATTATTTGCTCATTGTACAGATTGAATAAGTATGGTGAAAGGATACAACCCTGACACACTCCCTTCCTGATTTTAAACCATGCAGTATCCCCTTGTTGGGTTCGAACGACAGTCTTCTGGTCTATGTATAGGTTCTTCATCAGTACAATTAAGTGCTCTGGAATTCCCATTCTTCTCAATGTTATCCATAATTTGTTATGATCCACACAGTCTAATGCCTTTGCATAGTCAATAAAACACAAGTAAACATCTTTCTGGTGTCATAGAGCAACATCACAGACTCTGCATAAGTAAAAGCAAAACAGGTATATTGAGGGGTCAAGACAGTCTAGATGGGGAAGATGTCCAAGTTCACAGTGAAGATGGCCGCTCTGTCAGACAATGAGGAAGACTTCATTTTTTGTATAGTTGGAGCAGGAACTAAAAGTCACAAAATCATAATTGGCTGAAAGACAGAGTGTCAAAGGCAAGATATCTGAGAGCGGGGGTTTATCAGGGATAAGTGGGTAACACATAAGTGGGATTACATGATTGGTTAATACGCCCTTCAATTTATCAGGATGATCACAGGATAGTGGAAGAACAGGGTTTTTTTGTTTTGTTTTGTTTTATTTTTTTAGTAAAATTGCTTCTTCAATCTCATCTGTTTCTGGGAGTCCATTGTAAAGATTGATCAATAATGCTGGGCAATGACATCTAGAATATTGTGATATCCTGCACCTGCCAGACCTCAGAGAAAAGGAATGTATCCTTTAGGGTAATATGGTCAGTATTGGGGTTATGTCAACATCAAGGTTAGAGGAACAGCTGTTAGAAAAGGCAGCTTTAAAATTCAACATGAATGTAGATTCATATCAAGACTTTATAAAATGGAGTCAAGCCTCTGCTTTCAGACTGCTCTGTTCAAACACACCAAGGGCCTCTGATGTTAAACTCTCGTACACTGGTGTTCTCTGCTCCCAATATTCTAAAAATGAGAAAACTAAGGCCCTTAGAGGGTCAATGACTTGGCCAAGGCTATGCCACTAATCCCTGGCTTGGAACTTGTATTCAGAGACCACCGCCCTTTCCCCCACTCCCCCTTCCACCCCCACTCTGTGCTTTGTGGAGGTGACTAAGACTTGTTTAGATTTACCTCTGGCTGGAATAAAAGGGAAGATTTATTTACTCAGGAATTTGGCCTCCCATTTCTGATGAGGGGTGAGGCCCCAGCCTCCGAGGCTCAAGATGGCGATAGGGTGGGAGGTGGAGCAAATGCTTTTTTCCACACTCAGCTTCCAGGGTCCCTGGCCCCACAATCTGCAGCATTAATTCTGAGTACGACACAGCCGCTTTAATTAAACGAGCCCCAGTTATCTTAACTGGCTTTTAAATAACAGCCTTCTGCTAAACCCTTTATACCCACAGCTAATTCACTTCCTTCTGCCTGGGAGGGAGATATGGGTCCTCCTGCAGCAGTGAGGCAGGAGCAGGCTGTAAAGGGACACAGGAATGCCCTTCCCACCTGCCCATCACTGTTTTATTTATTTATTTATTTATTTTTATTAGGATTTGGGTGAAGATTTACAGAGTAAATTCACTTTTCATACAGCAGTTCACATATACTTTGTCTCATGTCATTGACCA
>NW_006921681.1:8442744-8494316 GCF_000298275.1 Orycteropus afer afer
AATTGTCATTCCTGGCATAGTAGATCATATGGTTGTCTGATTCAAAATGGCCAAAACCAGTCCATTTCAGCTCACTAATGCCGAGGATATCAATCTTTACGCATTCTATTTCATTTCTGACAACTTCCAATTTTCCTAGATTCATACTTCTTACATTCCATGTTCCGATCATTAATGGATGTTTGCTGCAGTTTCTCCTCAATTTGAGTGGTGCTACGTCAGCAAATGGAGGTCTTGAAAGCTTTACCTTATCCATATGAGTAAGGCTGATTTTACTTCAATAATGCATCTCTTTCCCAGTCCTACTTTGAGAGCTTTCTAAGCTAAGTGACTCATCTTCCTCCTCTGTATTGGATGATGTTTCTGGACTATTCATAAAGTTGCACAGTAATGTATCCGACAGTGTTTCTCTGCTATTCATAAGGTTTTCCCTGGCCAAATCTGTGAGCAGTAGATGGCCTCCTCCTTCTTCCTGGTCTGTCTCAGTCTGCAAGATGGGCTGATATCTGTGCAATAGGTGCACCACACTTGGTTTGAAACACCAGTGGCACAGCCTCAATACTCACAGCAACATGTCACCACAGTAGGACAAACCGACAGACAAGTCTGTCTCCCTCAGCTGTTGGAAACCCCTCCAACCACCCTTACCTGGATCCCTGCAGCGAACTCCTTGATCTGTCCAGTCCCCTTTGCCTTTTCTGTCCTCTCCCTGCTTCCCACCTCGCTGCTTGTGGTGGGTGGCCTGGGTTTCCCCTCCTCACCTGGGTCCCTACGACTGACTCCTAGATCTGTTCCTATCCCCTTTGCCTTTTCTGTCCTCTCCCTGCTTTCCTGCCTCACTGCTTGTGGGTGTGGCCTGGGTTCCCTCTCCTCACCTGGGTCCCTGCAGCTGACTCCTTGATCTGTTTTGGTCCCTTTTGCCTTTTCTGTCCTCTCGCTGCTTCCCACCTCGCTGCCTGTTCTTAGGTCCCTGGAATCCGAATGAGAATGCTATCACTTTAAAATCCAAAATGGTTGCCACTTGTAAATATTCAAAATATTTGCACCCTCAGTCACTTTAAATATCCAGAATATCCGTAGTGATACTGCCTCAGCAACTCAAGGAGGGTACACTATGAGTTGGTCTGACTCAAAGAAACATAATAACAACTGTGTGCTAACTAAGTGTTGCGCTAAGAATGCAACACTTCCCCTAGACAGAAAGCAAGACTGTGTGAGCTTATGGGGAATTAGGCCTTGCCCACCTCCAGGTCTGATCTCTCCTCACTTCTGCTTCAAATGCTTCCTGCTTCTCAAATCTCAGCCCTGGAGACACCTCCTCAGGACACTCTCCCTGACTGCCTCCCCCTCCCGTCATCACTACCACACTGCTGAACAAAGAACTAGAGATGGCAGGGGTTCCATGAAAATGGGGGCCAGGTCTTTGATTCTCTTTATTCCCAGAATTGCACAGCCCTGGGTCTCTGGTTTTAGCCAATTAGAGAATCATAATTTGGAGGGAGAAACTGAAAGTCAGAGAGGGGCAGTGACTTGCCTGAGGCCACACAATAGGTCAGAATAGAACCAGGACTAAAATGCTTCTCTGCAGACTCTTTACGCCTAATTATGATAACAGCCAACATTTACTGAGCATCTTGTCCAGCAGTGTACTAAGTACAGGTTTGCCCCACTATTCGAAAGTTGCCTGTTTCTATGAAACCTTTCCTAAGCTGAAATGGTGAAAAGCAAAGAAACAATTACCGTTCATTTATGTGGGAAAATGTTTTGAGTATTCCCAGACCCCCAAATAACCTACCAAATCATACCAGTGTTCACAGACACAATTCAAAAGCTATGGTGGCTTGGTGCTAAGACGTCAGGTGTGGTTTCTGGGGACAGAGCTTGGCAATAGCTTCTTTAATGGCTCTCTGCAAAACAGATGTTGAATGCTAGTTTTGCTTTTCGCCTTTTTTCATAAAAGTGAAAATCCTCTCTGGATTTCTTTCCATTCGTGAAAACAGGTACCAGAGTAGGTCTTTCATAAAGTGAAGTAGAATGAAGTTAACTTTCACGGAGGATATCTGTACTGGGGACATGAGATCTCTGTCAGCAGGCTCTCCAAGAAAGGTGTTAATTAACATCATCATCCCCACTTCCGTGTATATATTTGTAGCCTGGGGGAAGCAATATAATTTTCCTTAAGCTCATACAATCAGTGAGTGATGGACTCAAAATTCAACCCAAATTAATAACCCTCAAACCCATGCTTTTAATCCCTGCAATATATCATCAATTCCGAGTTAATCTAAGGGTCCTGGGGAGGCATCAGCTGGCTGTAAACCCACTGAAAGTGCATGTGTGTGTTTTTAGGGGAGAGAATTTATAGTTTTTATCAGATTCTCTAAAGGGTTTAAAGCCCCCAAGCAGAATGACTGCTCTATGTGACATTAATTGCATGGTTAATTATGTGACTGGAAGTAGAGGTGAGCTCATAGAAGGGGAGTGTGTGTCTGTGTGTCTGTGTGTGTTTATGTATATGTGTTTGTGTGTGTTTATGTGTGTATACCTGTGTGTGTGTTTATAGGGGGCGGCTGGGGTGAAGGTGGGAGGTGGTTGCCTGCTCTCTCATTCCTCTTGCCCTGTCCCTTCCCTCCTCCCTGATGTGCCCTGACAACATACTCTTCCATGTCAGTAGCCTGTGGACATCCTGGAGCTGGCTCGGCACATGCATGTGCTCCTGCATGCATCGGGCTGGACTCTCCACCCACCTCCCCGCCATGTTCCATTTCTTTCCTGCCCATCAGCCAGGCCTCCCCGGGGCCCGCTCTCCACGGTTGTTTTATGGAAGGTGTCAGCTTCCTGCTCCACTCTCTGGCCTGATGTAGTTATTAGGAACAGCTACAAGAAGAGACAAAACACCAGGTGAGAAGGCGGGGGCCAGGGTCCCCAAGGCAGCTGCTGTGAACATGTAATCCCTCATTCCTCGTGTCACTGAAACAAACTCTCCACTCCTGCCATCACTTCCTATTTAGAACTGTGTAATAATTAGGAGGCATATTTGCAAACAATTAAAAATAAGCTTCCAGCATGTGGCTAATTTTTCTCAGGGCCTGTTAATAATATTAATTCAGGAGAGAGGGAGAAGGTGGAAGGTGAAGCCTGTGTACATCATCAAGGTCCAGGCAGCTCCCGACTTGGCTGCAGATCTGTATCTGAGGGCTCTGGGCCTCTCATTGGCCTAGCTTCTTGGCCTGATGGAACAGCAGCCAAAGGCCCTGGTCAGTTGGCAGAGAGGCTGGCCTGGAGAGCATTGCCAGAGCTGGACCTTCCCTCCTCCATCTGGACCCACATGTCCAGTGCCCCCTTGGCTACCCAAAAATTGAGTCCCTTCCACCCAATTTTGGCCAGTCCCCCTCTTCTGAATCTCCTATAGTTCCTACTACTCTGGCAGTGACTGTTTCAGGATGTCAAGTACACATGAGTTTGTGCATTTTGAACCATGGAGGTCCTGGGTCTGAGTCCTGCCTCTGCTTCCTATTGGCTGGATGACCTTGATTGACTTCCTTTTCTTCTTCATCTGCCATCCCACCCCACTAACTGCTTCTGCAGACATAAGAGAGTCTCAGCTTTGGCCCAAGACAGAGCTGGTTCAAATTCTAGCTCTGCCATTCACTAGATTGATGATTTTGAGCAAGCCTTGGTTTCTTCATCTGCCAAATGGGGATAAGAGCACCCACTGGCTATAGTTCCTATGAGAATGCAGTGGAAAAACATGGAAAATTCTTAACAAGGTGTCTGGCCCATAGTGAGTGTTCAATAAATGTTGGATGAGATTATTACAGTATTTGTTGTATGTTTCTTCCTTGTAGTAGCAGTGTAAGCACTTGTGAATCCCTTTACCCAAACAACCTTGTTTTTTGTGGTTCCCTGTCTAGACTGATGTCCTGGGCAGTGAGCTCTGTGAGGGCACAAACTGAATCCTGGGACATTTTGTGTTCCTCTACAGACTAGCCCTATGTCTGACCTTCAATATTGGAAGCATAATTATTGAGTGCTTGCCTGGATTATTGCTGTAGCCTCCTAAACCTCTTCTCTACTTTCAATCTCCCTCCCTACCTCTGCACTTAACACAACAGCCAGGGGCATCGTGTTAAAATATGCATCAGCTCAAGTCTCCCCTCTGCTCAGAACCTTCCACTGGTTTCCATTACAGAGTGAATGCCCGAGTCTGTACCAGGGCCGCTGTGTTAGTTTCCAGAGTAGCTTAAAACGTCAGAAATTTATTCTCCCACAGTTCTGGAGGCCAGAAGTCTGACAACCAGATGTCAGCAAGGCCGCACACTCTGTAGCTCTGTGAGGGAGAATCCATTCCTTGCCTCTTCCGGCTTCTGGTGGCTGTCAGCAATCCATGACTTGGCTGCATCTCTATCTGTTCCTCTTCACATCGCCTTCTCCTCTGTGTGTCTCTCTCTCCTCTGCCTCTAGTTATTGGATTTAGGGCCCACCTGGTTAGTCCAGGACAATCTCCTCATCTCAAGACCCTTATCTTAATTACATCTGCAAAGGCCCTTTCTTCAAATAAAGCCACATTTGCAGGTTCCAGAAATTTGGTCGTGGTTATATCTTTTTGGAGGCCACCATTCAACCCCTAGGAGCTCTGGTGACACAGTGGTTAAAGCATTTGGCTGCTAACCAAAAGATTAGCATTTCAAGCCCACTACCCAATCCACAGCAGAAAAATGAGGCAATCTGCTTCCATAAAGATCTACAGCCTTAGAAACCCTATAGGGCAGTTCTACTCTGTTCTACAGGGCTACTCTGAGTCAGAATGGACTCAGTGGCAGTGGGTTTGGTTCTGGTTTGGTTTTGAATCCCTCCCCACCTTCCCTTTCCTCCTTGCTCCACTACCCCAGCCTCTCTGGCCTCTGTGCTATTCCTTAAACATTCCTGCCTCAGGACCTTTCCACTGGCTCTTCCCTGTGCCTGGGATGCTCTTCCTCCAGATATCCTCCTGGCTTGCCCCTTGTTTCTTTCAAGTTTTACTCAGACATTACCCATTCAGTGAAGACTTCCCTGGTTATACTATTGAAACCCTATTGGAACCACTCTCCTCTTTCCTGACTTGTTTCCCCCACACCACTCACTGCCTTGAACTTTTATCGTTTTGCTTATTTATTTGTTGTTTCTCTCCCCCAGCAGAGTGAACCTCCATGAGGGCAGAAACTTTGTCCCTTTTGTTCATTGATCTATCTAAAATTGTGCGTACTGCATAGTAGGTGTTCAGAAAACATCATGGAGTGAATTAATGAATGGAGAAGACACCACACTGTGCTGGGAATGCAATGGTGGCAAAATAGGCATGTTCCCTGCCCCTTGGGGCAGGCCATCTGGGACACAGAGTCCTCTCTCAATGTCTGTTTTGCTCTCCGTTCCCATGGGGGATTGACTGAGAAGACAAACAGTTAGCATGCTCAGCCGCTCACTGAAATGTTGGAGGTTTGCGTTCACCCAGAGGTACTGCAGAAGAAAGGCCTGATGATTTTCTTCCAAAAAAGCAGCCATTGAGAACTCTATGGAGCACAGCTGTGCTTTGAGACATGCGGTTGCCATGAGTCAGATCAACTAGGTTGCAACTGGGTGGAAGGTGGGGAGGTGAGTTTTCCATCTTCTTTAACACAACTGTAGGGAGAACCCCCGAGGTGCCAGGCCCTGGAGCTGGAGCAGGGTCTTCAGAGGTAAATGGGATGTTGCCCACAAGGGCAGCTGCACAGTCCCCTCATTCACTGCTGGGCCCCTACTGCTCGGGACATTGTAGGGCTCAGCAAGTCTTTGAAATATGAATGAATGATTCATCTCTGTCCTGAATCTGAGACACTACAACAGCATGAGTCAAAGCAAGGAGAAAATATGGGGAGGGCTGCATATTGGCCCAGCATCTTACTCTCCTAGGACTGCCGATATGAAATAACAGTGAAACCTGTGCGGGTCGGAACTTCACGGGACTGCCTTTGTTTTTCTGGGTCTTGCAAGTTTTCTGCCTTTGACAGGGTGCACTCTTAATACTTCTTTAATGGAAAATATTTTCATTTTCCTTTTCTGACAGCTTTCTACCTTACACAGGCTCCAGCTTTTGCAGGTTTGCTATACCATAAACCAGGTGGCTTATAAGAGAAGAAATATGTTATCTAACAGTTCTGGAGGCTGGGAGTCCAAAATCAGGTAATCAGCTGTGTAGATTCCTTCCAAGAAGAGGAAGACTCAGTTCCATGCCCCTCTCCTAGCTTCTGGTGACTCCAATAGTCCCTTTTCTTGCCATTGCAGTGTGGTGTCCTTCCAATGTGTCCCTGTCTCTGTGTATCTTCTCCTCGTTCATAAGACAGCGCTAAGATTAAATTGGAGTCTCTGGGTGGAACAAACAAGTAACATACTTGGGTGCTAACCAAAAGGCTGCAGGTTCAAATCCATCCAGAGGTGCCTTGGAAGAAAGGCCTGGCAATCTATTTATGAAAAATCAACAATTGAAAACCCTGTGGAGCACAATTCTCCTCTGGCTCACATTGGGTCACCAGGAGTCTGGGTTGACTCCACAGTAATTGGCTTTTTAAAAAATTATTGGATTAGGACCCACTCTACTCCAGTAGACCTCATGTTGACTGATAGACTCTTCAAAGACCCCATTTCCCAACAATCTCATATGCACAGGGACAGGGATTAGGACTTCAATATTTCTGTTTGGGGACATAATTCAATCCATAATCCCAAGAATGGGAGTTTTTGGTCTGTAACATCAGTGTGCCAGGTGGAGGGGCCTTGGGGTCAGTGGTGAGCACCCTGCCCTGGGCATAGGACATAGGATGGGGAATGGGCTGCATGCAAGGGCCTTGTGAGTGTCCCAGCAGCAAACCTTCCTAAGAACCAGCTATGCCACAAACTGATGTTGTTGCCATTGGGGATGGGGCTGACTATTGACCCCCCAAGAGGAGTCACTGTGGAGGTGTCCCTCTGCATTGGCTGGCCTGGCAGTATGCCCGCCATGGCCAGGAGTCCCTGCCTGGCCTTGAAGCTCTCCTAAGCAGGGACAATGCTCCTCTAATGATTGCCAGGCTACTGAGCAGGAACAGAGTATGTCATCTGCTGAGGGTCGGACCTCTTGCCCAGGAACACACAAATCACCACATCATCTGTCATTCCCTCTGCCACCTGCAGTTTCAACCTGGTCCTGCTTCTGGCTGCTGGCTGCACCCGGCCCCCCAGGAACAATCTCTAGCAGCTCCTGGAGCAGGCACTGGGAGCCTGGTTCCAGCCTGCTAGGGAGAGCAAGCAGATGGCTGAGGCATAGCAAGGAAGCTTCCTGCAGCTGCTCGTGGGGGTGCTTCCTCCATCCCCCCAGGCCCACATTCCAGAGTTGATGCTCATGGGCACTGGAGCCAGATCACACTCTAGGTCCTGAGGAGTCACTAGGCAGGGGGTCCTGACACCTCTTTCCCCCAGACCTTCAAGCTCAGAGTCTGTTTCAGGAAATAAGTCTGCCTGCCTTGTTAGTCACAGGTGTGTCTCTTCTGGGTAGCAGGTAGAGGTGTACCCCTCCTGGGAGGCCTGGGCACCTCCTGCACCTTCCCTACCACTGTCTCTCACCGTCAGGATATGCAGGACAAGCCATCTGCCTGCTCGCTGCAGCCTGGCAGGCTTGTCAAAGACAGTATTTGTTGGGAAAAATTTGTCAGCAGAGTGAAATAAAAAGCCTTGAAGGTATAAAGCATCAGAGCCACCGATAAGAAGCTGTTTTATACAGATTTTCATTCCCCACGTTGGAACAAGAACACAGGTTTTTTTTCTCTTTTGTCATTTGAACCAAGGTCTTTATGCCCCAAGAAGTCCAGTTTGGGTGAGAGAGAGACTGATGATGGGACAGGGCTGGAGTCTAGTGGTCCAAGGTCTTTCCCCTTTCCCCACCTCCCTGCAAGGTGAAGGGGCTCCCATCCTTCTGTCTTGCTCCAGGCTTTCCTGTGGCCCAGAACCTCCTGTCCTCCAGCTGCCCACACTGACAACCTCCCTCTCAGCTCCAGAACCAGGGGATCAGGGAGCCAGGAGGGAGGCTTAGGGATCCCACACCTCCTGCTCTTCCCTGCAGGGCACTTACCTGTTACTATCACCACATTTATTTATTTATTTATTGAGTAAATTCCCACTCAAGGCAACTCCATGAGTTACAAAGTAGAATTATCCCTTATAATTTCTTGGCTGTAATTTTAACAGAAGGAGATTGCCAGGCCTTTTTCTGAGGTGGCACTAGGTGGGTCTGAACTACCAACTTTTAAGTGTAACCAAAAAACCAAACTCACTGCCATTGAGTCAGATCTGGCTCATAGCGACCCCTCCTTGGGTTTCCAAGATGGTTTGTTTGCACTGTCTGGGGACCTTCCACAGGGAAGTAGAGAGGATGAATGGAATTCTGCAGGACGGCTGTGGCTCTCAATCTTTTCTACCTTGAGGGCACCTCTTCTTTTATATCATTTGGTTTTTCTATCATATCAAAAGTGATACCTGTTCGTGGTAAAAAATTGAGCAAAGATATGATGAGCACAAAAGAAATATATTAAAATTGCCTGTAAATCTTTTCACTATTCTAAGCTGCTGTTTCCAATCCTTTCTCTTTTCATGTTTACAAACATGGGCTCCTACTGTACTGGCTTCCTTTCAAGCTACTTCTTCCCAGTATGTTATGAATAGCGTTCTGCAAAGCTTCTCTATTCATTGGCCAACCAGTCCTTAGGGGCCTACATGATGTGAGCTGTGCATTCCCCACCCGTTGATGGAGAACATTCAATATGACAACAGTGATTATGAATCTATTTGACATGTGTGCATGAATTTATCCTTGATGAATCATAACAGCATCTGCATACCCTTGAAAATGGCCTTATGTAGCTTGGCAAGGTGCATTAGTCCTTTAATCTATTGGTAATCCATGAATGTGGGCGTGGACCCCTTGAAATCAATTTATGGCCCCTTGGAATCGTGGAAAGGAGACCTGATTGTATAGCGGTTAAAGAACTTGGTTGCTAATGGAAAGGTGGGTGGTTTGAACCCACCAGCTGATCTATGGGAGAAAGATGTAGCAGTCTGCTTCTGTAGAGATGACAGCCTTGGAAACCAGTTCTGCTCTGTCCTGTAGGGTCACTGTGATTCAGAATTGACAATGACAGTGGGTTTGTTTTTGGTTTTGGGGATCATGGAGATCAGATTGAGAGGAGCTGGTGAGAGTGCCCAGTGGTATACGCAGGGGTGTCGGGGTTCAGGGAGGGGGTGTTTGGACCACATGTTGATTTTACTGCTTAAGATGGTAATCATAATTTGCTTTATTTGCTTCCAAATCCTCTCTTTTCCTACTCATAGTCACTGCCTTAGGTTCAAGTGGTATCTCTGGACCTTCCTCCCACCTTCTACCCTCCTCACCCCATGACTCACCTGGAGCAGGTAACCCATTAATGCCTTGGAATCCACCCACTTAAACATCAGCTGAGAGGAGCTGCTTAATTAGTTGGTCAGCCAGTGGAAGAGGTAGAACACAAGGAAAGGTCAGTTTTGATGGGTAAGAGAGTTGGAAAGGATGTTGAGCTCAGAGGTCTCAGGAGAAGGTCTACAGGGATGGGGCCAGGAGGGGGGACTACAGTGGAGGCAGCAGGAGAACTTTTGAGGAGAAGATGAAAAATGTCAGAAATGGAAATGAAACAATACCAAAAGTTAGCCTTCTTCAAGGATTGACCAAAAGACAGCAAGAATCCAGAATTTTAATGCTAGGCTCATCAATATGAACTCTTTCCTAGGAAAAAACAAAGTAAAAACTCTCCTCTCTGGTATCACATAGTGCCTAAGGCACTTGACTGCTAACCAGAAGGCTGGCGGTTCAAACCCACCAGCCACTCCTCGGAAGGAAGATGGAGCAATCTACTTCTGTAGTGATACTGCCTCAGAAACCCAAGGAGGGGTCACTATGAATCAGGTCTGACTCGACGGCAAATAACAACAACAACAACAGCATAACCCCAACAGAACATACACCAGACCCTGTCACTCCCTTCTGATGATTACCATCAACTTAGACTAAAATAAACTCCTGCCCATGGTTCATAGAAGGAGCCTTGGTGGCACAATGTTTAAGTGCTCACTTGCCAACAGAAAGGTCAGGGATTCCAACCCATCAGCCTCTCTGTGAAAGAACAGACGTGGAGATATGCTTCCATGAAGATTTCAGCCTAGGAATCCCTACGGGGCAGTTCTATTCTGTCCTACAGTGTTGTTAGGAGTTGGAACCGACTTGACAGCATACAACAACATGGTCCACAGGACCCACAAAAGCTGGCCCCTGTTCAGCTCTGGCACCTCATTCAGTACCTGTTTCTTCTCCCCCATGCCTCAGCCCTGCCTGTGGACCTCCTTGCTGTTTCTTAAACTCACTAAGCTTTGTCCTGTCTCAGGTCTTTGTACTGGCTATTTCCTCTGTCAAGAACATTCCCCTTGTTAGGAAGCCCAGGGCATCTGCATGGGAAGAGAAAGACGGTGCAGGCTCCCCGGAAGAGGGTCCATTTGAGCACAGACTTGGAGAGAATGTCAGGCACTAGTTACTGCAAGTGCAGAGGTATAGAGGGGTGAAAGAAAGGAGTCATGAATCATTTGGAGGAAGATGGGGAAATGGCAGGGGAGGGTAGAAGAAGAGTTTGGTACTTGGTCATCAAGAACCTTGAATGCCATGCTCAGGAGGTTAATACCTGAGGGCAGTGGGGAGATACTCTGCCCTGCACCAGCCCAAGTGAGCCAGGGGTTTCACCTCTATGAACTTCAAGTTCTTGTCTGATAAGTAAGTGCCAATAACTCATCACAGAGGGGTGTGAGTATCCCAAGCTTGTCAAGAGCTTCTCATAGGGCCCCACCCAGCAATGCCCAGTGACATCTTAGCTGTCATTATCCTTGTTATTATTTCTACTGCTATAAACATAGGTCTGATGCTAAAAAAAAAAGAACATTCTCCCCCTAGATTTTTGCATGACCACTTAATATTTGAGTATTTCCTTAAATGTCACTTCCTGAAAGAGGCTGCCCTATCCACCCATGGTAAAGTAGCCCCATTCTCTCATATTGCTTTTCTTTAATCTCTGCATCACTTTTCACCATTTTGTAAAACCCACAAGAACTACTATATTCCTAGAATAGTACCTGATATGTACCTGATATGTAGTAGGTGTTCAATAAACACCTGTTGAATGAATGAACCAACAGTCCCTTGGTGAATTCTCATTCCCTTGTGAGACTTCTCATTGATTTCCGGAAACCTCTGCTTATTAGATCAGACCAGAGATGGCATGAGAGGGCCATTCAATTGGTAGTGGCTGCCTAGAACACTGGGTTGAGAAAAGATTTGAGGTTGTGTTTGGACTGTGGAGGAGAGGGGGCCCTGGGCATAAAGTTAGGAACAACAGTACGTGTGCCACTTATTGGCACACCTGGATTAGATTGGAAGCTCCCTTGAAAGAAAGTTGTTGTTATGTTGTTGTTAGCTGCCATCGAGATGGCTCCCAACTCATGGCGACCCCATGCACAACAGTGCAAAATGCTGTCCAGTCCTGCACCATCTCCATGATCAGGGTTGCAAATCATACTGCTGTGGTCCATAGGGTTTTCACTGACTGCCTTTCAGAAGTATATCACCAGGCCCTTCTTTCTAGTTCTTCTTAGGCTGGAAGTTCCACTGAAACCCACTCAGCATTATAGCTCTCTATAAGCCTCCATTGACAGCTAGGTGGTAGCTGTGTGTGAGTGCACTATCCAGGAATCATACCCAGATCTCCCACATGGAAGGTGAGAATTCTACCGCTGAACCACCCCTGCTTTCATTGAAAGAAGATAGAACCTTCTTGTTCTCCTTTGCAGGCCCTAGTACCTGGCATATGTAAGGTGATGACTGATGTTGGCTGACTGGTCAGCTAAGAATGGCTCAACTTGGAGGCCCATGCTCCTCAAGAGACAGGAGAAAACATCTATCCAATGATATTCTTTTTTTAACCTCTTGTATTCTTTCTTCAGGGGGCTCCAGTATATTAGCAGATAAAAGCAAGGCTGTTCTAGCTGAAATTGATGTTGGGTCACCTGCCTACACTGCCACCATGAGAGGCAGCCTTTGAGACCCCTTCAAGGAACCCAATGGCTTCCCAGAAGCCAGTCTGAAAGCTGTGGATGAGGAAACCAAGGTCCAGAGAGGGGAAGTGTCTTACCCAAAGTCACACAGCAACTAGAGTGGGAAAACAGAGTGGCAATCTCAACTCCTAGTTCAGTGCTCTTTCTGTGGACTTGCTCTGGGCGGGTGGAGTCTGCAGCCTCCTCTCTGTGGTCTAGGTGGTCATCTTGAGACCGTTCCCCTGACCCTGCGCGTCCTCAGAGATGAGAGAGCAGGTGCTGCAGGGGTGGTGGCTGCTCTGTTGATCTTGCTCCTGGAGCCCTGGGGTGTGGTGTCAGAAAACAACTCCCTCTTCCTGTCTGCGCTTTATTAATTAAAGCATCTCCCTTCTTTGGTAGCAGCTGCTCCAAAAGAGCTCAGCAAATGTTTAATTCATGGGTTCTGAGCTTGTTCCCCAAACTCCCCTCGACACCTCCTTCCTTCAAAGTGATTTCCCGGGAAATCCTCACGGCATGAGGGCTGTTTCCACTGCTTCTCCGTGGAGCCAACAAGCTGCCTTTCCTGCCGGTGCCTGGCTCGCTGAGGGTGATTTGTTGTTCGTCTTGAGAAATCTATAAGGAATGAGCAGCGCTGGGTACAAGCCCAGGCTCTCCTCCTGGAGACGGTTTAAAAGATCATGATTTGCTGAATGACTACATGGGTATTTAATGAGCATCTTCCTTGTCCATTTAGAGGCAAAAAACGAGGGCATTGATTACCCAATGATGCTGATTAGAGGCCATGCTCCCCGAGGTTAAGGGGGGCCTGCTGCCATGTGCTGTCTTGGGAAGGGATCTGAGGAAGTAGCAAGTGGGGGATCCCCTGTCTTCTTCACAGCTGGGTTGGCAGAATAGAGGGGCCTTGTCATCCCAGGCCCGACTTGGAGGTCATCTCCAGCACTGTCATGTGGGGCCAGTGAAGGGGAGACCCACCAGCTCTCCCCAATCCCCAAGGATACAGGTGTACAAGAGGGCCCTCAACCCGATTTCCTGAGCTCTTGAAAGACCCAGTGTGAGCTTAGTGGATTGATATATAAAAGCACCCTGAGGATGGGGGCAGCAGGCTCATTTTCCTCTTGCCTGTTTGGGCTTGAGGAAGGGGAAGACCCGGTCCTGCCTGAAATATGTGCATAGTCTATTTCATCCCTCTCTTCCTTTTCCCCATTCTCAACCCCCAAGACTCACTGTTTCCCCATGCACTACCCCTTCCAAGACCATGTCCAACTCCTCTTTCTCTCCCACTCAGGGAACCTCAACAAAATGTGCACCATGGTGACATCATAACGTCAAGCAAATTTGTAACAAGAAAAAGGTCACATCCAAACTTTGGAACATCAGGGTTATCAGGATCAGACTGCCTGGGGTACACCTCACCAGGACAGTGACACAACAGAGGCCTCACACCTGGAGCTGGGTCCTACTGCATCAGCTGGGGCCCGCCAGGCTAGGCTCTGCAACCAGTAGATTAGATTCACCAACTGACCTAGCAATCCCACCCAGTGAATAGCCCAAGGGTGGCTTTGCCACTCTCGAGATACTGAGAAGTATTTATTAAACATCCTTGAAATCTGAATAATAGCAGCCAGCATTCTCTGAGCATTTGGCATATGTAGGCGCTGTGCAAAGCATGTTACAAGCATAGGCTCACTGCATCCATCACCCACCTCTAGGAAGTGGGTGCTATTTTGTGAATGAGTAAACAGAGGCAGGTTGAGAATATATGACTGCTCAGACACTCACTCAGTATTTGGTGGCAAATCTGGATTTGAACCCAGGTCTGTCTGACCCCACGCCCATGTTTCTAAGAGAAATCACTTCATTAGACCTGCCTAGGATACTTTGGGATCTTTGGTAGCATAGTGCCTAAGGCACTTGACTGCTAACCAGAAGGCTGGTGGTTCAAACCCACCAGCCACTCCTCGGAAGGAAGATGGGACAGTCTACTTCCGTAGTGATACTGCCTCGGAAATCCCAAGGAGGGGTCGCTATGAGTCGGGTCCGACTCGATGGCACATAACAACAACAACAATAGGATGCTTTGCATCAACTCCACCCAAACAGGGATGGGACCCAAGCTAGTGGTTAAGAGCACAGCTTTGGTTGGGTCAGGCAGACTGGGTTCAAATCCTGATTTAGCCACCTAACCACGGTGTACTCGCGGGCAATTTACTGAACCTCTCTCTGCCTCAGTTTCCTTATCGATAAAGTGAAAATAATGACAATATTTACCTCCTAAGATGATTGTGAAGATTCATGTATTCATGCAATAAATATCTATTGAGTGCTTAATATGTGCCAGACAGATCCTTGCCTTGGTCTAGAGGTGGGCAACAGAAATACACATACTAAGTGTTATGGTATGTTCAAAGGACAAGAATCTAGAATAGCCAAGCAAATAGAGACCTAAATTTATTAGTGGTTACCAGGGACAGGTGGGAAGGAGCGGAAAAGGGGGACTCATTGCTTAGCAAACACTGAGCTTCTTTAAGGGCAATGGAAAACTTTGGAAACAATGATGAGAGTTGAACAATATGATGAACGTAATTAATGTCATTGAATTGTAGGTGTGAAGAATGTTGAAATGGGAAATGTTTTATTACCTATATATTTACAACCAAACCAAGACCAAACCCATTGCTGTTGACTTGATTCTGAGTCAGTGACCCTATAGGACAGAGTAGAACTGCCCCACAAGGTTTCCAAGGCTGTAATCTTATGGCACAGTGCCTAAGGCCTAATCTTAGCATAGTGCCTAAGGTACTTGACTGCTAATCAGAAGGCTGGCGGTTCAAACCCACCGGCCACTCCTCGGAAGGAAAGTTGTGCAATCTACTTCCGTAGTGATACTGCCTCGGAAACCCAACGAGGGGTCACTATGAGTCAAGTCTTACTCAACGGTACATAACAACAACAACAATCTTATAGAAGCAGACTGCCATGTTTTTCTCCCATGTAATGGCTGGCAGGTTTGAATCGCTGATTTTTTGGTTAGTAACCCACCAGCCACTCCTCGGAAGGAAGGTTGGGCAATCCTATTTCTGTAGTGATACTGCCTCGGAAACCCAAGGAGGGGTCGCTATGAGTCGGGGCCGACTCGACGGCACATAACAACAACAACAACAACAACCAAATACTTAACCTCTGTGCCACCAGGGCTCCTTATATTTACCACACAATATAAGGACAAGAGAAAGAGCAAGACAGGAAGCATCAGAAATGCTGGGTGGCTGGGGTTGGAGCTGTATGTGTGTGCATGTGTGTCACTGGGTACTCTGGAGCCTGGAGGAGCAGGATTAATTGTCAGAGTGGAGTTGGGACTGCCAGGGAAGGCTACACGGAGAAGGGGAGACCAAGCAAATTGGGCCAAGCAGACGCTGGGGAAAGAGTGATCCGGGCTGACGGAATAGCCAGTGCAAAGCCCTGAGGAGTATGCTGGAGTGTTGGTAGAAGATCAAGGAAGTCAGTGAGGCTGAGAGTGAGTGAGAGGTGTCACAGGAGATGAAGGCAAATTAGAGTGTTGCCTTGGAGGTCTTCATAAGGACTTTGAATTCACTCTGAGCAAAATGGTGCAGGAGATAACCCGGGTGAAGTGCTGAGTGCAATGCCTGGCCCAGGCTGAAATAAAACAATAAACCCATTGCCATCAAGTGACAAGTATTGCAGAGTAGAACTTCTCCACAGGCTTTCATGGCTGTAAACTTTACGGAAGCAGACCACCAGGCCTTTCTTAAATGGTGCCACTGGGTGAGTTCAAACTTCCAACCTTTAGGTCACTAGTTGAGTGCATCAGGAAATATGAGCTGTTCTTTGCTATTCCTTTAAAATCATCATCCTTTTTTTTGTAAAGAGTCTGAGTAGGGTCCCAGTACAGCCTTGGAGGGAAGTTCCCCTCCTGCTCCTGGAGACAAAGAGCCCGATCAGACACTTGTCCTGTTGCATTGGCAAGTTCCTGTCCTTGCAATGAGGATGTGCTCTTTTGTCCTGCTTCCCACTGAGAACACATGGCGTTAGAATGTTGAGGGCTCCCTGCTCTGAGTAGCCCCTGGGCAAGAAGAGGGAGGGAAGCAGCGGGGAGGCAGAAAGGGAAGAAAGAGAGGGAGAGAAGAGGAAGGAGAGAAGGAGGGATGGGAAGGGACAAGGGGAAGAAAAAGGAGGATAAGGAGGAGGGGAGGAGGAGAGGTGAGGAGGAGGAAGTGGCAGGAGGAGGGAGGAGGAGATGGAGGCACTCCGCTCCCTTGCGGAGGAGTCAGAGTGGGCAGGCTTGTCATTCAGCCCCCTCAGCTGGGGGATCTCCATGTGGCTCCCTCCCAGTGGGGCTCTTTGAGAGTTCCAAAGTGGTGTTATTTTGGGTGGCAGTGTGATTGGGAGCTTGGAAAGCAGGAAATTGAGTGGTGATTAAGGTTGTAATAAGTTGACAACATCAAATATCATTACCCCTAGAACATGCAAATGATCACGTCTTTACTCAGGATTTGCCATGCAAATACCAATTAGCAGAGAGAGTGTTTGCTCTGGTAGGGGAAGGCTGGTTTTCCTTCCAGTGCCCTCCTACTGCTCCTTCAGGAAGGTAAACAAACAGGCAGTGTGTGGGGGAGAGCTCTGGCCTGGGTGGGGCTGACTGCTGACCTTGTGAAAGACTTCCAGAAGCTCTTGCCAAATGTCTTTGCTACAAGCTCTGCTTCCACACCTGTCTCAGAGGCTGCTAGAAATTTCATGGTTCAGCCCTGGGACCAGGCTGGTCTCTACACCAGCTGTCCCTACCATGCGCTGACTTGTGTATTCTTTGCCTCTGAGCGTCTTCCCTGTGGCATATAGACATTGCTGAAGCGTGGGGCCACATAGTGGATGATGCCCTACTGAGTAGGTCTCGGGAGACACATTGTTTTGGTTCTCTAGTGCTGCTCTAACAAGAATACCACAAAGGGGTGACTTTAACAAACAGATTATTCTCTTACAATTTAGGAGGCTAGAAGTCTGAGTTCAAAGTGCCAGCTCTAGGGGATGGGTGAAAGTCCCTTGACCTTAGGCTTTAGCTCTGTCTCTTATTCCTAGTCCACTGGAGCTGGAGGTATCTCTTAACTCAGGCAACTGTTGGCTGCTGAGGCTGACAAACCCACAGTCAACAAGTAAAATGGCACAACCCCAAGATTATCAAGGAATACAGCAGGTCACTAGTTCAAATTCAGAAACAGTCCCAAGATCAGAAGGCACATGGCAGGCTGCCGAACAATGACTCAGCTACATGTAGGATCCAAGTGTGCCAAAAGCTCAGAAACCTTTCTCAAAGCTTCTCCTTATATACTGCAAGCAGCCCACATCCCTAAGGCAGCTACTCAGCTGCTCACAGCAAATTCCACCATGGAGTTGATTACCAGTCTCATCATAGGAAATGACTACATTGAGCTGCCCAGCTACTCGAAACCAGGCCCAGCTGAGTTGGCACACAACTATCACAGACAAACAGGGTGGTTCTGAGGCTGTGACCCAAAAGTCTTTGTGTCACTTCCTTTTGGGAACTGACCACTGGAGGGTCCAGGGTAGATGGCAGGGAGTCACTGGGTAGGAGCCCTGAGTGTTTTCTCCATTCTCATTATGTACCTGTCACTGAGATGGCACTGCGGCACACACAGATGAATGTGGCCCAATGCCAGCCCCATCAGTGCTTCTAGTCTCCTCTGTAAATTGAAGCAGCCATAGCCAGAGATGGCAAACAATGGTGTGAAATGAGCAGTACCAACAAGGACAGAGTTAATCTCTGTTGGCAGAGATTAACTTCATTTTGTTGTGGTGACATGAGAAGGTGGCACCGAGCTTGGGCTGAGCCTTGAAGGAAGAACAAGGGAAGGCAGAGAAAATGGCAGTAGGAAAATGGCAAAGGCAAGATTTGGAGGTTAGAAAATGCTTGCTGAGTTCTAAGGTCAATGAGTCCAGCATCCATCCTTCCTATCCAACCATCAAATTACCCAGCCCTAATCCACCCATCTAATCCATCAAAGCAGTGCAATAACCCATTATCCAACCCATCAAACCAACCCATCCATCCAAGCCTAACTTAACCCCAAACCCATCAGCCCGTCTTCTAACCCACCAACCAATCACTCATTCCATCAGTGCAATACACTAACATGAACCAACTCTTCCATCCATCACCCAACCCAATAACCCACCCAACCAGGTTGAGAGCTGTGGAGAAGACAGCCTCAGTTCAATTCCTGGTTTGCCACTTTCTGGCTGTGTATCCTTGAGCAACTTTCTTAACATCTCTGTATCTCTGAGTTCTTTTAAATGAGGATGGTAGTTGTGAGCTGCAGTTGAGGGCACTCTGAGCTAATGCACATCAAGGGCTTGGCGGGCATTTGGGATGTAATAAGTACTCAGTATATGACAGCGCTTGCTATTCAAGTTGATATGATTTATTTCAAAGGGAGTGGGACCAAGTAGACAGGTGAGCACTGGGGATGGAGCTGAGCTGGAGGAAGGTTAATGTGCGGGGAGATAGAAGTGGGATTAGAGGAGACGGATCCAGAGCTGGAGACCCAGCAGGCCATTTATCCAAACCCAAATCTTCTGGAGAGGGGAGGAATGCTTGGGGACCCTTCCATTGTCCCATCCCTCCATCCTGCCTGAGAAAAGGGCCCACTGGGTGCCCCAGAGGTTGTCATCAAGAACTTCTTCCTATTCTCAACTTCCTCATCCCATCCCTGGGCACCGCAAGGTGAGCTGGCCCAGCCAGGGCAGAGAGCAGCAAGCCCCTCAAGGCTATACGTTTCCCTGTCCTCTCAGGAGTCCCCAGCAAGCCAATCCTTCTGCCCCCAAACCTACCAGGCTCCTGCAGAGAGAGGGGAAGGCTTCTAGCAGCCTACAGCCAGCCAGAAGCTTCTAGCGGCTTCTAGATGGCTGCCTCAAGAAATGCCTTTGATCATCTAAATCCAGGTTGTATTAATTCGCCAAATCCCTTAAACTCGCGGGGATTTTCTTTCATGTCTAATGGAGGTCTCTCCTGGATCCTTGGAGCCTCCCTGGCTATGACCTCATGGCAGCTGCCTGACTCTGTAGACACTCAGGGCATGGGAGGTGGTTGAACTTGAGAATAGCTCCCAGGCAGCTGCAGCCTCCCTCCGCAGGCACTGGTGGGCTCGCACCTGGCCTGGCAGTGCGGGCTTTGGAGTGCCCACCCCACGGGCAGCTGGGCGGGTCGGGGCTGACCCAGCAGGTTATTAGCCAGGACTGCCTGGCTGGCAGAGCCATTAACAGGCACTGTGCAATTTCATGCCCTGTTTCCCCCTTCCTTGGTCTGCAGTTTCTGCTCTATTTGTCCAAAATGAACAGAGATGAAGTGAAATGAATTACAGGCTCTCCTTCCCCTTCTCTGTGCTCTCCCCGCCTTTCCCTCTCTCTGCTGCCTTGGTGTTTCCCAGCCAGCCCTCTGACTCCCTCCCCAGCTCCCCAGCTCCAGCTCCCCAGTTCTCTCTTCTCCTCAGGCACCCCTACACTCCTCTTCTCCTTACTCTGCTAAAACATGCAGCTTTATCCTGTGCTTAGGGCCCCTGGGTGCCCATGCTTTGCTCTCAGCTACTAGCCTAAAGGTTGGTAGTTCAAACCTACCAAGCAGCACCACAGAAGAAAGCCCTGGTGGTACATCTCTATAAAGATTATAGCTAAGAAAATTCTAGGCAACAGTGTGCTCTGTCACACATGGGGTTGCCATGAGTTAGAACTAAGTCAAAGGCAATGGATTTGTTCGTTGAACCTGCACTTAGCATGCATCTATCTATTCAACAAACCTTCATTTCACACCTGTTGCATGGCAAGGCGTGCGCTCCAGGCTATTTAACCCTTTCCCCATCATTTCCCTCTGCTATTCTGTCTAGGCAGGGGTGGCTGGCCTGGCATCAGAAGATAGGGGTACTGGATGTCTCCAGCCCTGTTTGTTCCCTTGGGAGAAGGGTGAGAGGGTCTCTAGCCTTGACTTCTCCATACCTATCTCAGCTTAGACGGTTACAGCTAGACATCTGGCCTAGGGTAGGCTCTGACTATCAAGGTCACTGCCAGCCAAAGTTTTATCTCCCAGGCTAACTCCAACTGGCTGTTAATTCTGACCCCCAACCACTGCAAGGTTTTGGAGTAGATGCATCTAGGGGGTTGGCCCAGCCCAGACCCTTTTCTCTGAGACATGTGTCCTCACCTGGGTGGTAAGACCTGTCTCCTGTCCCACCCGGCCACCTGGGTGGGCTGGACTGGGAATATAGCTGCCTGTCCAGGCTGGGCCACAAACAGCCTCCTTACACCTGGGGTGTGATGTAAAGCTGCAGACTTGGCACCACTTCTGATCCTCTGCGTGGGACGAGGGAAAACTGGAACACAGAGGGAAGGGGCACATAGAGAAGAGCACAGAAGACCATACAAGTTGGGATGGTACAAGTTGGGATGGGAGAGTGAAAGAGAGATGGTGCAACAGTGAGAGACACACAGAAAGAGGAAAAAAGATAGAGGAAGGCAGAGACATAAAGACATAGCACTGAAAGAGATAAAGAGATAGGAAAATACATACAGACAGAAATAAAAAGACAGAGAGACAGAAACCCAGAGACTGAAAGCAGCCCCTCGAATCCTGCCATTTTTCCATCCCAGACCTCACCTTCACCCCTTGTGCTCTTGGGGCCCACTAACCGCAATCAGTCAAGGAGTCGATTCTGATTCATGGCAAGCCCATGTGTGTCAGAGTATACCACATAGGGTTTTCAATGGCTGACTTCTCAGAAGTACATCCCCAGGCCTTCCGAGGCACCTTTGGGTGGACTTGAACACCCAACCTTTTGGTTAGCAGCTGAGTGAAGCCTTTAAAGCTTTATAAGAAATGCTTCCTTTTGCACAGATAAGCATGAGTGAGTTTCTGTCACTGGCAGCCATTGGTGTTTTGATGTGGCTCTGGCTATTTTGGCTGGTTCAGGGAACACATCCCAGCCTTTGCTTCCAGGGCCCTTTCCGCATGATACCCCATCCTGCTTGCCCCTCTGCAATCCCTCCTCTTACCCCTACCCCAGGTCCCTCCTGCCACTTCAACCCTCCCCCATCCTGGAGTTTCTCATGTTCAAGCTACACCTTTATTCTTCTGAATGCCATGAGCATATTGTCCAGTGTGGACAAGCCCCTATACCATATTGAGCGCTGTGCCATGGGCCCAATTTATTCCATTCGACACCCCTGGGAAGTTAGCATTATTTCTGTCATTTACAGATTAGGTAAATAGGCTCAGAAAGCTTAAGTAACTTGCCCACGCTCCTAAGTGGTAAGTGGAGCAGCTGGATTTGCCCAGTGTTCTCACTCAATCTCCAGGGCCTTTTCCTCTTGTGCTTGAAATGAGCCCCAACTGGAGCCACCCTGCTGGACGTTACAGGCCCCTTTTCCTAGGAGAGTGCTGGGGGGAGTCCCTTTCTTCATGACCTCTTTGCAGCTGCTTCAGCCCCCAGTGAAGTGGAGGACATAGTGTCCATCCAGTGCATTGTTCTACAGAGCATCAAAGGTCCTGGGATCTGTCCAGGGCCACCTATAACTGCACCACGCCCAGGGCCGTGGCTCCTGGCTCACATTCCAAGCTAGAGCTGGGGAGGGTTTGTGGATGAGGGTGGTGGTAGAAAGTCAGAAACCAAATACCTATGAAAATGCCTAGCATGACCCAAGACTTCTGCCCTGCCCCCTCTCGTGGTGGTCTCTGGTGGCACGTCTTAATTTCTAGAATAAGTTTGCTTTTTGGTGTTAGGAAAAACACAGAGGATTCAGGATTTCCCCACCAAGAAGGTCTATATGTGGCCTGGACAAGGCACTATGGAGTGACCCCTTACCCAGGCAGCCTTCTTTGAGACCAAGAACTAGTGCCTTCTCGGGTTTTCTGTGTCCTAGTTCTTAGCTCTGCAATTTCAACCCTATTCATTTCTAAACGTTCCAAATCCTAATCCAGGAGCTGCAACTCAAATGTGTACCAGGCCCAGAAAGGTGGTGCAAAAGGGGGAGGCGGTGTGGGACAGTAAGGAGTGGTGGGGACTGTGGTGAGCTGGAGATGGGAGCCCATCTCTAGGTGACAGCTGCCTCTTAGCCAACTGTTGCCATGTGGGATAGAGGTTCAGTAGGACCAAGAGAAATTATATATCGCTTTCATATATATAAATTTATTCCTTTCATTTAAATGTGGCACAGGCCAGCATTTTTAAAAGTTCTGAAGGCCAGATTGGGCCCCCAAGCTGTCAGTGTGTAACCATTGTTCTAAATGCTCCAGCACTCTCCAGAATGCTGTGCTCTCCCTATGCACACTGCCATCCAGGATAGATGGGTCCCGTTTGCTGGGCTGAAACTGTTTCCAAATCACCGCCTTCAACAGAGAGGTAGTAATTACACTCTGACATTAATATTTAAACCCCAAACAGAGTTAGTGTGCTAATACCATCCCCAAAGGCTTCGGACTCGTTTAAGTTTTATCCTTGTGAGACCTAATTATTGTCAGCAATGAATCCTCTAAGTCTGCAGGATTAGGGCTAGGGAAAGAGAAGCTGGGAGATCCCCAGGGCCCCTGGCTTATGGGACTGAGACAGGAAGGTGGCCTGAGGGCTGGGAACTCTGCCCGCTGCCGGTCATGTGGGCCATCCGGAGGACTAAAAGGAAGATGGCTCAGACATGTCCACCCCATAATTAGAGAGCTTGCCCCTAAGATGCCCCATGAGGACTGGGCATTCTATGCCTGCCTCTTTGGGAAGTTTACCATAGTCTCTGACCTTTCACCTTTGGTCCAGCCTCATGGGAGACCCCCAAGCCATTCATGGATGATCTCAAGGTGAAACTGGCACTCCATGCTTTCTGCAGTGCAATTACCGCTTTTTTGGAGAAAAGTAAATGGGTCTGTGAGGCAGGAGCAGGGCCGTGGTATAGAGTGGAGGCTGAAGTTGACTTCCCAGAAGCTTCCAGGACTCCTACATTTCTGCTGGATTGGTGGGGTTGCAGGGTCATCTTGGACAGGTAAGGTTTCTGTCTGTGATGGTGGCCAGGCCCCCCTGGGCACAGAGTTGCTAACAGCAGCATGGTTGTGATGAGCAAAGAGACCTGTGTGGAAACAGTCTGGAAACTTCCTCATCTGCAACCTGGGGTTTGCCTTGAGCAGGCGTCTTGGTGGGGAGGAGGGCAGAGCTGAAGGAACCTACAAACAGAGCCCAGTTTTCTGTTCTGAAAGCCAGCTCTTCTCTCTCCTTAAGTTGTTGTGAGCCTCCAACTCATGGCAACCTCATGCACAAAGGAATGAAACACTGCCGGGTCCTGTGCTGTCCTGTGATCAATTGCAGATCAGGCCTTTGCGACTCATAAGGTTTTCACGGGCTGATTTTTGGAAGTAGATTGCCAGGCCTTTCTTCCTGGTCTGTCTTAGTCTGGAAGCTCTGCTGAAACCGATTCAGCATCATAGCAACAAACCAGCCTCCACTGACAAACAGGTTATGGCTGCACATGAGGTGCATTGGCCGGGAATCAAACCCAGGTCCTCTGCATGGACGGCAAACATTCTACCAGTGAACCACCACTGCCCCTCTCTCCAGGGAGGCCTGGGTTGGAATCCCAGCTCTGCCCTCTTCCCCACTGGGAGGTCTTGAGTGAGTCACTGAGCCTTGCTAGACTTAGTTTTCTCCTCTGTAAAATGGGATCACTTCTATGGCACAGGGTTTGGGGAGAGTTAAGTGGGGAAACACTGAGGGCTTGCTAAAGGGGCACCCTTTGGAGGGACTCACCCACTCTGTTGGGGCTGCTTTTGTGGAAGCAGAGTGAATGGATTGCACATTTCCCGGTGCCCAATCATAGCACATGAGCACCCCCCACCCCCAGTGCCCAACCTTCCTGGCTGCCTCCTCATAACACCACCCCCTTGTGGCCTCTCTTTGCCTCCCCGTTTCCCCAGTCCCTTCCTCCAAACCTGCTTCCCTGCCGCCAGGTTGCCCAAGAAAGCTGCAGGCTGTGAATTTTCTCAGTTTATCTCAGAGAAAGAAAGGCCCAGAATAAATATCCTTGGATGAATCCACTAGAGTAACGAGCGGAGCCGTAACTCAGCCCAGGCTTCCTTGGCAGATGGAGGAACCATGAGCTGCAGGCCTGGCAGGGGCGGGGATGGAGCAGGGAAACCCGAGGGGGTGGTTGGCAAAAGGCTGAGCCTCTCCTGGCCTGTTTTTCTGGCTTCAGGACGAGAGTAAAAGAGCACACAGGGACATCCAGGTCACCAAGGGGAATCAGGGGATGAAGAGTCACCCTCCTGGTCCCCCAAAGCCTGGGAGAGTTAAATAACAGAGGCCTGGGTAAAGCTGAGTCTGGCTGAATTTCTTAGCCCTCTGCCCCCTCCTCTAAAGATAACACTTGTTGTTATTGGCTGTTGAGTTGACCCTGCCTGACTCTGACGTCATGCACTACAGAATTAAACATTACCCAGTCGTGCACCATCTCCATGATCAGTTGGGGATCAGACCCTTATGATGCACAGGGTTTTCATTGGCTGATTTTGGAAGTAGATCACCAGGCCTTTCTTCCAAGTGTGTCTTACTTTGGAAGCTCTACTGAAATCTGTTCAGCATCATAGCAACATACAAGCTTCCACTGAGGGATGGGGGGTGGCTGTGCATGTGGGGCATTGGCCAGGAACTGAACCCAGATCTCCTGCATGGAAGGCAGGAATTCTACCACTATGCCACCACTGTCTGCCCCCCAAAATGTGTCACTTTCTTCTCCTTAAAACAGCATCCACCACAGGTGAAAGTGTGAACTGGTGCAACCTCTTTGGAGGGTGATTAGAAATTTCTCTCAGGATTAAAAATACACAAACTTTTTCATTCAGCAGGCCCAATGCAAGAACTGCACCCTCTGTGTGTACAAAGAACCATGTACCAGAATGTGCAGCATTTGGTATTGTTCACAGTAGTAGCAAAGGGTGGGAACAAGGCAATGCCTATAAAGAGGAGACCAGCTAGCTGAACGACAGCTCAGCTGCACAGGACTAAAACCAAGTTTAGAAAGCAGTGTGGCTGCCCTAAATGTGGAGGGGAGGTATGGGGGTGGGTCATCCCCAAGACACTCTGTCACGTGACAGGAGCAAGGCCTGAAGCATGCACATAGCATGCTTCCAGATGTGTTTTCTGGAAGGAATATGTGTATTAGTGGCTCTCCAGAAGGATACACAGGGAACTGGAAATGGCGGGCTCCTTTAGAAGGGGGACAGGAGCAAAGTGGGGGAAGCTTACTTTTTGCTGTCAATATGCTTCTGTGAAAGAAAGGCCAGGTGACCTACTTTTGAAAACTAGCCAATGAAAATCGGACAATAGAACATTGACTTGCTTGCTTTGGACGTGTCATCAGGAGGGATCAACCACTGGAGGAGGACATCATGTTTGGTGAAATAGAGGGACAAAGCCTGAGGGAGACCCTCAGTGACACAGATCAACACAAGAGCTGCAACCATGGGCTCAAATGTGCCAGCAATCATGAAGATGATGTGGGACCAGAAACGTTCTGTCTGTTTTCCGTGGGGTCACCATGAGTTGGAGTCGATTTGATAACAACTATCTATCATCCGTCCATCCATCCATCTACCCGCCCATCTATCTATGTCTCTATGTACCACTTTGTACTGATCGTGTTTTTAAAAATCTCATACACGTATTACAAAATGTAGTACAAAAAATTAATTAAGTCATGGAGACTCCTCTTCCACCACACCCACCACATGTCATGGCACCCTTTGTGACCCAGGCCTGGGGCAGTGGTTGTGTTTAGTTGCCATCGAGTGGATTCTGACTCATGGTGACCCCATGTGTGCAGAGTAGAACTGTTCCATAGTGTTTTCAAGGCCATGAACTTTCAAAGCCAGATCACCAGGCCTATCAGTGCCTCTGGGTGGGTTCCAACCTCCAACCTTTCAGCTAGTAGTTGAGCACTTAACAGGGTGGTAGGAGGTGGGGAAAGATGGTGGGATTTGGCTCAGGCTAAAGTTCCTGGCTCTTGCAATACTTGCTTTGTGACCTTGGGGAGACCTCTCTGGGCCATGCTCAGTGACTCTATGCCTGCAAAGAGGAGGCTGCACCCAGGCCCACCGTCTCGGGCTTCCTGACCCTGGGCTCACAGTCTCCACACAGCTGAGCAGGGCCAGGATCCACACACTGCAGCTTGGCCGGGCAGCAGCTTTCCTCAGCAGGGTTGCACGAGCTGCCCTGAGGCTCGGGGTGGTGGTGGTGAAGCTGCTTTCATGAGGAGCCAGAGCTGGCCTGAGCCATCTGCTATAGCTGCTGCCACAGATGAAGGGCTGCTGCTGTCTGAGAGGCCTCCAGCTCCTGCCGAACCCCCCTGTCCCCACTCTCCAGAGCAGAGATTGTGCTGGAAGCAAGTCCCCTTTATTCCCAAAGGGGTGACTTTCTTTCTTTCTTTTTTTTTAAACCAAATTCTAGTTTATTCTTTCTTTCTTTCTTTCTTTTTTTTTTTTGCTTTCCCATTGACTTTATTTATTTTTTTCCTTTTCTTTCTTTCTTTTTAATTTTGATTTGGGTGAAAATTTACGGAGCGAATTCACTTTCCATACAGCAGTTCACATACACTTTGTCTCGTGACATTGACTACAATTTACCACAATGCAACATCTCCCCTCCCACTTCCTCCCGATAGTTACCTCTTGCCTGTGTCCATCCCTCCATGTACTCCTGCTGTCTGAGTGGTCTCCCTGTGCATAAACAACCCTTCTTTCTCCCATGAATGTTTTCTCCAAGGAGTGTATCTACCCCAGGTAAACGCTCAACTCATATGCCTATCTTTTGTTTGGCTGGAAGCCACAGGTGTGGGTTCATTTCCAGACCTGAGGGCAGCTAGGGGCCATAGTCTCAGTGGTTCCACCAGGCTCTATCGGACCAGCAAACCTGGTCCCCAAAGGGGTGACTTTCAATTCCATCCTCCCAGTGGCTCCTCAGGCTGCTCAGGGTCACCACCTGGGCACACCACAAAGTCAAAGCAGGTGCCCTTTCCACAGACTTAGTTTGCTGGGGATTAACCGAGTTCCCTCCAGTTTATAGATGGGGCAACTAAGGCCCGGGGAGTGAAGCCATCTGTCCTAGAGGCCTAGCTTTTAGCAAACAAGTTGAGCAGGGGCCCATGTGGGGTCAGCGTAGCTTCTCCTCCACCAGGATAAGAATCTGTCAAGCAGTGCTTGGGTAGAGAAAGGGAGGAGACCAGACAACCTGGGCAGGGTCGTGGTACTTACCCCAGAAGAGTTGGGGAGGTGGGGGGGGGGGACTGTGAGGGAAGGAAGATCAAAAAACTCACCACCAACTGGGAGATGAGGGTAAGCAATCAGAGGTGCCAAGAGAAGCAGCCCACAAGGTGATGAGGAGCCAGTTCTGGATCCAGATGTTCTTGGGTTCGAATCTCCAGCTCTGCCTCAAAGTCACTGCTTCTCGCTGAGCCAGAGTTTCTTCCTACATAAATTGGCAGTGTGCTCACATCTACCACGTAGCGTGACTGTGAGAAGTAAACAAGATGATCTCACACAAAGCACCTAGCACCATGCGTGTTTGTCACATGAGCACGCAGGAGTGGGAGTTATTTCCATTACTGCTGTCATTGCTGTTACCTGAGATGGTGGGTGTTTCAGCTTGTCCTGAAGGCACTGGAGGTGCATTTGAAGGAAAAGGAGGCACAGAAGGGAAGAGCTGGATAGGAGATAGGGGAGGGGAGGGGTGATGGTGGCACAGGGACAGGCTGGGGTGTTGATGAGGAATTTGGTTCTGGACTCGGAAATTGAAACCAAAAAAAACAATCGTCATCAAGTTGATTCTGACTCATGGCAACCCCATGTGTGTCAGAGTAGAAATGTGCTCTGTGGGGTTTTCAATGGTTGTGATCTTTCAGAAGTAGATTGCCAGGCCTTTCTTCCAATGTGCCTCTGGGTAGACTAGAACCTCTGACCTTTCAGTTAGCATTGACCAGTTGCACCACCCAGGGACTCCTAGACTCAGGAGCAAGATCTAAGAAATCGGACAAAATAGCCCTGCCCACCCTAAGTGCCCACAGTTGTCTTTCCAGCCACAGCCCCGGGCCTGCCCTGGCCTCGTGCCCTTCTTCTGTTCACCTTGACCTTCCCTCCTTCCCAGGATCCATCCATTCACAGGGCACCTGCCTGGAATTCCCCAGTAAGGATTTCAATTGGAGCAAGCATCAATTGCTAGAAGCGACATTCTGTGGACTATGGTAGGAGCTAGACTCATAGCTGGCAGATGCCTACCTTAGGCTGTTGAGTTGGCATTCACTGCACACCTGGTTGCCTATAGCCTCTGCATAGCCATCTCAATTGCCCTTGTGGTTCTCATTCAGACACTGCCCAGGCAGCAGCCTAAAGGAAGCTAGAGAAACATTTGGTGGAGTCCAAGGAGTTGGGGGGGAATACACTTTGATCTAGGAGATAGCCAGGCATTCTGGGCTTCAGTGCAGGCTTCATCTGTGACCTTGGGATAGCCCCTCCCCTTTTCTCACCTCAGTTTCCTCATCTATGAAGTGGGGATCTACTCTTGACAACTTGGATGAGAAAACTGAGCTGTGAGTGGTGAGCACTATGGGAAGGAAAATGACCAGAAGATGCCCCCTACTGTAGAGGCTGAGGGTCCCAAAGAAGAGGCAGTGTGTTATGAGGGCTGGCAAGAGCCCCCAATAAAGCTCTTACAGGGAGCTCTCAAGTCTGCACCCAGGAAGGGGAGCTAGGGCAGCCCCCAGACAGTCAATCATTTTGGCTGAGCTTTAGGATGCACCCAGTGTCATTTTAAACACCTTCATTCCAGGGGCTCAGGGGACTGTTTAGATGAGCCACCTCCCCTGAGCTGGTCACAGGAGGGACCGGAAGAGAAGCAGCTGGGTGATCGATGCATGCCAACATGGGGTGACAGGGAGGGAGAAAATACAAGGCGAACTCCAGCTTGGCCACAAATTCCCTGGGGCATCTCCTCCTCTTTCTACTGACCTGGGCCTCTGTCTAGGGCTCCCCCTATTCAGTCCTATCTGGGCACCTACCCAGACTGAGCCTCTATACAGGTACATGCCAGGCCCATGCCCTCAGCACCTGGTGCTCAGTAGGCCCCCAGCCTGTCTTTGCTTCATGGTGCCTCCCTTTCATCCCCCACCTGCCCACCCTCCCATTCTTCCCACCTGGCCCAGGTTCCATCAACATCACCCGTTGTGTGGTCCAAGCAAAGAGGATGAGGTGCTCACTCCTAGGACAGCTCCATCCTTCGGGCGCCACTCAGGACCAATTGATGGTGCGAGCTCCCGGCATGGTAAGCCCTTCTGTCGCAGGACAGTGACAGCAGGAGAGCCAGGCGACCTTACACGGAGCATCACAGGCTGCAGAGCTTTAATTTATTTAATCAATTCCGGCCCCCGGGCTGGAGAAGGATAACAGCAGGATATTAAATCTGTCACTCGCACCAATCTGTCATAGGGATGTCAGCCACATTGATTCTCTTTCTCCCGCCTTTATTATCTGTCTCTTTGGGGACCTCTGGCTCCGCCAGGCCCCTCGGACCCTGCCAGGAACAGGGGGAAGATTGTGGGAAGAAAGGATGGGGAGAAGCATGAGAACCTTTTAGGAGACCGTTATAATGAGGAGATTTCAGAGCTGGGGGGAAGGGACCTGGAAGATTATTTATAATACACTCTCTTCAGTCTACAGATGGGGAGTTCAAAGAAGAGAGGGGAGTTGTCTAAAGTCACCTAGCCAGGTGGGGGCAGGATTGGAAGTAGAGTTCAAGACTCCTGATCCTCAGGCCAGATTCTTTTTTTCACATGTGGCAAAAATATGCATAACAAGTACACACCATCTCCATCATTTCTACAAGTACAACATAATGACACTGGTTACATTCTTCAAGTTGTGCCACCATTCTCCGTATCATTTTCCAAACCTTCACCACCGTTAACATAAACTCAATGCCTCTAAGTCAAATCTCCCCCTTTCTCCCTCCTTCCCACTTCTGGTGACCATTAATAACTCTGGTTGCTATATATTTGCTTAACGCAACGCAACACACTGCCGTCGAGTTGGATCCGACTCATAGCGACCCCTCCTTGGGTTTCTGAGGCAGTATCACTACGGAAGTAGATTGCCCAATCTTCCTTCTAAGGAGTGGCTGGTGGGTTTGAACCGCCAGCCTTCCAGTTAGCAGTCAAGTGCCTTAGGCACTACGCCACCAGAGCTTCCATATATTTGCTTATTTCATATGTTGTTGTTGTTGTTGTTGTTAGGTGCCGTCAAGTCGTTTCCGACTCATAGCGACCCCATGCACAGCAGAACAAAACACTGCCCGATCCCGTGCCAGCTCCACGATCCCTGCTATACTTGAGCCCATCATCGTAGCCACTCGTTGAAGGCCTCCCCCTCTTTCGTTGACCCTCCACCCTACCAAGCATGACATCCTTCTCCAAGGAATGGTCCCTTCTGACAACATGACCAAAATAGGTGAGACGAAGTCTGGCCATTCTCGCTTCCAAGGAGCATTTCGGGTGTACTTCTTCCAGGACAGATCTGTTAGTTCTTTTAACAGCCCATGGTACTTTCAGCATTCTTCACCAGCACCACAACTCAAAAGCATCAACTGTTTTTCGGTCTTCCTTATTCATTGTCCAGCTCTCGCATGCATACAAGGTGATTGGAAATATCATGGTTTCTGTCAGGTGCACGTTAGTCTTCAAGGAGACATCCTTGCTCCTCAGCACTTGAAACAGTTCCTTCACGGTTGACTTTCCCAATGCTACACGTCGACTAATGTCCTGACTGCTGCTTCCACTGGCCTCGATTGTAGAACCAAGCAACGTGAATTCTTTGACAACCTCAATCTTCTCTCCATTTATTGTGATGCTGCTCATTGGTCTAGTTGTGAGGATTTTTGTTTTCTTTATATTGAGACGTAATCCATATTGCAGAGTATTCTTCAAACTTCATCAGTAAGTGCCTCAAGTCATCCTTACTTTCAGCAAGCAAAGTTGTATCATCTGCGTATCTCAGGTTGTTAATGATTCTTCCTCCAATCCTGATGCCACATTTTTCTTCATAGAGTCCAGCTTCTCGGAGTATTTGCTCAGCATATAGATTGAATAAGTGTGGAGAAAGGATACAACCCTGACACACTCCCTTCTTGATTTTAAACCATGTAGTGTCCCCTTGTTCCGTTCGAACGACAGCCTCCTGGTCACGGTACAGGTTCCTCATGAGTACAATCAAGTGCTCATTATATTTCATATAAATGAGATCATATCGTATTAGTCCTTTTGTGATGGATTTACCTCACTCAGTGTGATGTTTTCAAGGTTCATCCATGCTGTGGTGTGCAACAGGACTTCATTTCTCTTTATGGCTGAGTAGTATTCCACTGTGTGTGTACACCACATTTTGTTTACCCATTCATCTGTAGATGGATATTTCAGTTGTTTCCACTTTTTGGATATTGTGAAAAGTGGTGCAATGAACACTGGTGTACAAAGTTCTGTTTGTGTTCTTGCCTTCATTTCTTCTGGGTAGACACCTAGGATTGGGGTGGCTGGGTCATATGGTAATTCTATGTTCAATTTTTTCAGGAACTGCCAAACCGTTTTCTATAGCACTTGTATCATTTTACATTTCACCAGCAATGCTTGAGGGTTCCTGTTCTCGATAACCTCTCTGTTTTCCTTTCGTTGATCATCGCCATTTTACTAGGGGTGAGGTGGTATCTCTTTGTACTTTTGATTTGTATCTCTCTTTGGCTAATGAAGGAGTCCTGGTGATGCAATGATTAAGCACTAGGCTGTTAACCGAAAGGTTGGTGGTTTGAACCCACCAGCAATTCTTTGGGAGAAAAGACCTGGTAATCCATTGCCAAAAAAAATACAGCCAAGGAAACCCTAAGAGACAGTTCTATCCTGTCATGTAAGGTTACTATGAGCCAGAAAAAGAGCTTTGGTGGGGTAGAAGTTAAAGCATTTGGCTGCTAACTAAAAGTTTTGCAGTTTGAACCCACCAGCTGCTCCACAGGAGAAAGATGAGGCAAGTCTGCTTCCATAAATATTTGCAATCTTGGAAACCTAGGTCAGTTCTACTCTGTCCTATAGTGTCCTATGAGTTGGAATCAACTCCACAGCAGTGGATATGAATTGGAATCAACTCAATGGCACGCAACAACAATGGCTAATGATATCGAGCAACCAGATTCTTCTTATTCATTCAATCAATAGATTGTTTTTGAGTGACTCCTAAATGGTGATAGTATTTCTTGTTCGTTGGGCCCTGTTTGAGTTTCTTATTGCTGCTGTAACAAACAACACAAATTATTATCTTTCAGTTTCTGGAAGTTAGAAGTCCAAAATGGGCCTTGCAACGCTAAAATCCAGGTGTCAGCAGGGCTGTGTTCCTTCTAGAGGCTCTAGGGGAGAATCTGTTTTCTAGCCCTTTCCAGCTTCTATAGGCTACCCACATTTCTTGACTCATGACCTCTTTTATCTTCAAAACCAGCAAAGTCTGGTCAAGCCTTTCTCATGGTGCATCACTTTGACACTAATTCTTCTGCCTCTCTCTCCCATGTATCCATACCCTTGTGATTACCTTGAGTCTAC
This sequence comes from Orycteropus afer afer, assembly GCF_000298275.1. NCBI lineage: Eukaryota > Metazoa > Chordata > Mammalia > Tubulidentata > Orycteropodidae > Orycteropus > Orycteropus afer. Next base: position 8,475,568 of record NW_006921681.1, read on the forward strand.
CAGTTAATCTGGGATCTTCTCTCCATCTGAAAATCAACCGATCAGTAACCTTTATTCCATCTGCAACCTTAAGTCTCTCTTGCCATGGAATGTAACATATTCACAGGTTCTGGGAATTAGAACATGGACTTCTTTGGGGACCACTATCCTGGTGACCAGGAGCTCTGGTAGCATAGTGCTTAAGGCACTTGACTGCTAACCAGAAGGCTAACCAGCCACTCCTTGGAAGGAAGATGGGGCAATCTACTTCCGTAGTGATACTGCCTTGGAAACCTAAGGATGGGTTGCTCTGAGTCGGGTCCAACTTGACAGCACATAACAACAACAACAACAACAACATCCTGGTGACCACAGGTACATACCCACGGGTTGTGCATTAGGCTGAATATTTCACATGAAGTGTTTTACTTCATGCTATGACAACTCAATAAAGTCAATTCTAGATTACCCCATCATACAGAGGAAACCAAGCCTCACAGAGGTTGAGACTTACAAGGTCATTAAAGCTAGTTGGTAATGGAGCTGGGATTCAGACTCAGGTCCACTTGAGCCCAGAAGCCAAGCCCTCCTCTGCTCTGCCGCACTGGGGTCCAATGTACAGGCATCCAAGGAGGGGCCACTTGGAATCACCTGCTCTGGATTCAGGAGAGAAAGGCAAGACCCTACCAGAAATCTGAGCCCTGCAAGGTAAAGGAACCAAACTTTTAAAAGGGGGAGGGAGGGTTGGACATCCCCTAGACTTTGGGAGGCACTTTGCTCTAAATAATTAAGCATCCTGCCCACCTCCCTCTCTCCAGCCCACTTCCTTCATACAATTTATTTGCTCATAAAATTGAAAGCCTTCTTCTCTGGTACCATTTTCTGTTCGGCTTAGATAAATATTTAGCAGCCAGACTTGACCTTAATTTCCTTAAATATCAGGGGCTCTGGAAGGTGGTAAGCCTCCCCATGGGTGAGGATATGGTGAATTAGAAGTGAGAGAATGCTGGGATGCTGCTTGCCTGTCCCCGTGCCTGGTGAGAAGCACATGTCCCCAGGACCAGCCCAGTACCTCTGAACTGTCCAGCTTCCCTTCTGCTGAGGCTGCAAGAGGAGGCGGGAGGCAGATGACAGGGTTCCAGTGACTCTGGGTACCTGATGGAGGTGGCATTCTGCACCAGGAGCTTGGTACCAATGTAATAGGCAGAATAGTTACAGAGCCCTCCTGGGGGTCCCTCCTCTGTAGAGTGTGGGCTGGACTATGTGTGGGGCCAGGAGTCTGATGGGGGACTTGGGAAGTCCCTGTGCTGGGGCTGCTGGGCCTGGTAACTTGGCCATTTGTTCCCTCTCTTGTACATTAATTCATTGACTCACTTCATTCAGTGATTCACTCAGAAAGGTGCCCTGTGCTGGGCCTTTCACAGACACAAATCTGGCGCTGCTTTGCAGAATGAGCTCAGGAGCTGGAGTTGATCCAATGAAAGGTAGTGCATGGAGTCTTGGGAATAGGCTGGAGTGGGAAAAAAAGGCCAGAGTGGTCCTCATGCAAGACAGGATGACCAAGATGAGTCCTGAAGAACATGATACACAGGCTTCCCTACAAACAGCCAGGGTGTCAGAGGTGGATGTTGGGGCCCAGGACACAGGCAGGCAGTGCTGGCAGGGCCTAGGGAGCAGCTGGAAAGACAAATGGCTAGCACCACCAAATGACAGGAACTTGGATCCTATTTGCAGATTTTGTCTTTGAAGTTGGATCTCAAGTCCTTGTCTTTCCCACCCCTAATTTCTTCTCTAAGCCTGTCCCTCCCTCACTCCTCCCTATTTGTGTAAATAGGGCCATCAGCTTCCTCCCAGCCACCCAAATGGAAACCACCATCTTCACAGACTAATAATAGTAATAACAGCACTTATGAACCAAGGAGCCCCGGTAGTGCAGATGGTTAAGCATTTGGTTGCTAACCAAAACCTTGGCAAAACCACCCAGCAGCTCTGCAGGAGAAAGATCCGGTGGTCTGCTTCCATAAAGATTATAGACTAGGAAACCCTATGGGGTAGTTCTACTCTGACACATGGAAATGCTATGAATCAGAATCGACTGACGGCAATTTTTGTTTGTTTGTTTGTTTTACTCAACTTTTAGATCTCTGGTTCTATGTCACCTCCTCCAGGAAGACTCCTAGCCTCTCCTCTGTCACCTCCTCCAGGAAGACTTCCAGCCTCTCCCATGTGGCCTCCTCTGGGAGGACCTCCAGTACCTCCTGTGTCATCATGCCTTCTAGGAAGCCTCCCCAGTTTCTCCATCGGCATTATATGCCTCTGGTAAATGCTCTCAGAGCTCTGAATACCCATACTCCAGTCCCCCAGACCACTTCTCTGATGTTCCCCCTAGGGGCGACTCTAATATCTTCCTCCCTCAGCTAGCCCGTGAACTCCATGAAGGCAGGAACTACTACTTATTATTATTATTATTGCTTCCTCCACCTCTCACTGGCACTTAGTAGGTGCATAATCCATTATTTCTGTCTGAATGGATAAACAGCTTACCACAGGCATTGAGCCAAAGTCCGAGTCAGCCTGACCCCAACCTGTGTCCTAATGAAAACAGCCACCACCAGCAGTGACAATGGCCAGGATGAAGGCAGGGACCTGGATTCTCTTTCCTCACAGCTCAGCTGAAGCCAGCCTTGATGGGTCAGTGAGGGGCAGGGAGGTCTGCACAGGATGCTGGGGCCCTCTCTACCCTTTGTCAGCTCCCCCTCCCTTTAGTCCAGAAGGGAATAACCTGGTGTGATGCAGGCCAGCCAGTGACATGTGGCATTTGGCCCCTCTCCACAAATCCGTCCTCCCCTACACTCATTACCTGGCACGGAAATTGAGTGAGGCCGTTGGGCCAGATCCAGGAAGGAAGCAGTGGTGCTGACAGAGGTTATTTCAACACGACCCCCACCACTGTGGCCCGAGCTCCTAGTGGGGACTCTGTGCTGGGTGCCTCTTCCCAGGGCAGCTCATCCTAACACAGCAGGTTTGGGGGGCTAGGCTGGGTAGGTCAGCTGGGAGCTGGAGGGAACAGGTTTGGGAGCCTCACTGGAGGCTGGGAAAGTGGCCTCCCCACTCAGCCCTGCCTGCTCACTGGGCAGCTCACACAGGGCTCCACAGGTCCTCTCCTGCTCCCAATTGCCACCATGCATTGAGCACCTACTGTGTCCCAGGCACCATCCCCTTTACATGTCTCAGCACTAACAGGTCTTTTTAGTCCCTTGCTGCACAGAGGAACAGTGGCTCAGGGCACAGGGTAGAGTCAGGATTCAAACACAGATCTGTGCTCCGCCCTGCTTTCCCATGGACTGGCATGTGGCTTGTGGGAATCAGTGTAACTCTTGGAGCCTCACCTGTGAAGTGCTCGGCTTAAAAGCTTGTTGTGGGAATGAGATTAAGAAATGGATGAAGAGCACCAGTAGACCGGGAAGCCAGGGTCAGGGCCAGGGCCAGGTGCTCTTATCATACACACAGACTCTCCCAGCCAGATCCAAGAGGACCCCCTCTGTTCCCCTTCCTGCCAGGGCTGACAGGAGGATGCTCCTCACTATTGACCACTGCACTGTGTCAGGCCTCCAGCCAGCTCTCCTCCTCCCCAGGTTTGGCTCATCTCTTTCTCCCAGCTGGCGGGGGGAGGAGGCGGGCATTTAACAGGAGCACCAACTCTGCAAAGGTGTAGTGAGGGGGTGGGCAGAGGGGGACATTTGCCTATGGGTACAAGTCCAAGGGGGCACCAATGAGACACAGAATAACATTCTGAAGCACCACGAATATGAAAGGCGCCTGACTGAGATGGCTGGACAGGAGGGGATAAGGCGGGTCTGTGAAGCATCATCATGCCAGTGTCTGTTCTGGAAATTGGGAGGGGGTGCAACATACAGATTGCCCCGGGTGCCCATTACCCTCACTACACCCCTGCAACTCTGGGATATGTGTCTGGACCTGGACTTGGGAGACTCTGGGGAGTGCAGTTTGTGTTTGAATCCACCTAGAGATACCTGGGCAGGATGGCCTGGCGATCTGCTTCCAAAAGTTCCCAGCTTTGAAAACCCTATGAAGCAGTTTCACTCTGCCCATGTGCGGTTGCCATGAATTGGAATCAACTCAAAAGCAAATGATTTTGTTTTCAATTTTTTTTTTTTTTTTGCTTTAGCTACATGTCTCTGAGCCTCAATTTTCTCATCAATAAAAGATGGGGCTAGTAACAATACTTATCTCCTATTTCTGAAGAGCCAATCAGAGAGTTCATAAGTAGTTCCAAGCCAAATACTGGGTGTCTCATAGGCTGTCAGTCAGCATTAATTGTTACTAGGATGCAGTGAAACTCCCAGAGAAGTGCTGGGTATACAGTAGTGCTCAATTAGTGTTGCACCCTTTCATCTCCTGGAACTCACCCTCTGTCACCATTGTCTCATTCATCCTTGCTCTTCCTCCTGCCTGCTCCTCAGGCCTATGCTGCCTGGCGCCATGCCGAGGCCAGGAACACCTCATTACCAGGCAGAATGTAACGTAATTTCACCCATGGACAGCGCTGAAAGCCAGGCCTTTGCGGGCGTAATGGATGGGCCGGAAGCCGCTATCTGGTGCCTCCCGCCTTCTCCCGGGCCTGGCAAATCTCTGAAGCACCCAAGAAGGTGGCACGCAGCATGCTTCACAGCTGAGGCATGCAGATAAACCTCCACAGAGCGCTGGGGTGCTCAGCTGGGAGCAAACATCAGGAAATTAATGGGTCTTTCTGTGGGCAGTACCTCCGGCTGGCCCCCACCCCCGCTAGGTGCCTCCACCCATCGGCCTACCCCACTTCCCGGGCTTTGTTTCCTTCTTCCCTTTGTTTCCTGTTTGCGATAAACATGACTCATGCCAGCCCAGCGGTCCCTATCACACAGCCCAAGGCCACTGTAGATCTCAGGAATGAGTCTGGCTGTGGCTGCTGCAAGGGCCTGGCCCGTGGGCACGGTAGCGAGTGCCTGGTAAGAAGTCATGTGGCAGGGGGTGGGGGGAGCCATGGGCAGGTAGTAGGGACACAGGTCACCAGGAAGTGCTGCTGAGCACTGGGCACCAAAAGGGACTCTGAGAAGTTACTCAGGCCATGCACTTCTGGATCAAGCCTCACTGCCTTCAGAGCCATGGTCAACTTGGCTCCCAAGACACCTCATCCACCCCTGTCCACCTCTCTGTACACATTGCTAGTCCCTGCCTCTCTCGTACCATGACGTCCAGCCATTCTAGACGACTTGTAGGGCCCTTGATGGGTCAAGCCTCCTCTTTTTCTAGGCCTTTTATGTGTCATTCCCTCTGCCTTGGATGCCTGACCCATGTCTAACTGTCCACCTGCTCCTATGATCCTGGATGTACCTGGGTGGCACAAACAGATAAGCCCTCAACTATTAGCTGAAAGGTTGCTTGTGCAAACTCACCAAGAGGCACCTTGGAAGCCAGGCCTGGTGCAATCTGATTCTAAAACATCAGAGCCTTGAAAACACTATAGAGTAGTTCTACTCTGCACACATGGGGCCGCTATGAGTCAGAAGTGACTCAACAGCAACTAACAACAACAACTCCCATGATTATCTAGTTGGTAAGCTGAGGTGTCAGCTCTTCCTGGGAGCATTAGTGCCCATGCTTACCTCTCCTGTAGCTCACAGCCCTGGTGAGCTTTTTAGAGTAGATCGTCTGGCCTTTTCTTCCATGGAGTGGCTGGTAGGTTCAAACCTCTGACCTGATTAGCAGCCAAGCCCTTACCCACTGTACCACCACGAATCCTGCACACACGTGTTGTTAGGTGCTGTCGGGCCAGTTGTGAATTATCGCCACCCTAAGTGCAATAAAAGGAAACACTGCCCAGTCCTATGCCATCCTCATAGTCATTGCCATGCCCATTGTCACAGCCACCGTTTAGGGTCAATCCACCTTGTTGAAGGTCCTCTCCTTTTTTAGCTGACACTCCACTTTACCAAGCATGATATTCTTCTCCAGGGACTGGTCCCTTCTGACAACATGACCAAGGTACAGAAATGAAGTCTGGCCATTCTCACTTCTGAGGAGTATTCCAGCTGTACTTCCTCCAAAACAGATTTGTTCATTCTTTTGGCAGTCCATAGTATATTGAATACTCTTTGCCACCACCACAGTTCAAGTGCATCAATTCTTCTGTGGTCTTTCTTAGTCATTGTCCAACTTTCATATACATATGAGGATATTGAAAATACCATGGGTTGGTCAGGGGCACTTTAGTCTTCAAAGTGACATCTTTGCTCTTTAACACTCTGTACATATTCACAAACATGTAACATATAGGTTGTTGCTAGGTACCATTGAGTTGATTCTAACACATAGCGACCTTATATACAACAGAAAGAAGCACTGCTCGATCTCAAGCCACCCTCATAACCGTTGCTGTAGTTGGGCCCATTGTTGCAGCCAACGTGTTAGTCCGTCTTGCTCAGTGTCTTTCTCTTTTTCACTGACCCTCTACTTGACCCAAGTATGTGAGACAAAGTGTCACCACCCTCTAAGGGGCATTCAGGCTTCTTCCAAGACAGATTTGTGCCTTCATGGTATATTCAATATTCTTCACCACCACCACAATTCAAATGCATTCATTCTTCTGTGGTCTTCCTTAGTCACTGTCCAGTTCTCACATACATACAAGGCTATTGAAAATACCATGGCTTGGGTCAGGTGTACCTTGATCCACAAAGGAACAATTTTATTCTTTAACACTTTAAGAAGGTCTTTTGCAGCAGATTTGCTCAATGCAATATGTCATTGGATTTCTTGACTATTGCTTTCATGGGCATTGATTGGGGATCCAAGTAAAAATGAAATCCTTGACAACTTCATTCTTTTGTCCATTTATCATGATGCTGTTTATTGGGTCCAGTGGTGAGGATTTTTGTTTTCTTTATGTTGAGATGTAATCCATACTCAATGGCACCTAAAAACAACATATACGTTATGTGTAGTCTTTGATCTTCATCAGTAAGTGCTTCAAGTCTTTCAGCACGCTAGGTTGTGTCATCTGCATGTCGCAGGTTATTAATGAGTCTTCCTCCAATCCTGATGCCATGTTCTTCTTCATACAGTCCAGCTTCTCAGATTATTTGTGCTGTGTACAGACTGAATAAGTATGGTGAAAGGATACAACCCTGACATATACCTTTCCTGATTTTATACTATGCACTATTCCCTTCTTCTGTTTGGACAACTGCCTCTTGGTCTATGTATAGTTTCTGCATGAGCACAGTTTTGGAATTCCCATTCCTTGCAACACCAAAAAAAAAAAAAAAAAAACCAATAACAACAAAAGCCACCAAACCCACGGCCCTCAAGTCAGTTCTGACTCATAGCAACCCCTGCTCAGTTTCCATGATGGTAAATCCTATGGAAGTAGATTGCCCAATTTTCCTTCTGTGGAGCAGCTGGTGGGTTTGAACTGCTATCCTTCTAGTTTGCAGTCAAATGCCTTAGTTACTGTGCCACTAGAGCTCCTTTATTAACCATAATTTGTTATGATCCACATACTCAGATAGATATATGTATATATTTATACCTATCTGCCTAAGGCATTTGACTGCTAACCAGAAAGGTGGTGGTTCAATCTCACCAGCCACTCCTCAGAGGGAAGATGGGCGATCTACTTCCACAGAGATACTGCCTCAGAAACCCAAGGAAGTGTCACCATGAGTTGGAAATGACCCAACAGCTGTGACGTTTTTGTTTATTTGTTTTGTTTTTTGAATTATCTATAATAAGCCCTGGTTAAGCAGTGGTTAAATACTTGGCTGCTAAGCAAAAGGTCGGTGGTTTGAACCCAGCAGCTGCTCTATGGGTGAAAGATATGGCAGTCTGTTTCCATAAAGATTACAGCCTTGGAAACCCTATGGGGCAGTTCTACTCTGTTCTATAGATTTGCTATGAGTTGGTATTGACTCCCTGGAAATGGGTTTGTGGGGTGGTGATTTATGTCTATCTGTCTATCATCTATAAATATATTTATTTAAAGGAATTGACTCAAGTGATTGTGGAGCTGGCAAGTCCAAAATCCATAGGCAGGTCAGCAGGCTGAGGACTCAACAGGATTTCTACACTACAGTCTTGAGACATAGTTTCTTCTTCTCTGAACATCTCAGTGTTTGTTCTTAAGGCCTTCAAATAATTGCACGAGTTTCACCCACCTTATGGAGCATCATCTCCTTCACTTAGAGCCAACTGATTGCAGACATTAACTCCATCTACAAAAGACCTGCACAGCAAATCTAGACTCATGTTTGACCAAACAATGGGCCCCACAGCCTAGCCGATGGACGCCTACTTCCTCATCATAGCTCTGTCGAACTGAAGCAGCCACTCAGTAAGGCTCAGAGAGAGGGGGTGGAAGTTCTGCCACTCACTGCACAGAGGAGACAAGTGTGGCTTTAGGGTCACATCAGCCAGTATTTTAATCCCCAAACTGCCACAAGCCAGCTGTGTGACCACAGCCCAGGCACTTGAGCTCTCTGGGCATTGCTTCCTTGTGGGTACAGTGAGGAAGACAATGCCCGCATGGGAGGCAAGCAGTGATGGACAGGTTGGGAGCAGCCCCGAAAGCCCGCAGACAGTGATGGTGGCCACCACACCTTCCCCTCCCCCATTTCCTTCTCCCTTGGTGCTCAACACTGTCCTCCATGGGTAGGGGTTACAGCTATCATTTCTTTTGCCTTTAGCTCATTTACTTAAATTTTAACAGTTTATTTTAAAGAAATGAAACAAAACACAGCTAAACAGCCATTTAGAATCATGACTACATAATTCAGGAATTCTCCTTCCAATGCAATCTGTTCAGCAATTGTTTTGCAAAGTACAAGGAAAAGCATCATGGGTAAATGCATTATGCAAATTCCCGGGGGGGGGGGCGGGGACAAAAGCCCACCCTCTCCAGATTGATCTCTTCTCCCTAGAAATGTCACTGTGTGTTCCAGTTTGGGAGTATAACATCCCGAGGCTTTGTGAGCCCTGACGAAGGGTTTCCACATGCCAAGGTAGGCCCTAGTAAGGACCCACATGAGAGGCAGCTAAATCAGGGACTGGGCTCTAGATTGTTGTTGTTAGATGCCAGAGTCATTTCCAACTCGTAGCAACCTCATGCATAATAAAACAAAACACTGCTCAGTCCTGCACCATCCTCCCAATCCGTGCTATGCTTGAGCCCATTGTTGCAGCTGGTGTGTCAATTCATCTCACTCAGGGTCTTCCTCTTTCTCGCTGACCCTCTAATTTACCAAGCATGATGTCCCTCTCCAGGGACTGGTCCCTCCTGATAACATGACCAAAGGACAAGATATGAAGTCTGGCCATTCTCACTGCTAAGGGATATTCTGGTTGTACTTCTTCCAAGACAGATTTGTTCATTCTTCTGACAGTCCATAATATATTCAATATTCTTCACAAACACCACAATTGAAATGCATCAATTCTTCTTTGATCTTCCTTTTTCATTGTCCAGCTTTCACAAGCATATGAGGTTATTAAAAATACCACAACTTGGGTCAGGTGCACCTTAGTTTTCAAAGTGACATCTTTGTTCTTTAACATTATAAAGAGGTCTTTTGTAGCAGATTTGTCCAATACGTCTTTTGATTTCTTGACTGCTGTTTCCACTGGCATTGATTGTGGATCCAAGTAAAATGAAATCCTTGACAACTTTAATCTTTTGTCCATTTATCATAATGTTGCTTATTGGTCCAGTGGTAGGATTTTTGTTCTCTTTATTTTGAGATGTATTCCATACTGAAGATGGTAGTCTTTGATCTTTATCAGTAAGTGCTTCAAATCTTCTTAACTTAAAGCAAGCAAGGTTGTGTCATCTGCATATCATAGGTTGTTAATGAATCTTCCTCCAATCCTAATGCTCTGTTCTTCATATTGTCCAGTTTCTCAGATTACTTGCTCAGCATACAGATTGAATAAGTATGGTGAAAGGATACCACTCTGACACACACCTTTTCTGATTTTTAAACCATGCAGTATCCCCTTGTTCTGTTCGAACAACTGCCTCTTGGTCTATGTGTTCCTCGGGAGCACAATTAAGTGCTCTGGAATTCCCATTCTTTGCAATGTTATCCATAATTTGTTATGATCTACACAGTCAAGTGCCTTTGCATAGTCAATAAAACACAAGTAAATATCTTCTGGTATTCTTTGCTGTTAGCCAAGATCCATCTGACATCAGCAATGATATCTCTCATTCCACATTCTCTTCTGAATCCAGCTTGAAACTCTGGCAGTTCCCTGTTGACGTATTGCTGCAACCATTTTTTAATTATTTTCAGCAAAATTTTACTTGAGTGTGATATCAATGATATTGTTTGATAATTTCTGCATTCTATTGGCTCAACTTTCTTTGGAATGGACAGAAATATGGATCTCTTCCAGTCAGTTGGCCAGGTAGCTGTCTTCCAAATTTCTTGGCAATAAATGAGTTTTAGATTACTGCAATTAAAATGGCCACTGGCCATCCTCTGGGGACAGCCATGCCCAGGGTCCCAGAAATTATGTTGGGTCCTTTGCTCAGTGGCCTTGGAGATGGCCAAGTTTAGGCTCAATCTCGGATTCTGTCCATTGCTGTTTGTGTGATCTTGGGCAAATTCTTTAGCTTCTTGGGCTTCAGTAGCCTCACCTGTAAATGGATAACAGTAGTATCTACTTGGAGGCGAGGGCTAGGAGAGAATGTATGGGCTGTGCTCAGTGCCATTTCTACACACGGGAAGGATCAGTCTTGTGGAAGCTCAGTAATCCCCAGCAGAGAAGACAGGACCACCTGGACATGTTGCTAAGGGAAAGCAGAAAGAAGAGTCAAGAGTTCTGCCCAGGAATCAGGAGAGGCTTCCTGTAGGGGATGGCATTTGAGCTAGGCCTCGGAGCAGGGGGAACTGGATTCCTGTAGGGGAGGGAGGCATAGGCATAAAAGCCCATTTACTGAGGCTGCCTTGAAGGCCTGTTATAAGTTTCCCTGTGTGTGAGGTTCCTCATACAGGGTTTAGCACATAGTGGGTGTTCAATACACATTCCCGTCTCACAGGGCTCAGCATATAGTAGAGTTCAGTATGTGTTTCCCTCACTCAGGGCCCAGTGCTTAGTGACTACACAATGCACATTCCATGTCACGGGGCTCACTATATATTCTCCTTTCACAGGTCCCAGCACACAGTAGGTGCTCAATGTACATTACCATCATGCCAGGCTTGGTACATGGTAGGTGCTCAGTGCTTCATGATATGGCATGTAACTATTCAATGTATGCCAGGGTCTTTCTGTGTCTCAAAAACCAAAAAACCAAACTCACTGCCATGGAGTCAATTCTGACTCATAGTGACCCCCATTGAGTTTCTGAGGTGGTAAATCTTTACAGAAGCAGACTGCCCCATCTTCCTTCTGTGGAGTGGCTGGTGAGGTTGAACCCCCAACCTTCTGGTTAGCAGTCAAATGCCTTAGGCACTACGCCACCAGAGATCCCAGTCCACTTTAAAGGCAGGGACTTCTACTTTTTCCAACCCACTACCTCTCCCTGGGAGCTCTGGTAGCATAGTGCCTAAGGCACTTGACTGCTAACCAGAAGGCTGGAGGTTCAAACCCACCAGCCACTCCTCGGAAGGAAGATGGAGCAATCTACTTCCGTAGAGATACTGCCTTGGCAACCCAAGGAGGGGTCGCTATGAGTTGGGTCTGACTCGATGGCACATAACAACAACAACAACAACCTCTCCCTTGACTGAATACACAATAGGTGCCCAGTAAATGTGGAATGAATGGACCTTGCCCCTCCTGCCTCCTGGCTAGGCTGAGCAGAGTGAACAGGGACATGCAGGAATGCTAAGAGGGGGTAGCTTCTTTGCATCCTTGAAACTCAATCTGCTGTGTGAGTGCAATTACAGACCTGTGCCTAGTTCCCTAACTCTCCAGGGTCAACAATCTGACTGCAGTCACTGCCTCACTAACCTGCTCATTAGCTCCTTGCTGGAGACCGCAGGGATGCTGCTGCTGCTGCCTGCCTGCCTCTCTCCGTCCCTCCTGCTTTCCTGGAAAGGAGCCAGGCAGGACAGCTGGGCAGGGCCCCCTGGCAGCTCTCAGGCACTGCCCCCTCAACCCTATGCGAGGGCCAGCCTTAGACTCTGAGTGATATATTGGCAACTGGACCAACATATTGTTACAATAAGGAAGAGGAGGTGCCACAATCTGGAGGACACTGGAGCCCCACCTGTAATGGCAGCCTGGGGGGCACCTCACCCCTAATACTGTGGGGACCTGGGTGTTCCATTCAATCAATCACTTTTGTCTTGTGCATCTCTCCCACTCAGCCCAGGGCTTGGTGCTAGAGATTTTGATGGTGGATTTTGAGGCCACAGTCTACTGGAGGAGAGAGAGCGGAATGGAGATGGTAATGCAGGTAGGAAGTGCCATATCCCTAAGGAAGCTCTGTCATCCCTACCTGGGCCATCAGGGGGCTTTATTGAGAAGGTGACATTTGAGGTAAGCCTTAGTGGCTGCAACCATCAGGGACTGGGAAAAGGATGTGCAAAAAATGTGGAGATGTGAAAGGGCATGAAGGTGGGGACAAGTCACCTGCCTCCCTGGCATGTGTTCCCAGCCCATGTGGAAGTGCCGTTTGCACCATCTCTTAGAGCCCAAAAAGGAGCAGAGGAATGACACTGGGTTCCAAGACCCAAGTACTGCATCTGCCACTGACATAAAGCAGGAGAGTTTCTTGGAGGCCCTCCAGTGCCTGGGCCAGCAAGGAGAGTTTGATTTCAGGCTCAACCTCTACTGCCTGGGAAGGCCATGCTGTCTAGGGATGTGCTGAGAAAAGATCTCAAGTAGATCCAGGACTCAGGGGAACCAGTGCTATGATGGATTAGTGATGTCTGCATGGGAACAATGTGGGAATGTGGAAGCCCTGATTGGATCCAACTCTTTCTTTTTACAGATGTGGGAACTGAAGCCCAAGGACACACAGGGCTAGGGAGAGATGCCTGTTCTCCTCTTCCAATACTCTGCTCTTCCCATTGTATCAATGGTTCTCAAACTTGAGCATCAGAATCACCTGAAAACAGGAAAAAAAAAAAAAAAAAAAACAGCCACTGCCATCGAGTCAATTCTGACTATAGCAACTCCCACCGGGTTTCCAAGGTTGTAAATAATCTGAAATATATCGCCTCATCTCCCTCCCTTGGAGCAGCTGGTGGGTTTAAACTGCTGACCTTCTGGTTAACAAGCAAATGCCTTAGGCACTGTGTCACCAGTGCTTCTTTTAGAATCACCTGAAGGGCCTGTTAAAATACAGAAAGCTGGGCCAACACCCTCCCACTCCTCCTCCCCCCAAGAGTTTCTGATTCATTAGGTCTGGGGTGGGTCCTAGAATTTTGCATTTCTAACCATCTCCCAGGTGATGCTGATGCTTCTGGCATGGGAATCCCGTTTTAAGCTCTACAGCAATTGACTAGATGTCAAACCAAAGACCAGTTGTCTTCAAGCCAGCTCCAACTCATGACAACCTCATGTGTGTCAGAATATAACACAAGGTTATCAACGACTGGTTATTTGGAATCAGATCACTAGGCCTTTCCTCTGGGGTCCTTCTGGGTGCTGGAACCTCCAGACATTTGGTTAGTTCAGATGACCCTGTTAACCATTTGCACCACCCAAGGATTCCTGCCACATGTAGAGGCCTTCAATTTCTTTGTCTGAAAAATGGGGATAACCATACTCACCAGAGCTCCTAGAATCACAGTTAAGGGCATATGAGATAAAATTTGAGGATGTACTCAGTAACCTTAAAGCCATGAACATTAAAATCATCTGTTAAACTTCTAATCCTGATGCCCAGGGCACACACAGCCCAGACCAAGTAAATCAGTCTCTGAGTGTGGGACCCAGGCATCAATGTTTTCTAAACCACCCCAAGTGATGCTAATGGGCAGCCAAGTGTCAAAAGAGTGGGGGGATCTTGTTTTAAAATGGCTATTCATATTCAGCAGATCTAGGCGGGGCTGAGCATCTTTATTTTCAACAAATTTCCAGGTATTGTGATGTTGCTGGTCCCTAGAACAGGCTTTGATATACAAAATCCCAGAAAAGAGGAGGGACCTGTGGGTATCAAGTCTGGGCTGGGAACATTTCAAAATACCTTAGATAGGCAGGTAAGAGTTCACATTTGCAAGCCCTGGGTGGCACAGATAGCCAGGTGCTCCATTACTAGCTGAAAGGTTAGTTTGAAACCACCCAGAGCTGCCTCAGAAGACAGCCTGGAGGTCTGCTTCTGAAAGGTCTGCTTCTTGAAAGGCCCATGGAGCAGCTCAACTCTGCACATGTGGGGTCACCAGGAGTCTGAATCAAATCAACAGCAACTAGCAACAATCCCCCTGTTACCAGTGTTGCCAGCACTCTACCCCCATTGCACTATCTGCATCCTCTCTGCAGCCCTGATGGGGATCTGGTGACCATTCGAGAGCTCAGCACCCAAGCACATGCCCTACAGAGCCCCAGCTGCTTTGTCAGGCAGGAGCTGAGCAAGCCATCCACCACTGCTCATTTCCTTCATCTTCATTCTGGTCTTTAGCAAACAGCCTTAGATATGATAGATTTTTTTTGTTTACAAACTCAGTCTTAAGGCTGGAAATTGACATCTTCCTTTTTCTTGTTGCATCCTTTGCATCCCACTGTCTTTTAGCTCATTATGGCCCCTTGTCAGTTGCTTACAAGGTGTTTAAGCTAATTCATACACTGACCGAGTACCTACCGTGTACGGGAGATGCAGAAAAGGGTAAGGCCACCCTCTGACAGTTTGCTCTGGGACCTTGGGCAAATCAGTTACCAATTTCAACTGAGCAGAATGTGGATCAGAGCCTTGTTTTAGTCACCACGGTATCCTTAGAGTCTAGCATAGTGTCTGGCACATAGTAAGCACCCAATGAGTATTTGCTAAATGAACATTGATGAATGAATGAAGTCATGACTCAGAGCTTTGGTTTTCTCAACTGTAGGATGGAGGTAGTAAGGCCTACCTCATAGAATGCAGTTAGGCCCATTATCATTATGGGGAGCTATCCACTTTACACATGAAGAAACTGATGACAACAGCAAACTGAGGACAAGATATGCAGGTAGCAAGTACTGGAGGAAGTAGAACTAGAACACAAGTCTATTGTTCCAGGAGCCTCCATTATGTGAAAAGAACCATTTGCCTTGCATTTACTTCCAGAAGTGAAGCTGAATCCGGGAGCCCAGCCCTGTGGCTGAAGGGGAATGAAGCCAGAAGCAGCCCAGCCCTAACAGAATGAGGAACCCAGGAGCCAAGCAAGCAGTTGGCACCTTTGAAGATTATTTGAGCAGGTGAAGAGGCTGCTCAAATAGAGAAGCTTAGAAGAAGCTAAGGTTAGGTGTAAGCCTTCATTCGCTTCCCTGAAATATCTGCTCAGAAAGGTCAGCCAACAAGAGCAGGTGCTGATGCCAAGCCTGAGGTTGGCACACTGGGCCCGGAGCCTGGTTCAGAGGAGTCCAGTCCAGGGCAGGTTTCCCTGCAGGCCAATTGCAGACCTTTAGAGGGGTATTCTCACTTCCCACCTCTACCTCTAAGCATCCCTCTGTGCATTCTAGCCCCTTGTCTGCAGCAGACTCCCCTGTCAACACTGTTTGCACATCCCAGGCCAGCTAAGACCCCATCTCCTCCTTAGATGAGAGGATGAGAGGGTGCCATGTAAACACAGCTTCATGAAGAGCCACAAGTTGGTGCCACAGCCAAGATCAAGAAGCCAGGATTATGTATCTCATTGTACTTGGCTCAGCCAGGATGCTTATGGTCAAGTGCCTGGCCCTGCTTCTGGTCCAAGACAAGTGAGCAGAGGGTTGTGCTTGAGGGTGCTCTTTCAGAGTCAAACAAACCATGAGCCCCCTTCACTTTTCCTTTACATTCAACTCTTGGAGACTGAATATTCCCTTCACTTCTCTCCTCTGTTATTTCCCAATCACCACTGTTTTTTCAGTTGGGGAAGGTGAGTGAGCCAAAGGCTCTGGGAGCAGTGGCTGTGGTGAAGGAAGCTGGGGAGACCTGTCTAGTGGCTTTGAGGGCAGTTAGTTGTCAATTTGAATCTGTCAGAGGGCATGTCGAGGCATAAGTGGAGTCCCTGGTCAGTGCAAATGGTTCAGCATTCAGCTACTAACTGAAAGGTGGGTGGTTTGAATCCATCCAGAAGTGCCTTGGGAGCTCTGATGACGTGGTGCCTAACACATTTGACTGCCAACCGGAAGGCTCGTGGTTCAAACCCACGAGCCACTCCTCAGAAGGAAGATTGGGCAATCTACTTTTGTAGAGATACCACCTTAGAAACCCAAGGAGGGGTTGCTATGAGTTGGAAATGACACAGTGGTTAAATACCAATGATGATATCCGTGATATCCTTCTCCAGGGAATGGTTCCTTCTGACAACATGACCAAAGTAGATGAGACGAAATCTGCCCATTCTCACTTCCAAGGAGCATTCGGGCTGCACTTCCTCCAGGACAGATCTGTTAGTTCTGCTGGCAGTTCATGGTACTTTCAGTAGTCTTCACCCACACCACAACTCAAAAGCATCCACTCTTCTTCAGTCTTCCTTATTCACTGTCCAGCTTTCACATGCACTTGAGGCGATTGAAAACACCATGGCTTGGATCAGATACACCTTAGTCTTCAAAGAGACAACTATGCTCTTCAACATCTTAAAGAGGTTGTTTGTTTGTTTTGCAGCAGATTTGCCCAATGCAATACAACATCTGATTTCTTGACTGCTGCTTCCATGGGTGTTGATTGTGGGACCAAGCAATATGAAATCTTTGACAATTTCAATCTTCTCTTCATTTATCATGATGCTGTTTATCCATCCAGTGGTGAGGATTTTTGTTTTCTTTATGTTGAGTTGTAATCCATACCACAGACTGTAGTCTTTAATCTTCATCAGTAAGCGCTTCAAGTCATCTTCACTTTCAGCAAGCAAGATTGTGTCATCTGCATATCACAGGTTGTTAATGAATCTTTGGCCAATCCTGATGCTTCATTGCTCTTCATATAGTCCTGCTTCTCAGATTATTTGCTCAGCATACAGATTAAGTATGGTGAAAGGATACAACCCTGATACACTCCTTTCCTCACTTTAAACCATAAAGTATCCCCTTGTTCTATTTGAACGACAGCCTCCTGATCTATGTACAGGTTCCTCATGAGCCCAAATAAGTGTTCTGGAATTCCCATTCTTCTCAGTATTATCCATAATTTGTTATGATCCACACAATTGAATGCTTTTATTTTTTCTTTTCTTTTTTAATTGTGATTTGGGTGGAAGTTTATAGAGCAAATTCACTTTCTATACAGCAGTTCACATATACTTTGTCTCATGACACTGACTACAATTTACCCCAATGCAACAGCTCCCCTCCCACTTCTTCCCAATAGTTACCTCTTCCCTGTGTTCATCCCTCCATGCACTCCTGCCCCCTGAGTTTTCTCCCTGTGCATAAACATCCCTTCTTTCTCCCATGACAATCAAATGCTTTTGCATAGTCAATAAAACACAGGTAAACACGTTACTGGTATTCTTGCTTTCAGCCAAGATCCATCTGACATCAGCAATGATATCTCTCATTCCACGTCCTCTTCTGGATCCAGTTTGCAGTTCTGGAAGTTGTCTGTCAATATACTGCAACCGTTTTTGAATTATCTTCAGCAAGATTTTACTTGTATGTGATATTAATGATATTGTTTCATAATTTACACGTTCTATGGATCACCTTTCTTTGGAATGAGATACAAATATGCATCTCTTTCAGTCATTTGGCTGGGTAGTTGTCTTCCAAATTTCTTAGCATAGATGAGTGAGTGCCTCCAGCGCAGTACTCGTTTGTTGAAACATCTCAGTGGGTATTCTGTCAATTCCTGGAGACTTTTTCTTTGCCAATTCCTTCAGTGTAGCTTCAACTTATTCCTTCAGTACCATTGGTTCTTGATCATATGCCACCTCCTGAAATGGATGAACATCAACCAATTCTTTTTTAGTACAGTGACTCTGTATTCCTTCCATCTTGTTTTGATGTTTCCTGCATCATTCAATATTTTGCCCATAGAATCTTTCAATATTGCAACTCGAGGCTTAAATTTTTTCATCAGCTCTTTCAGGTTGAGAAATGCTGACTGTGTTCTTCCCTTTTGGTTTTCTAACTCCAACTCTTTGCACATTTCATTATAATTGACTTTGTCTTCTCAAGCTGTTCTTTGAATTCTTCTGTTCAACTCTTTTATCTTGTCATTTCTTCCATTTGCTCTGGCTACTCTCCAGTCAAGGGCAACTTTCAGAGTCTCTTATTACAACCATTTTGGTCATTTCTTCCTTTCCTATGTTTTGCTTTCTTCATGGATGATGTTCTTGATGTCATCCCACAATTCCTCTGGTTTTCAGTCATTGGTGTTCAAAGCATCATATCTACCCTTTAGATGGTCTCTAGATTCAGGTGGGATATAATCAAGGTCATATTTTGGCTCTCATGGACTTGTTTTAATTATTTTCAGCTTCAACTTGAACTTGCATATGAGCAGTTGATGATCTGTTCCACAATCAGTTCCTGGCCTTGTTTTGGCTGAAGATACTGAGCTTTTCCATTGCCTCTTTCCACAGATACAGTCGTTTGGATTCCTGTGTACTCCATCTGGAAAAGTCCATATGTATAACTGC
>NW_006921681.1:8495210-8510244 GCF_000298275.1 Orycteropus afer afer
ATCTTTATGTGTTCCATTTCCTTTTTTGACAACTTCAAATTCTCCTAGATTCATACTTCATACATTCCATGTTCCTCTTATTAATGGATGTTTGCAGCTGTTTCTTCTCATTTTAAGTTGTGCCACATCAGCCAATGGAGGTCCCAAAAGGTTTACTCCATCCACATCATTAAGGTCGACTCTCTATGAAGAGGCAGCTCTTCCCCAGTCATATTTTGAGTGCTTTCTGACCTGAGAGGCTCATCTTCTGGCACTATACCAAACAGTGTTTCAGGGCTATTCATAAAGTTTTCCAGTAATATATCAGACAGTGTTCACTGCTATTCATAAGGTTTTCACTGTCCAATTCTTTGAGAAGTGGATGGCCTCTTCCTTCTTCCGAGTCTGTCTTAGTCTGGAAGCTCCACTGAAACCTCCATGGTTGACCCTGCTGGTGTTTGAAATACTGGCGTCATAGCCTCCAGCCTCACAGCAACATGCAAGCCACCACAGTACGACAAACTGACAGACCAGTGGTGGGGCTGTGACTGCAAAGAGAAATAATGAATGGCTGGGAGGAAATGCCCAGAGTATGAATACAAGGAATCACACAAAATTAAAAGTTGAATTCACATTTTGAAAGAATATTTGAACACTGTGTGACACGTGGCTTCCTATTTAGGTGATCATCTGAAAGCAATAGCTCATGTGGTGATAGCTGATTGATAAAGGTTGGAAAGATTGGTGCCTCTGGATGATGAAGAGAGTGTGTATCAATTGAGCCCAGCAGCTAAGACTTTGGAGACCCCGTGGAATTAAGAATTAGAAGCCCATGTTCTGCAGTCTCTCAAGAAGTATACATGTTGATTTGGGTGAGCAGAGGGATGATATGAAAAGTGTCTGTGACCAGCATGATGACATTGGGGAAAGAAAGGACACTTAAATGTATACATAAGTGCAGTGTAGTAAATTACTTTGTGTGGCTTTTCTACCCATAAGTCTTTGTAAACTCCAAGGTGGGATTTGCTATGAGCAACTGAGGAGCTCCTGATTGCTGAAGGTGTCCACCTGGAGTATTTCTGTTGGGAGTGGCACAAAACAATGTTCTGGGAGGTGCCCACTCTCTCTCAGGTGCTTAGAGTTCTGATGCTATAATTGGCTAGTTTGACCACCCTGAGGGCTCTAAAGGAGACCTCCTGGAGGCAGAACTCTCTCAGACTGCTGGTTGAGGAAGACGTGCTGCCGAAAGAGACACGGGCTCCTGAGACATGCGTTGCTGGGAAAGAGATGCAAGAGACACGTATTGCTGAGTGAGACACTGAGGGACCAGCACTGCTGGGAAAGAGACTGTGAGAGACTCTTGGCTGAGGGACAGTGGGCTGGGAGAGAGACTGAGCGTTCTTCCTGAGCTTGAATTGTAGCCTGGTGCTTCCCTAATAAACTCCATAATCTGTGAGTTCTGTGTGGCCACTGCAGTGAATTATTGAACCCAGGAGAGAGGTGGTGGGTGCTTTGGGAGGAACAGTTGGTGAAAGGGCTGGAGGGAGGCAGCATGTTTGGCCTTGCAGTAATAGGCCTTGGGTTACTGCTGGTAATCCTGTCTTCCTCTTGTGAGATTAGAGGAGGTCAGAACATGTGGCCTCCTTGCCGTTTTTGTAATAAGATATAGACAACAGAGGCAAATATTATTACGTGCACAATACTGCGTTACCACTAACACCAAACACAAGGCTACAGATAAATGGCATAGACAGGTGAGAAGCTCAGGTAGGGGTGGGCAAACAGGAATAGAACCTAGACCAAGGATAGATTTGGCTGAAGATAATCTTACATATGAACTTGTGCTACAAAACTAGCCACACACATTACAGAAGCAACAGAAGACAGAGTTGGAGTAACTTCTCAGAAAGCCAAACACCTTGAGAGAGAGAATCACCAGGCCTGTGGACTCAGGACCATAGTCTTGGGGGACATCTTGCTCAACTGGCACAATGTAACACATAAAAATCTTGTTCTACAAGCTACTTTGGTGAATAGCAACTGGGGTCTTAAATGCTTTTGAGCGGCCATCTAAGATACAACTATTGGTCTCTTCTCTTCTGAAGCAAAGAAGAGTGAAGAAAATCAAAGGCATCTGGAAACAATTAGTTCAAGGATAAGATGGACCATGAAAACCTCAGCCTTCATGACCCCTGAGACCAGAAGATCTAGATGGTGCCCAGCTACCAATGCCAACCACTCGGAAAGGGATCACAACTCCAGATCCTGGATAGAGTGGGAAGAAAAATGTGGAACAAAATTCAAAAACACAAAAATGACCAGAATTACTGGTCAGATAGAGACTGGTGGAACCCTCAAGACTGTGGCCCTGGATTACCCTCTGGGCCTAGAAATGGACTCACTTCCATGGATTGGCTCTCAGCCCAACAGTAGGAAGACTTACATGCAGAACACCTACCCCAGGGTGATGTACCCACCTACTCTAGGAAGATACACTCCTTAGATCAATCAGCCATGAGACACCAGAGGGGCAGCATTCACATAGAGGGAAAGTGGACAGACAGGAGCGCATAGTCAAGAAGGGCACAGGGAGGGGGTAGTCACAGGGAGGGTAGGAGAGGAGAGTTTTTTATGGTCGGGGATGGTAATTAGGCCGTGAAATCAAATGTTCATGAACTATTGAATGTAAAACAAATTTGCTTTGTAAATTTGCACCCAAAGCACAATTAGAAAATTAAAAAAAAAAAAAAAAAGTGCCATGTGATCACGGGCGAATCATTCCTTCAATGAGCCTCAATATTCATATCTCTACAATGTGAAAAATAATATTCATTCCCAACTTCTGACCTGTACAAAGAACCCGGAGCAGGTAGTTACTCCAGGATCTGCTTCTTATGCTCTGTGCCTCCAGTCTCTTGCCTGGGAAGTGGCCTCCCCAGAGAGCCCTCCAATACCCTCACACTTAGGCAACAAACTCTCTATAAAACATATAGAGAGACTATGACAAATGCAGAAACAGATGTGTGAAATCTATTTGCAGAGAGGAGAGTGAGTCGAAGGCTCTCTGGAGGAAGGAGTGGGGGTAGGGTTGAGGGTGACTTCACCATGGAGAGATGGGATGGGCCTTGTTGTTAGGTGTTACTGGGTCGGTTCTGACTCATAGTGATCCTATGTACAACAGAACGAATCACTGCCCAGTCCTGTGCCAGTGTCACAACCACTGCTATGTTTGAGTCCATCGTTGCAGTCATTGTATCAGTACATCTCATTGAGGGTCTTCCTATTTTTCACCAACCCTCTACTTTACCAAGGATGATGTCCTTCTCCAAGGCCTGGTCCCTGCTAGTATCATGTCCAAATTACAGGAGACAAAGTCTTGCCATCCTCATGTCTAAGAAACCTCCTGGCTGTACTTCTTCCAAGACAGATTTGTTCATTCTTCTGGTAGTCCATGGTTTATTCAATATTTTTCACCTATACCACAATTCAAAGGCATCAATTTTGAAAATAACATGGCTTGGATCAGGCACAAAGTCAGTCCTCAAAGTGATACCTTTGCATTTTACACTTTAAGGAGTCTTTTTGCAGCAGATTTGCCCAATGCAAAAAGTCATTTGATTTCTTGACTGCTGCTTCTATAGACATTGATTATGGATCCAAGTAGAATAAAATCCTTGATAATTTCAGTCTGTTCTCCATTTATCATGATGTTGCTTATTGGTCCAGTTGTGAGGCTTTTTGTTTTTTTCATGTTGAGGTATAATCCATACTGAAAGCTATATAGTCTTTGATCTTTATCAGTAAGTGTTTCCAATCCTCTTTGCTTTCAGCAAGCAAGGTTGTGTCATCTGCATACCACAGAGTTGGGCCTCAAGGATGAGTAATATCTCAGCTGGTGGAGAAGAAGAGCAAGAACATCTCAGGCAAAGGGAGTGTCTGGAACAAAGTGGGTAGGTGTGAAAGAGTTTGAGGGATGATGGGCTAGCTCTTCAGGCAGGAGCCGAGCTGGGGCTGCCAGGGGCAGGGCTGGGGCCTGCCTTTTGTCAGGGTTGGAGAGGAGGAAAGGGCCATGAGTTCCATGTGCATTGTCAGGGTTGTGTCCTGTGGGCAGTGAGGATGGGATGGAGGCATGGAGGCATGGAGGCCACTGCTTTCAAGTTGATTCAAACTCATAGTGGCCCTATAGGACAGAGCAAAACTGCCCCATAGGGTTTGTAAGGCTGTAGATCTTTACTGAAGCAGACTGCCACATCTTTCTCCCATGGAGCAGCTGGCAGGTTTGAACTACCAACCTTTTGGTTAACAATTCCTGGGAGCAGGAGACCCTCCCGCCGAGAATGGCAGGCGTTGTAGGGGCTTCCTGGGTGCCCTGGAAGCTCTCCTGACTTCCCCCAGCCACTTGTATCAGCCCCAGGGGACAGCAAGGCCTGGATTCAGGTCCTCTGCAGCCTCCCACACCCTGGTAGTGCTTCAAATTGAGAAGGTCCAGGGGTGGGCAGTTATAGGGGGATCTGCTGGTGGTAAGGAGGAGTCTTTGAAATAAAAGATTCAGCGTGAAAGGCAAGTTTCCAGCTAACACAAGTGACAAGAGAAAGCGAGAAATGTAGGGAGATGAGCTCATCTGGGTCATGGCATTGAAGGAGAATGGCTGAGTCAGAGATGGAGTTCATGAACCCTGTCCTCACCTTACATCATACACATGTGGCTGCTGTGGGAAGCCTTGGGCCTGGGAATCAGTCAGACCTGGGTTCAAACCCTGGTTCTGCTGTTTACTAGCTATGTGACCTTAGACTATAATGACTGAACCTCTGATTAACCTCTTGTATAAAAAAAGAACTATAATATCCATTTTTCAAGATTGTTATGAAGACTAAATAGTAATAAAAGCTGATATTTGTTGAGCACTGATCATGTGTAGGCACTGATCTTATTGCTTTACTTGCACTTCCTTACTCCTCAGCCTTAGAAGGTAGGCACTGTTGGGAGATTGAAGCACAGAAAGGTTAGCTGACTTGCCAAAAGTCACACAGCCAAGAATAGTAGAGTCAGAATTTGAAACCAGGCCTTCTGGCTCCAAAGCTTGTGCTCTGAACCCACACACTCTATTTAAGATGATATGAGCAATTTGCACATCACACATATGACACATTAAAAATGTTTGCATTACCTTATTATCTAAAGGCTACAAAAAATATTTGAGAGAAAAAATAATTCCTGAAAAAGAGTCCGATCCAAGGGAAGACTTCTACAGGTGGGAGGGAGAAATCTCTTTTGCTAAATTGACCCAAAATGAGATGAAGCAGAGCAGTAACATCATTCGAGGACTGCTGTGTGCCAGACCCAAGACATTGTTGTCGTTAACTGCCTTCGAGTTGGCACCAACTCTTAGCAACCTTACATATAGCAGAATGAAATGTAGCCGGTCCTGTGCTGTGTTCATGATCATTGGTACATTTTATCCTATTATTGCAACTATTGTGTCATTCCATCTCACTGAGAATTTCCTCCATTTTTGCTGACTTTACCAATGATGTTTTCCTTTTCTAGTTATTGGTCTTTCCTGAGGGTGTGTCCAAAGAAAGCATGCCAAATTCACCTTCCCCATCCTCACTTCTAGAGAGAATTCTGGTTGTGTTTCTCCTGTTGGTGTTGTTGGTTGCTGTTGAGATGGTTCCAACTCACAGCGACCCTATGCACAACACAACAAAACACGACCCGGCCTGTGCCACCCTCACAATCTTTGCTGTGCTAGCTTTTCTCCTATGCTACGTCTTTCTCCTAGTGGTAGCTGTTTTATTTTATCCTCATAAGTGTTCCTTGAGGCAGGCATTGTCCCCATTTTATTGGTGAGGAAAGAGACTCAGAGAGTTGAGGTAACCCCACCCTCCTCACCATCTGCACTGTATTCCCCTTAGTTATTCACATATTAAATACAAAACCAGAAACCAAATGCATTGCTTTCAAGTTGATTCAAACTCATAGTGGGCCTATAGGACAGAGTAAAATTGCCCCACAGGGTTTCTAAGGCTGTAAATCTTTTCTGAAGCAGACTGCCACATCTTTCTCCCATGGACCAGCTGGTGGGTTTGAACTACCAACCTTTTGGTTAGCAGCTGAATGTTTTAACTACTGTGCCACCTAGAGTTCCTTCGTTAAATACAACAACCGCAAAATTCCCAGAGTGTCAGGGGAAATCTTCTGCACTTGGCCCAGTAACAGCTGGGTCCCATATGTAATTGTCTGTTTATTTTTTTGATTTGGCAAATATGATGAGCATCAGCCTACCCTCAGGGCTACTCACATCCACATTGAGAGGAGAGAACTAAAAGGTACCCAGAGTGTAACAGCCAGGATGGGAAGGTGAAAAGAAAAGCATCCCCCAAACAACCCACCCAAAGCCAAAAGACAATGAACTGACCACCTCTGGCTTTCTTGGCCCATGTGTGATGAGATGCTATTGTTCCCAGCAGAGCAAAGGGACAGGTGAGCGTGGGTTGGAAACCAGCAAGGCCTCACAAACCCTGACCTCTCTGCATCATATTTTCCTTGTCTGTGAAAGAGAGATGATTATGGGCAACAACTCCCAGGGTTGTTGTGAAGATTAAAGAAGATGGTACATGAAAAACACTTGATACAGGGCTTGTCACACAGTAAGTGCTCAATAAATGTTTACTGTGGTTATTATTACCAAGGGAAGGAATAAGTGTGTTTATTATTGCCAAAGGGAGTTTGGGAGTATCAGGGAGAGATGTTGTTTTTGTTATGTGCCATCAAGTCGGACCCAACTCATAGCGACCCCTCCTTGGGTTTCCAAGGCAGTATCACTATGGAAGTAGATTGCCCAAACTTCCTTCCAAGGAGTGGTTGGTGGGTTTGAACTGCCAGCCTCCTGGTTAGCAGTCAAGTGCCTTAGGCTCTATGCTACCAGAGCTCCCTCAGGGATAGATAGGAAAGAAAAAAAGGGGGGGGGAGCAGTGGGTATGGGGAGAAAGAGGAGAGGAAAATAGGACAGTTGAGGGGTACCCCACCATCCTAGCTCCCCACTGACTCAGCAGCTCCAGCTGTGCTCTAACCTTGGATGGAGCCAGACTGGGCTGGGCTGCTCCCCAGTTTGGTCATTAAGATTACTCACGCATTCCTCCTGTGTCCCACTGCCAATATCTGCCAGATGTGGCTACACACCAGCAAGAACAGCTGTCCTCAGACGTGCCCAGCTGCAAAATGAGGACTCAGAGGTGTCAAGAAGGACACAGAGGCCTTGGAGAGTTGGCCAAAAAAGAGAATGCTGTCCAAAGATAACCACACTGGTGTGATCACTTCTCCCTGACCTTTGTCTTTCCATCTGTGAGACGGGAGGCGAGGAGATGATCTGCCATATTGTGCCAGCTGATGCCAATCCCCTGGTGGGTCACAGCCAGCTGTCTTGGTCCTTGTCTCTTGTCCTGGAAGGTGTGGGTATGAGCTTGCCACCCTGGATGTGGAAACTATCTTGCCATTTTGTAGGATGGCCCCTCTGGTTCCCATGAGAGGATCCCATCAAATTGGAATGCGAGCTCTGTCTTAGAATTTTTCCCTTGGTAGATTGGGGCTCAGAGGGAGGCAGTGACTTCCACAGTATGAGCAGGGAGACCATAATTGTGTTTTACATCGAGAATGAAAAAGGATCACAGTAGGGAGCACTGAGAGTAGGCACCCAATAGGGACATAATTCATTAGGGATCCATAAGTGGATGAACATGGAGTCTTTGACATCAGGCAAAAATTGGTGTGGTGGTTACATTGTGTGTCAACTTGGCTGGGCCTGGTTGAGTGGCTGGGCAGCTGGTGGTAGTTAATCCCCATGATGAGACTGGCAATCAACTGGTAGATGGTGGGATCTACCACAAGCAGCTGAGTAGCTGTCTTTGGGATGTGGTCTGCTTCCCGTATATAAGGAGAAGCCTTGGGAATGGTTTCTAGCTTATGGTACGCTTGGACCCTGCATGTAGCCATGGCTTTGTTGAGCAGCCTGCCATGCTCTGCCTACCTTGGGACTTACAATGGACTTAAGTTAATGGCCTGCCTTGTGGTTTGGTAACATCGGGACTGTGCCTTTTGACTTGTCAACCTTGGGGCTTCTCAGCCTCAGCAGCCAGCAGCTGTCTGAGTGAAGAAAAGCTTCCAGCTTCAGTTGGCCAGGAGCTGGAGGCAGAGCTGGACCTCAAGGTTGAGGGGCTTTCACCCAGCCCATAGAGCCTGGCACTTGAACTTGGACTTAAAGCCTCCAAATTGTAAGAATAAACTCCTGTTTGTTAAGGCCATCCCATTTGTGGTATAGTCTTGTCAGAGCAGCACTAGGTAACTAGAACACTTGGTTAAAATTCTATCTCCATCACTGACTCTTTCTGTGATCCTACTCAAGTCTCAACCTTCTTAACTTTGCTTCTTATCTATAAAATGGTGATAACAATGTGGTAGTTAAGGGCTTGTGCTATAAATCTAAACTGCCTGGCTTTGAATCTTCAGTGCTTACAAACCGTGTGGTCTGAAGCAACTTACTCAACTTCTCTAAGTCTTAATTTTCTCATGAAAATTAAGAATAATAGGTTTTTTGAGAATGAGAATAATAGAATTCACCTCACGAAATGGTCATGGGTTTTAAGTACTTACTGATGAAGATCAATGACTACTGCCTTCAGTATGGATTACACTTCAACACAAAGAAAACAAAAATCCTCACAACCGGGCCAACAAGCAACGTCACGATAAATGGAGAAAAGAGATTGAAATTGTCCGGGGTTTTATTTTATTTGGATCCACAATCACTGTCCATGGAAGCATCAGTCAAGAAATCAAATGACATACTGCATTGGGAAAATCTGCTACAAAAGGACTCTTTAAAATGTAAAAAGCAAAGATGTCACTTTGAAGAGTAAGGTGCCCCTGACCCAAGCCATGATATTTTCAATAGCCCCATATGCATGTGAAATCTGGACAATGAATAAGGAAGACTGCAGAAGAATTGAAGCATATGAATTGTGCCATTGGCAAAGAATATTGAAAATACCAGGAACTGCCAGAAGAACAAACAAATCTGTCTTGGAAGAAGTGCAGCTGGAATACCCCTTAGAAACAAGAATTCCCCGACTTTGTCTCTCATACTTTGGTCATGTTGTTATAAGGGACCATTCCCCAGAGATGGATATCATGCTTGGAAAAGTGGAGGGTCAGTGAGAAAGGGAAGACCCTCAATGGGATGGATTGACACAGTGGCTGCAATGATGGGCTCAAGCATAACAACCACTGTGAGGATGGCGCAGGACTGGACAGTGTTTCATTCTGTTGTTCACAGGGTCACTGAGTCGGAACTGACTTGATGACAGCTAACAATAACATATATATGGAGCCTGCCACTCAATAAATGGTAGCTATTAATTATTGCTGTTGCTGTTGTTAGTATCATCCCTTATTGTCTAAAAGAACTTTTAACTGCCAGAAAATTGATGGTCTAGCTACTAGCTCTTTGTTCCAGTTCAGGGCCCCTGGCTTTGCCCTGACCACAGAGTTCTCTGACATGGAACAGTCCCCACGCTGCCCACATTGAATGTACTGGAACAGGAGTTGGAACTGGGGCAGCTCATCAGAGCTGCACAGACTCCTGAATGGGAAAATGCCAGAAAAGCTCTTTCTTGCTGTCACTGCAGAGGCCCTGATGGGATCTGGTGGTCTGGGTTAAAGCCAGGCTGGCTCCTGGTGCCTGTGGGCCAGCCAGACTGATTAGGGAGGAGGGAGGCACTGGCCAACTTGTGCCAGGAAGCTGAGGCCAGAGGGTCAAGGGGCAGGGCAGAGTGAAGAGATGGAGCTGGGATTCTGTGCTGAGTCACGGAAGAGCAGACACACAGACAAGTGCACCAGGGCTCTAACTATCCCTAGTGGAGGGCTGAGGGAACAGGTCTGGTACAAGACCCCTACCCTCTAAGAGCAGCTTGGGCAATCCCTTGGGCACTCAAAGAGGCCCCTGCCAGATGGAACTGAGTTATTCTGAGCCAGAATTCTGCTCAGCACCACTCACACCAAACATCATACCACCTCCAGGGATTTAACTCAGTGGCCAAGCCCATACCCTTCATTCCTCTGCCCTCACCTTAACCGTGGCCAAGGTGTTTGGAGGCTAGCACAAGACATTCTGTCCATGGTCCTGAAACACTCCAGTGATACGGCCTGTGCTGGGAACGTCTACCCAGACTCTCCCAGGAGTTCTGAATCAGAGAATGATTTTTATTTTCTATCTTAATAAAAGATACATGGTTTCTCTTGCTTCTGCAGAGCCATAGTGACTTTAGGCTTCACTATTTATATAGCTGGTTCCATGTTCTTCGGCAATTCCATCACACCTACCAGTGCTGCCATTTATGCACTTGAAAAGTTGGGGAGCACATGTTCCCTACAGCGTCCCACTCATTCTAAACCCATACTGCCCATACTCTCCTTGAAGAGCACAAGTAGAGGGTTCTAGAGATCATGGAGCCTCATGCCCTCATTTACCAGGTAAGAACAAGAGGTCAGAGAGGATGGATCAAAATCACAGAATAAATTAGAGCAACACTGGTATCTTAACTCCTCATCTGTCTCATTCCTCATCACCCCCACTTCCATTCCCCAGAAGGAGAAGAGGGCCCCACAGATATCCTATGGCTATAGGGATCTCATTCCAGGGCGCTTGCCAGACAGAACACAACATCTAAGATTTATGTCCAGCTGACTCTGAGTACTCACTGGGCTGCTATGTGTTTTCTGCACATCTCCCTGGATCTCCTTCTATAGTGTGGTCACTGTCCCTAGGTTATAGGTGAAAAATTGAGCTCAGAGGCATGAAGTTATTTTCCCAACGCCACATAGCTGGTATGTGACTAAAACCAGTTGCTGTCAAGTCAACTCCAACTAAGCATGACTCCAGGTGTGTCAGAGTGAAAGTCTGCTCCATAGTTTTCCAATGGTTGATTTTTCAGAAGTAGGTTGCCAGGTCTTTCTTTCGAGGCATCTCTGAGTGAACTCAATTCTCCAACCTTTTGGTTAGTAGCCAAAAGCATTAACCATTTACAGCATCTACAGTATGTGACTAAACTGGGGTTAAAGCCAGAACTTTTTTTTTCCTTTTTCAAAAAATAAAACATACTCCCTACAGCTTTCAACTTATTAATATGTGATTGGGGTGAAAGTTTACAGAGCAAATTGGTTTTCCATTCAACAATGCACGCATATTCTGTTTTGTGACATTTACTGCAATCCCCATACTGTAACAGCACTCTTCCCACTCCCTCCCTGTGCCCCTCGCATCCCTTCATCCTTCTTTCCCATCCCCTTCTGCCTTCCTAGCTTTATCTCTGGGCAAATGCTGTCCTCTTGATCTCATATGCTTGATTGTTCTACTGAATGCATACCCTCCTGATAATATTTTTCACCTAGTAAGCCCGTCTATCATTTGAATGTTGAGTCACTGGGGTTAAGCTCAGTTCCTAGCTTGAAGAGTGTCTAAAGGGCCATAGTCCTGGGGACTCTACCAATCTCGATCAGATCAGTAAGCCTGGTCTTTTTATGATTTTGAGTAAAAGCAGAAATTTTAGGGTATTTCTGACTTTCTCCTTTAAAGCCAGTCCTAACAATAAGAGCCCTACTCAAAACTCTCAACCTGGAGGTTATAATCTCTTCTCCACAATGGGATTGGCTTTGGCTAATGCCACCAGTGTACAGATCTTTGGCAAGGTCCTGCTCCTCCCTGCCCTCTGTGTCTAACCCCTTATTGACTTTCACTCTTGAAGACCTCAACAATATTTGGTCTTCTGCAGATACTGGAGGTCACAGCAAATGTTCCTGGAAACTTGGACGGGGTGTTGAGAGGGTTGCTTTGTTGGGAGAGTTTTATGCAGCAGGGTGAATATTGATGGAACTGTAATTGGCTCCCTCTCTGAGTCTGGGTGTCTGCAGGCCCAGGCGCTGGGGCTAATTGTTGCAGGCAATTAATAACTTGGATTGTATTCACTCTGGCACAGGCAGCCTGCTTCCTTGGAGGAGGCAAGCAAGGCTGGAAAAGGAGTGCTGCAGTGGCTGCTCGCAGAATGCTGGGGGAGGCAGAGTGGAGGGCTGCCATCTGTCCTGCCTCCCCCAGGCTCTATCTGCAGCACCCCCACCCCAGCCAAACCCTATCACCCTTCCCCGGTCCTTGCTCTCTTCTATTGAATTATTAGCCCCTCTGTTCTCTTCCCTCATAAACTCACATCCACCCACTCCTGAACAAATGGAGCTTCAGGGAGGGGGCTGGGGAGAAGAAAGGTGGTGTCTTAGGAGCTCAGGACTAGAAACTGGTAGGCCTGGGGTCCAACCCAAGCTCTCCCACCAACTTGTTATGTGACCTTGAGTTGGGAATCTATTTGCCATGAACTTAAGCAAGTTTCCTGAGCCCTTTTGCACATATTATTTCATATGAAGTGCAATCAACCCTGAAAGTTAGGGAAACAGTAATTGATCATTCTCCTTGAAGACCAAAGTGTGCCTAACCCAAACCATGGTATTTTCAATCGCCTCCTATGCATGTGAGAGCTGGATAATGAATAAGGAAGACCAAAGAAGAGTAGATGCTTTTGGATTGTGGTGTTGGTGAAGAATACTGAAGGTACCATGGACTGCTAAAAGAACTAACAAATCTATCCTGGAAGAAGTGCAACCAAAATGCTCCCTGGAAACGAGGATGGCCAGACTTCGTCTCACCTACTTTGGTCATGTTGTCAGAAAGAACCATTCCCTGGAAAAGGATATCATGCTTGGTAAAGTGGAGGGTCAACGAAAAAAGGGAAGGTCATCAACAGGAAGGATGGACACAGTGGCGCAACAATGGGCTCACGTATAGCAAGGATTGTGAGGCTGGCACAGGACCGGGCAGTTTGTTCTGTTGTACATAGGGTCACTATGAGTCAGAGATGACTTGATAGCACCTAACAACGACAACAACATGTATCATACATCTAACTATATATAACTATAACTCTATATGCATATATACAACATATATATATATATATGAGCTCTGGTGGCAGAGTGCCTAAGGTACTTGACTGCTAACCAGAAGGCTGGTGGTTCAAACTCACCAGCCACTCCTCAGAAGGAAGATTGGGCAATCTACTTCCATAGTGATACTGTCTCAGAAACCCAAGGAGGGGTTGCTATGAGTCAGATCTGACTCAATGGCAGTGAGTACAGTACAGTAGTGTGTGTGTATGTATGTATATGTGTGTGTGTGTATAACTAATGTATATACATACATATGTATAACTAATTATCAAACTATTATATAACTAATTATCAAACTATTACTTATGTATAACTAATTTATGTATATGTATAACATAATTTTATGTATTTTATGTATAACTAATATGTATAACTAATTATCAAACTATGTATGTATAACTAATTATCAAACTATTACCTATGTAATATGTATAACTAATTATCAAACATATGTATAACTAATTATCAAACTATTACCTATAAGCCCATGCTCTACCTTGGCCGAAAGGATAATTGCAGGCATATTATGGGCAGAGATCATTATTATGCCCATTTTAAGGTGAGAAAACTGAGTCCCAGAGGAGTAAAGTGACTGGCCCAAGGTAATATAGTTAGTAAAAGATACATACAAAAATCAAACCCAGTTTCTAAACATAGGGCTCTTTCCAGCACATTCCAGATCACTTGCCTCTACCTGGAGGCTTCTTGGAGAAGATGAGATTGGAAACTGGGGCTCAGAGCTCCAAAGCCAATGTGTTAACAGCTGATTGAAGAGTGAATTACTTTAAAATGTATTTACTTTATTCCCCGATATTGGAACAATCAGGAAACTGCTTTAATGAACCATGTTTTTAAAGATAAGCACCCCAAGCAAACAATTAAAAAAATGAAACCTCAAAACACCAAATCCAGTGCCATTGACTCAATTCCAACTCATAACAAGCCTTTAGGACAGAACAGAACTGCCCCATAGAGTTTCCAAGGCTGTAAATCTTTACAGAAGCAGACTGCCACATCTTTCTCCTATGGAGCGTCTGGTAGCTTTGAACCCCCAACAGTTTGGTTACCAGCTGAGCACTTAACACCATCCTACCAGGGCTCTTCCCCTCAACTGCTCAGTCATCTGGTGGGTGATTTGTATGCAGTCCCCATGGCCCCTCACTAGAGATGGGACAAAGAAGTGTGTGTGTGGGGTGGGGTACTGTGGTCATCTGTGAATCAGTTCCTGCCCAGCAGGTAAGAATGGCAGTAACAACAAACTAATATTTATTCAGAGCTTACTATGTGTTAAGTGCTATTTTTGCACAGTGGTTTTTATAGATACTAGCTCTGGTAGCATAGTGCCTAAGGCACTTGACTGCTAACCGGAAAGCTGCCGATTCAAACCTACCAGCCACTCCTCAGAAAGAAGGCTGGGCAATCTACTTCTGTAGTAATACTGCCTCGGCAACCCAAGGAGGGGTAGCTATGAGTCAGGTCTGACTTGATGGCATGTAACAACAACAACAAGTTCTGGTGGCATAGTACCTAAGGCATTTGACTGCTAACCAAAAGGTTGGCAGTCCAAACCCACCAGCCACTTCTTGGAAGGAAGATTGGGCAATCTATTTCCATAGAAATATTCCCTCAGAAACCCAAGGAGGGGTTGCTATGAGTAGGATCCGACTCAATGGCAGTGAGTTTTTTAAGGAATCTTTGGGTGGCAAAAAGGAGCCCTAATGGTGTGGTGGGTAAAGCACTTGGCTTCTAACCAAAAGGTTGGCAGTTCAAACCCACCAGCCACTCTGTGAGAGAAAGATATGGCAGTCTTCTTCCGTAAAAAGTTACAGGCTTGGTGAAACCACTGAGACTATGGCCCCTAGCTGCCCTTCAGGTCTGGGATTGAACCCACACCTGTGGTTTCCAGCCAAACAAAGAACAGGCAAGTGAGTTAAACATTTACCTCAAGTAGACACACACCCTGGAGAGAACAATCATGGGAGAAGGAAGGGCTGCTTATGCACAGGGAGAC
>NW_006921681.1:8510414-8529389 GCF_000298275.1 Orycteropus afer afer
AAAAAAAAAAAAGTTACAGGCTTGAAAACTCTATGAGACAGTTCTATTCTGTCCTATAGGGTCACTATGAGTCTGAATCAACTCCACAGCAATGGGTTTAGTTTGTTTTGTGGCACAAATGGCTACGGGCTTGACTACAAGCCAAAAGGTTGGCGTATTGAACCCAACTGGGAGCATCTCAGAAGATAGGCCTGGTGGTCTTCTTCTGAAAGTTCACAGCCTTGAAAACCCTATGGAGCACAGTTCACGCTGCCCACATGGTCTCTGTGAGCTGCAACTGACACAACAGAAACTAACAACAACTACGAGATAGGCACTTTTTTATCATCCCCATTTTATAAATGAGAAGACAGGCTCAGCAAGGTGAAGTGACTTTCCCAAGGTCATTGGTAAGGGGTAGAACAGAAATAAGGCTTTACTGAGAGTGGTGGGATCAGAGGCTGGGCTCAGAACCCCTGCTTCAAACAGTTGGAGAGGAAACAGAAGTAGAAATAAACTAATGGGAGCCAGAGACAAAGCAGCCCTTTATAGCTTATACCCCTCACAAAAGAAAGCTTTTCAATTAGCCGTGAAGACAGACTATAAGGGAAGCAACTTATTGGCACCTGGAGACATTTCAATCAGACCCAGAAAGAACTTCCACCAGACAGCCCTGGAATGGTGGACCAGGGAAGAGATAGGGTCTGGTTCTCAGAAGCCTTTTAGTTGGGTGGGTCATCTCTGATGCTCACCTGGAGGAAAGGCAACTGCTGGAGGTGCCCTTGGGTTGAGCAGGGAGCCAAGGGGCCAGCCTGCTCAGGCTCCCGTAGACAGCCTTCCTGCAGCTAAAGTGGGGGAGGGGTGAGGAGGCTGGAGGGGAAGGAAGAGGAAGTCTGAGGATGAGGCCCCAGGAGGAGGATTCTCATGACTTTCTACAACCGCGCCAGCTCCTGCTGCCACCACCACCGTTTCCCCTTTATGGCAGGCATATTTCAAAGGCCAGGTTCCATTTGCATTTTTAAAACCCCGCTGACGGCCTGGGAAAATTGCCTCCTTCCCAGTGTTCCTGGGCATCATGCTTCCTACCCAGACTGCACCTGCTTCTGTACCCGCCATTCCAGAATCCAGACTATCCTCACAAAGGCAGAGCAAGCCCAACCTCCCCCTTTCATCATCTAGAAGTCCCAGGAGGCCAGGTAGGGCTGTAAGAAGGATGTGGCCAATGTAGCCACAGCTCTGGGCAGCTGGTGGCATGAAGCTAGCATCCATTTGTAGGTAGGAGAGAATTTCTTCAGGTCCCTGATCAAATTCACTAGAAATATTTCCAAGGGTATGCTCTGTGGGTTTATCAGACTGAGGAACAATGGGGAACTTTGAGGAGGCACCTAGAAGCAGCCTGAGAAGGGCCTTACAACAAGTAATTCAGCCAGCAAAGAAAGCCCTTGCTCTTAGCTGGGCTTGGGAACATTACTTTCTGTCTCCCTATTGCACCCTTTGCTATTCATAAGGTTTTCCCTGGCCAATTCTTTCAGAAGTGGACGGCCTCTTCCTTCTTCCTAGTCTGTCTCAGTCTATAAACTGGGCTGTTACCTATGCACCAGGTGCATCTCGCTGGGTTTTAAACACCAGAGGCTCAGCCTCAAAACTCATGTCTACATGTCACCACAGTAGGACAAAGTGACAGACAAGTTTGTCCTGCTGTTGGA
This sequence comes from Orycteropus afer afer, assembly GCF_000298275.1. NCBI lineage: Eukaryota > Metazoa > Chordata > Mammalia > Tubulidentata > Orycteropodidae > Orycteropus > Orycteropus afer. Next base: position 8,512,100 of record NW_006921681.1, read on the forward strand.
GACCTCTCTTATCCCCCCACCTGGGTCCCTGTGGCTGACTGTCCCTCTGTCTGGCTTCCTGTCTTTTAATCCCCTTTCTCCTGCTCTTCTGGCCTGCTTCTTTGGGCGTCCCTGAGTTTCCCCTCCTCACCTAATCCCTTCGGCTGATTGCTCTTCTCTTTGGCTTCCTGGGTTTTACCCCTTTCTCCTGCTCTTCCGGCCTGCTACTCTGTGCTACGCCCATGCTTACCTTGCTCCAGGAGACCCGGTCCCTCTCGGGAGGGTAACAAGGGAAAGTGTTCTGTGCAGATCAGTGAGTAAGCACCAGCCTGCCCGTGCTTACCTTGCTTCCGGAGACCCGGGAGGGTAACAAGGGGTTCAAGCCGGATTCAGAAGAGGACGTGGAACAAGGGATATCATAGCTGTTGTCAGATGGATCTTGGCTCAAGGCAAAGAATACCAGAAAGAGGTTTACTTGTGTTTTATTGACTATGCAAAGGCATTTGATTGTGTGGATCATGACAAATTATGGATAACATTGAGAAGAATGGGAATCCCCGAGCACTTGATTGTACTCATGAGGAATCTGTACCTTGACCAGGAGGCTGTCGTTCAAACAGAACAAGGGGACACTACATGGTTTAAAATCAAGAAGGGAGTGCGTCAGGGTTGTATTCTGTCTCCACACTTATTCAATCTATATGCTGAGCAAATAATCCGAGAAGCTGGACTATATGAAGAAAAACGTGGTATCAGGATTGGAGGAAGAATCATTAACAACCTGAGATATGCAGACGATACAACTTTGCTTGCTGAAAGTGAGGATGACTTAAGGCACCTACTGATGAAGGTTGAAGAATACAGTCTGCAGTATGGATTACATCTCAACATAAAGAAAACAAAAGTCCTCACAACTGGACCAATAAGCAGCATCACAATAAGTGGAGAGAAGATTGAGGTTGTCAAGGAATTCACGTTGCTTGGTTCTACAATCGATGCCAACGGAAGCAGCAGTCAGGACATTAGACGACATGTAGCATTGGGAAAGTCAGCTGCGAAGGAACTGTTTCAGGTGCTGAGGAGCAAGGATATCTCATTGAGGACTAAGGTGTGCCTGCCACAAGCCATGATATTTCCAATCGCCTGGTATGCATGTGAGAGCTGGACAATGAATAAGGATGACCAAAGAAGAGTTGATGCTTTTGAGTTGTGGTGCTGGCGAAGAATGCTGAAAGTACCATGGACTGCTAAAAGAACTAACAGAACTGTCCTGGAAGAAGTGCAGCCAGAATGCTCCTTGGAAGCAAGAATGGCCAGACTTTGTCTCACCTATTTTGGTCACGTTGTAAGAAGGGACCATTCCCTGGAGAAGGATGTCATGCTTGGTAGAGTGGAGGGTCGATGGAAGAGGGGGAGGCCTTCAAGGAGATGGATTGATACGGTGGCTGCGATGATGGGCTCAAGTATAGCAGGGATTGTGGGGCTGGCGCGGGATCGGGCAGTGTTTCGTTCTGCTGTGCATGGGGTCGCTATGAGTTGGAAACGACTCGATGGCACTTAACAACAACAACAACAACATTGCACCCTTAAAGACAAGTCTCTTGCTTGTTCTCCTACCTCCCACCCTGTCCCAAGGTTGACTTCCCCTGAGGACGTGGATTGGGAGGTATCAGGGGGTTGCTGGGTCTGTTCTTCTGTGCACATGTGTCAGATTTGGGGGCAGCAACACACACATACCCTGCAATTCTCAGAAGAGGGTGTCTGCCTCTGTCCCCCTCACAGAGTAGCAACTCTTCAGGCCAGGAGCTGCCCCAAACTCTAAAGTCTTCAAGGCTAGATAGAACTGCTAGAGTCCCCTGATGGACTTAGGCACCCTGGCAATGGCTCCTCTGACAATTCTGAGCAAATAGGAGTATGTGTCCAGGAAGGGACATATGCTTGGGCCATTTGCTTCTGCACACACATGCTCTCAGGACATCCAGGGCCTAAATACCTACAGGCCTAGTTGGTGGCAAATCAGTGGGTACATCTTGCAGGGAATGCACACCAGAGAGACAAAGCAGGGGTGGCAGGAGTGGGGCTACTTGTTCCACTCAGCAACCAGAAGTTAGAGGTCCCCCCAACTCAGCTTTCCTTTTCTTAATATAAGGGCTGGGGGGACTAACATGGACTGAGCAACCAGGGGTGGGATTCGGTGTTTCATCTTGTAACTCTCCAGTAACTCTTCCCATGAGATGGAAACTTCCCGGAGGCAGGGACCATGTCTCACTCATCTTTTTCTTTTTTCCCACTCCCTCCCTCAGCACCTACTTTGAAAATGTGATAAACTCGTGGCTGACCCTTTCCACAGCAGTCAATGACAATGGACCTCCCTTCTTTCTGGCTTCCATCACTAAGCCCCTCAATCCTACAGCTCTCTTGAGGTTGTTCCCCTTGGCTCTCTCTGGGTGAGACCATTGCCAGTCTCCTCTGAGCCCAAAGGGGGAAGATGGGTCAAGGCACTGGCCTTGGCTCCGCAGCCCCCTCCTCGTTGTGGCCCTCTGGCTGGAGGTGTCAGGCCAACCGTGTGCTGGAACTGGAGAGAGGCTTGGTCCCGGGGCCTGGCATGGCTCCAGGCTCTGGTGCCAGAGAGGTGAATGGGAAAGGAAGGAGGAAGGGCTGGCGCCAGGAGCCTGGGCTTGGCAGCTCCCTCCAGAGGGGACCCGAGAATGCCCTCGATGTCTAGGAGGCTGGTGTCCTGCCAAGGTTGGGCGAACCGGCTGGAGAGGAGCAGGCGGGAGAGACTTGGGAATCAAGGCAACTCGGGGGCGGGGCAGGGGCCAGGCCTGGGCCTTTTGCAGAGGCGGAGACAGACCCCCAGAGGTCGCTGCGCAGCCCGCAGCCCCCGCCTTCCAGTGCTGCGAGCCAGGCTATACCACGGCGCAGTTCCCGCAGGGGGAGCGGTGGCGACGGCAGCGCTAGGCAGCGGGCTCTGGAGACAACAGCGCGCTGCGGGGCGCAGACCTTCGCGGACCACTGACACAAGATCTGGCAGCACGCAGGCCGGAGGTGCCAGTGCTTGGGGGCCGGTGCAGCTCCCAAGCCTGCCCCAGACACCCCTACAGTTCGTGGTAGGAGCCGAGACCCAAACAAAGGCGGGCGGCGAATAAAAGGCGGCGGCGGCGCCGAGTGCTCTTGGTTGAGCGCTAGCTACCTGGATTCGCGCGCAGCTGTCTGCGATTTCAGCGCTCTGAAGCGGAGCGCGGAACCCCGGTCTTTTGCAGCTCCCAAGAGCTTCTTCCTGCTACTCTCGAAAGAGGACAAGCAGGTACGGCGAGGTGCCCCCAGCCCCTCCGGCTTGCCCCTTCCACTCTCACGGCTCAGCCAAGCTCAGCTCTGCCAGGAGAGGTAAGTGCGACTGTCGTCGGGCGCCATCCGGGTCGGGGCTAGGGGATGCGCTGCTCGGAGGAGGAGGCAAGTCGTTCGCGCAGCCCTTACCACGGCCTGAGCAGGGCTATGTGTGAAGTTCTTCGGCTTTCCGGGCAACCCGGGATGCGGGCCTCAGAGCAATCCCCCCACACCGCCCCCAGAAAGCCGGCGGGCGGTGGGCAGAGCTGCTCTTACCCCACTTCGGCACTAACTCCCTGCGGAGCCCGAGCAGCCTGGGTTGCACGGACGACTTTTATGTCCGGAAACAGCGAGGCTTCCGATCACCAGCTCCCTGTTGGCCCATGAAAGTTGAGCGTGGGTCTGAAGCCACCCCCCAGATCGGGCTCTAGGCCGGGGTAGAACAGAGGGATGGGACAGGAAAAGGCTAATGACCATCTCTCCACCCGCCCAATACCTTAGCGCGCTCCTTTTCTCGTTGGGACGTTTCAGTAGTCCTGGGACACAACCTGCTGCAGGTTCTGCAGAGCGCTCAGGGGTTCTGGGGCAGGTGTGGCCGGCGATGGAATGAGGGCGAGAGGATGAAGTGGGGTGGGCAGCCGGGCAGTGGCGGCTCTGTGGGTCAGGGTCGATTCCTCGCGTGAGCAGCATTGCGTCCCGTGAGCCAACCCCGCAGCTGGGAGAACTTTTCCCAACTTCCTGGGGAGGCCTGCAGCCGTGCTGGGAAAGCCTTTCCTGGGAGATTTCCCGAATCTCCTCGGCCTCTCTCAGCTGCACGGTGGTTGCTGGCTTCCCGCGTTCTCTCTTGAAGCTCAGCGCGGGTCCCAGCCCGGTCAGCACCGTGGACAGCGCCTCCAGGCGGCCTCGAAGAGACTCACAACCTACGCACACCGAACCATAGTCCTCATGCGTACCTACCCACACCCATTGTCCACGCGCGCACAGCCCTCCACATGCCAACATACATAGATCTATGGCCCATATGCAGAGTCCACGCATCTCTAGTCCACGTATCTGACTCATGCAAACACACACTCACCTACTCTCCAGAAGGCGCATACAATCCATATATAGACCCAAGTGCCAGCACACTGGGACAAACACAGATCTTCCAAGGCACCAGCTCTTACGCAGTGTGTTCACTCCCGGTCCTCACTCCAAACTGCTGTTTTTGGACACACTGAGTAAGCCTCACACTCCAGAGCCCACCTCTCCAGCTCCCACTGATACCAATGACTCACAGAGCTGCTCAGTCTCCACACACAGACATACACTAAACACACATGCAGACACACACACAATACGTCCGTGGAGGAAGCACCCAGGATGCAGAGCAATCCACCTGCCACAAACCTCACACTGGAGCCAGCATATCTGCCAAACTGAGGGAGGAAGCGGTAGCCGATAGAAGCTGCAGAACGCTCAGCCCAGCCGTGTGCTTCTTGGTTTTGAGCTCAGGGTCCATTTTGCTCAGCTCACCATTCCCCTGCCTGCCTGCTCCCTGGCTGTACTCTTACTTAAGATCCATCCCCTTCTGCAAACCAGGGTCCACTCCACGATCTCTGCAGCATTCCTTGCTTTCACTTTATGTCTCTTCTTTGTTTCTTGCTCTGTTCACCTCCCCCATGGTTATATTGAGCCCCCTCCCCCCTTTTTTTTTTCTGTCTCTCCCAGTCCTCCTTCCTAGCTGCCTTCACCTTCCCCACAGTAACTTTCCTTCAACCTGGGTCTGACCTGGCCAGTCTCTTTGCTAATGCTGATGAGGGCACCCTGCCCTTAGGGAGAGCTGACTCCATGCTCCCCACCTGCCTTCTCAGCTGCAGAGTCACACCCCTAGTCCTCTATCTAGAAAGTCTACCTCTACCACTAACAATGCCCTCAGCAATTTCTTTCCCTCCTTCTCCCCGGCTCTGAAGTTTCCCAGGGTCCCCCAGTCTCTCCAAGAGGATAGAACTTGGAGGGTAGAGAGTTCTGGAATCACAGCAAGCCCCACCTACTTGGGGATTTGGCTTTTTAAAAGATCTGGCACCCATGCCCTGGCTTGCCCTTTGACACCTCTCCAGCTTTGTCCCTAAATCCAGAAACTGAGTTGAAAGAGGCAAAGTCACAGTATAATGTCTTGGGAAGAGCCCTGGACTGGAAGTGGGGGACCTGGGACCTAGTCTCAGCTTGACTCCAAACTAAGAGTGGACCCTGGGCACGTGACTTCCCTTTTCTAGACCTCAGTCTTTCCATCTGTAAAGGGACAGGATTAGGTGAGGTGACATTTAGGGTCCCTTTTTGTCCCTAATAGTCTGGGACACTGAATTCCTAGTGAGTCTCTTGAGTGTGGGTGGAATTGAACACCATGATCCTAGCCCCAGAGATTAGGGTACCTTTCAACCCTTCCTCATAGCACCCACCACTGGTAAAGTTATCCTATGTCCTGAGCAAGGAGGTGTTCAGATGATTTCCTTTATAGTACCAGAAAAGTCCAGTGATTTTCTTGAATCACACAGCAGATGTGCAATCTCTATAGGAGCAAGCATTGAGTCTCCTGCCAGTATATCCTTTGCACAAACCACTGATTCTCCTGGTAATTGCTTGGTGAATGAATGAATGAATAGAAGAGTGGAGACGTAAACCTGGGTCTGTTAATCCCTAGAGTTTGGAATTATGGTGTAAGCTATCTCTCAGATAGATTGGACTTGTTTCTCTTGTTTCCACACCACCACCCACTTGCCTAGTCATTTCAAGGCAGGTGGAGTTGTCTGAGTTGAGATCCTTCCTCCCAGGAGGTAGACTCTGGGCTGGTTGTAAATGACCACAGAGAAAGGACTGGCTGAGAGCAGCTTTAGAGGCTCTGCAATGTGGGTAGGGACTTGGCCATCAGCCACAAGTCCCTAAGACTGGACTAACTAGACTGTCTCTGGCCAGTTGGTTCCTGGCCAGGATCTGAGGCTGGGAGGAAATAGTGATCACTAACATTTGGCTGAGCAGCCTCTTGCAGCTCTGTGAGCTGGACACTGCAAAAAATCACCTTTATAGAAGAGGAAAGTGAGATGCTGAGAGAGGAGGTAGTTTCCCTAGGGACAATCAGGCAGCCTGCTGTCAACCGTAAAAGTGGGCTCCCAAAAATGGCAGTGATGATGGTGGTGTCTGATAATAAGAATAGTAGGGGTGTTAGCAATGATATTAATGTTATAGTCAGGAGCTCAATGATTAGTCTCTGGTTCCCGCCCCTTCTTTAAAACTGTTTTTCTACCAGAACCCCTCTTATTTTCCTCCCTGCCTCACCAAACACGAGGACACCTAGTGCTGGGGTAGAAGGCAGGGGTATCTGATTGTCCAGCAGTCCTTGCCAAGAAGAGGGTTTTTCATTTGAATTCCTCATCCCTGCCCACCCTCCCTGCATCTGAGCATGGTTCCTGCCAGAGGAGCTGGGAGAGGTATCAAAGTCTGTCAAAACACCCTTCCAAGCTGGATTCCAAAGCGCCAAAGCCCAGGGAAAATAAATAAAGACAGCAGCATTGGCCCGAAATAGAAACATGCACTAGCTCACAAATATGCATGTTTTCCCAAAGTCACATTTCACGGCAGACAGTGCGGCTCGCGCTCCAGCTGCTCAACAAAGGCCAGAGGCATGGATGCTGCTGGGACTGGGCCAGGGAAGGTGGTAAAGTCTCCCCCACCCCCACCCAGGGAGCTCACTCCCTCCCTGGCCACGGGAGACCAGACGGCTGTGCTCCACTCCTCTCCAGCTGGAAGATACATGGGTGGGAGGATTGAAATTAATATGTGTCTGTGTTACTCCAAGCTTTTTGGAGATAGGCATCAAAAAAGGCTGATAGTCTGAAATCTTCTGCCTTACTATGAGAGCAGCAAACTGGCAATAATAATACCAATAATAACAGCTACCATTTGTTGACTACCTCCTATGTGCCAAGTACTAAGCATTTGCCCATACTATCTCACCTGAAAGGAATCCTGGTGACACAATGGTTAAGTGCTTGACCACTAACCTAAAAAAGTTGGCAGTTTCCACTAGCCATTCTATGGGAAAAAGATGAAGCAGTCTGCTTCTGTAAAGATTCTCACTGCCGTTGAGTTGGACTCGACTCATAGCGACCCCTCCTTGGGTTTCTGAGGCTGTATCACTATGGAAGTAGATTGCTCCATCTTCCTTCTGAGGAGTGGCTGGTGGCTTTGAACCACCAACCTTCTGATTAGCAGTCAAGTGCCTTAGGCACTTCTCCACCAGTTGTTGTTGTTGTTATGTGCCGTCGAGTCGGCCCCGACTCATAGCGACCCCTCCTTGGGTTTCCGAGGCAGTATCACTACGGAAGTAGGATTGCCTAACCTTCCTTCCGAGGAGTGGCTAGTGGGTTTGAACCGCCAGCCTTCTGGTTAGCAGTCAAGTGCTTTAGCCACTATGCTACCAGAGCTCCACCAGAGCTCTTTTAAATATTACAGCCTTGGAAATCCTGTGGAACAGTTCCACTCTGTCCTCTAGGGTCACTGTGAGTCAGAATTGACCCAACAGCAATGGGTATCTCACTTAAGGAGTCCACGGGTAGTGCAAATATTTAATGAGCTCAGCTGCTAACCAGAAGGTTGGAGGTTTGAGACCACCCAAAGGAACCTTGGAAGAAAGACCTGGTGAGCTACTTCCAAAAAAATTAGCCATTTAAAAAAAAAAAAACATGGAACACAGTTTTACTCTGATACACATAGGGTGCCGAGTCACAGTTGAATAGATGGCAGCTGATTTCTCTCACTTAAGCCTTGCCACCATCTCATGGTATATGAATTATGATCCCTATTTAAGGTACAGGAAAGCCAAGGGTCAGAGAAGTGAAGAGGCCTGCCCAAGGCTGCAAGGCTAGCAGAGACAGAGGTGAGATCAGATTTGGGCCTGAATAAAGCAAACCCCTTCAAAAGAGCCCGCTACTCTGCATTGCTTCTGGTTTTTTATTTATTCATCCAATAAATATTTTTGTCAAGAGACTCATTTACGTGGTGGTTTTCAAAAGAATGTCATTTCTTCTGTTGGCTGGCTGGGTGGGGAGGGGGGCAGGGATGGTTGCCTGAGTTTATCTCTGGCCAACTCTCAGGGGCCTGGGATGGGTGTCTCTCCTCTGGATCTCAGCTTCGTCCCCATCCAGGAGAGCCCAGACTTCTGCCTCGGGACGTGGACTCAAGCAGGAGCCCCACTGCAAAGCTAGGACTGTAAAAGACAATTGGTCTCCATATGCGGTTAGGGCTCTGCAGATGGAGAAGCTACATTAGAGGGGGCAAGTGAGTTGCCCAGTGTCACACAGCATGTTGGTAGCAGAGTCTGAACCTCAGCATCCCAGGCTGGGGTTCTTCTCGAGTAGCCAGACTACCTCCTTGAGTGTGTGGGAAGTGTCCAAATGGCACCAATGAAGGAGGTTGAACATGTAGGCAGTAAACCTAACAACTCCCTTTTAAGAATAGAGGTGAGAAACTGCTGGATTTTGCTGCCCAAGTCCTTTCTCTCTCCTCTGAATCCCCTCTGACACCAAGCCTGCCCCTGCTGACCTGCCCCAGGTCCCCACCTATTCATCATCATTACCATCATCACCAACAACTACAATACCAGCAAACGTGCCAGGCATTTCTCTACTCTAAATGCTTTACATATATTAATAGATGCAATCCCTTCAATAACCCTAGAGGTAGGCATTATTTTTCCATTTTACAAATGAAGGAACTACAGCTAGAAAGGTTGAGTAAGCAGGGTAAGGTCACACAGCTAGTAAAGGGCAATGGAGCCAGCAGAGCCCCTGCTTGCCCCCAGGGTGACTTGGGAGATGAGAAGGAAGAAAGTTGGGAACCAAAGCCAAGAGGGAGGAGGAGCTGATGGACATTAGCTGCTATTTATATTATATCTCCAGGTCTTGTCACACTTGCTGGCCTGTATGCTGGCAGATGCTGAATCTTTGCCGAAACCTGGAAGGAAGATGCCAAGGGCAGGGCCCAGGGCCCAGCCGCTGGAGAATACTACAGAAGCTAGGGTCTGAGTATGTTTCTCCTCAGACTTGGGAGAAAACCCACGGGGGGGGGGGGCATCACTACATGCAGCACTCCCTGGCTTGCCCTGTATTTGGGCACCTCATTTCCTCATTTTGGGGAACGTGGGCAATTTGGATGTGGCTGTGGGTGACAGGTTAGGGTCTCACTATATGCAGCAAGTTTGATGATTGGAAACTCAAAAGAGATGGAGACAAGAAGGATTTAGATACCAGTGGGTACATCTAGGTCCCTGATGGGGGACACTCCTTGGAGCCAGGGAGTGATGTCCCAAGAGATGGCAACCTCCTCTACCAGCAAAGGCCTTCTTAATCTCCCATCCAATAAGTGAGCAGCCCTGCTGGTGTCAGTCACTGAGCATGCAGATGGAAATGTCTCTGTTCGTGAAGCACTCCCAAGAGCCCTGTCCCCACTCCTGGAACCTCTTGCCCGAGGGAGCACAGATGACAAATGAGCAGTGATGGCACCCAGGTCTTCCACCTGGCTAGAAGAGGAATCTGGTTTCCTCTGGGTGTCAGAGGATATGAGCCAGGCATGTGCTCAATGCCAGCATCATGCCAAGGTCAGGATGAGGGTTCCCATGGTGGTGCTCAGCATATCTGGGCCCTCTCCTCAGCTTGATGTCATAGATGGGCTATGGTGGGGAAGGCTCTTCCCCGCCCAGCCATCTGCCTCAAGGCATCCAGCACATATGTGGGAATCCTTTGCCAAACGTTGTTAAGAGACGGGATGTCCCTGCCAACTGGAAGCCACTTCTGTCATGGAGAAGAACGGGGTGATTTTCTCATCACTGGGGATGGTGGCTTAAGAAGGGCTCAGGGTCAGAACAGTTGAGACAAATTGGTTTTCCTAAGATGTTTGGGAAGGAGTATGTGTTTTCCCCTACTGTGTTGGCCTTCACATCGTTCTGGAGGATTTGTGGTGGTTTGAGCTGAGGGAGTTAGGAGGGTGACCCCCCCAAAGATAACAATGACTACAATAATGGCCAACACATATTGAGTGTGGTCTGCCTCCCAGGCATGGGGCATAAAGCTTGATGGGTATTATCTCTTTTCAGCTTCATGTCTACACTACGAGGGGGTTACCATTATTATCTCTAAAGATGAGCAACATGAAGCACAGATAGATTAAGTACCCTACCTAACAGCTAGTAACCAAGGAGATAGTTTTCTACCAGGCAGACTGACCACAAGCTTCATAAGCACAACCACCATGGAATGACTAAGGCCCCCACACTCTGGGCTTTATATTGACTTGATTTGGGTCTTTAATGATGGGAATTATTGAAACCAGTAATTTGGGTGATTTATACATGCGGACTCAGCTGCGTCATGGTCAGCAGGATGACATGGGTTGACCATTTGGTTCTTGATTGTCAAGCAACCAAACAGATCACTGTTCTGATGTCCAGATATGAACAGCATCTGGCAGGCTGACAAGACTTTCCTGGCTCTCCTCCAGATGTTTCCCCTTTGTGTCCCATGTAGACACAGCTGGAACTTACATTGCTCTGGCCATGATGTTGTGTGGGAAATTCTTGGTTGAAAGAATTTGCTGGTTTTCAAGCTTCATTTTGGGACTTTTTATAGGGATAGTTTTAATTTTGTCTCTTCATTGAAATCTAGGCCTGAAAGTCATTAGGCCAACACTGGAGGAAAATCAAGCTTTTTGGAAAAGTGTCAGCAGTTGGAGAGGAAATCCCCCTCCTTTCCTTCTTCAGTCAGGGAAGCTGGAAGAGGCTGGTTGGTAAAGAGTATTGCAAGCTAGTAGTTGCTGCATGTTCTCTCTGCAAGGGTCCCTGACTTTCTGACCCAGTCTTCCAGAGACTTTGAACAGATGGTCCCAGAGTAATGGAGCCAAGAATTTGTGATGAACGGGGACATGTCAGCCAAGAGACATTTTTGGGCATTAATGAGCATGAGAATAGATCTGGGGTGAGAAGGTTCTTGGAGCCTTTGGAAGGAAAGGAGTTGGAGGCATTAAAAAGTCAAGACAATGATGATTTCACAGAAAATCCTTGTCTGATACAGTAAGCACCAACAAGTGAATGAAAGCAATGAATGAATGAATGAATTGGTAAATTAGTGAATGGGGCTAAGGAATTTTGACTTCCAGGGCCATAAGTTGGCAGGGTTTGACCTCAAGTGCTGATGAAGGGACAGGTCCTCCCTTCCAAGAGCATCTCCCTGTCATCTTGAAAGAGTTTCTTCCATCTCAGCATAAGCTGAGGGGCTGCCTTGGTCTCTAGAGGAGGCCCCTGGGTCTGAGGAGACCTTTGGCTCTGAATTAGAAAAAGACCTGGATAGATTTCCCTCCTGTGAGCACATAGGGAAGAGGCAACCGGGCCCAAATCTGGGGTGGTGATGGTGCAAGTGGCTGTGAAGATGCTGCTTGGATGCTCAGAGGGTGGGGGTGGGGTGTAGGTATTGCTCGGCCAGGGTCAGCAGGGGCAACCCCCACCACCAGCGGTATTTCAGGGCTTGAGCTGCCTCCAGTATCTCCTTGCCCTGCCTGCCCCTTTCATCTGGTGTTGGCTTCCTTGAACCCTCAAAAAGCCTAGGCAGCAGGGGGTGGGGGTCCACAGTTTTCCAGGGAGAGACATTTGCCCAAAGGTTTCTAACTTCCTTTCCAGGCAGTGAGTCTGATGTCCAGCCCCTCGCAAACCAGTCATGGTGGCCCTGCACACATGTGAACGTTTGCATTGTGTGCTTTTCTTCCTTTCAGCTTCCAGTGTATCCTCATGCTTCATTTTGTGTGGTATGGGTCTGAGATGGGACTCACAATGCCCTTGGACCCACGGATTGTGGTCTGAGTGCACTGGTGTGGTAGATGGACAGCAGTCTTCTGCAGAGCTCAGAACTGGCAGGTGGCTATCTGCTGTGTCCCCCAGAAACTGATGGCACCCAACACGGGGCTGTTCCTGCCACTTGGCCTGATGTTACAACAAGGCCTACCTGTGAGCTCCCCTCCAATATATAATAGCTTCTAGTCATGATGAAGAGGAGCCCCCTCCAGCTTCTAGGATCCTCCCTCTGCTTTCCACCATTGGCAGTGACTAAGAATCAGAGGAGGAAGAGCTTTAAGAGCATCTCTTCCCACATGATGGGGGAACAAACCATCAGAGATGTTGAGTGACTTGTCCAAGGTCACACAGCACAACGGAGGCTGAGCAAGTCTCTACTCTCAACCCTTGGGGCTACTTCTGCTGCTCCACTCATGCTTTACCTCCCCACCTCCCTCTCCCCAAGCTGAAGCTCCCAGGAAGAGCTGGCTGGAGCAGAGATGCAAGGGGAATAGTTTTACATATTTGTTAATTGTGTCGCAGTGAGAGAGAAGGGCCCCTAAGCTAATCAGCCAGGAAGGAATCCAATTTGGCTTTTATAGCCATGGTTATTTGTTGTATATTGTGACGATCTTTTTATTTTATTTTGTATTAATCCAGCAATCTGGGGGCTGGGAAGCAGGACAGGCTGCTGGGCCCCGTGAGGCCTCCAGGCTCAGCAGCTGCGAAGTCCTCAGCCTCACACCATGCGAGGCTGACATGGAAGAGGGGTAATAGAGAGAGTGGCCTGGCCAGGTTGGCCACAGCAGGCAATAAGAATTTTCAGGAACCTTCTGTTCCTTCAGCAAAGGGTGTCTGGGGACTTCTGGGATGTCTTTCACGGGTTTTGTACGTGTTACTGGTTTCATTAGGCGTTTATTGCTTTCCTCTCAGAGATGCGGCAGCTGCTGCATGGGCATTGGAGCCAGTGCTGGTCGGTCAGGGCTGGGAGGTCTGACTGTGCCGGTGGGGAGGAAGTGACCTGTGAGATCTAGGGAAAAAGACCAACACAGCCTCGCTCTCTTCCCTCAAGGAGCAAGAGTGTGTCAGGTGGGCTGGAAAGATGAACTCTGAAGCTGACCTGCAGAAGCTCAGATCCCAGCCCCCATGCACACTGCCCCATTGAGCTGAGGTTAGATATTATTAGCTGTGCTTGAGTTGGCCCCCAACTCATGGTGACCCCATGCACAATGGAACAAAATACTGCCCACTCCTGTGCCATCCCCTCATCAATTGTAGCTCAGACCCTTGCAATCCATAAGGCTTCCACTGGCTGATTTTTGGAAGTAGATCACCAGGTCTTTCTTTCTCGTCTGTCTTAGTCTGGAAGCTCCATTGAAACCTGTTTAGCATCCTAGCCACATGTGATCCTCCACGAGAGATGGGTGGGGGCTGGGCATGAGGTGCACTGGCTGCAACAGAACCTGGGTTTCCTGCACCGAAGGTGAGAATTCTACCACTGCACCCCTACTGCCCCCCTGCAGTTGGATAGAGATGATATAAGCAAGTCCATGTGCTGGGCACACAGTAACACTATTTAGTAGTAAATAGACTTAATTGCTTCTCTTGCTCCCTGCCCCAGCCCCATGCACTGAGCCTGGCAGATGGTAAGCACTTGGCCTTATTTTCTTTCATTGCCTGAGCCTGCCAGTTGACAGATCAGGGGGAACTATTTGTCACCTCTCTGGACCAAAGTCTTGTCCCTGGCCCAAATGTCATTATTTCTCCCCTCTCCATGGCTGGAGAAAGAGATGCTCTGAGGAGGAAGCCCTGGCCAGAAACCCAGAGCTTGAGGCCATCCCCAGAACCACAGTGTGAGCCCCAGTGGGAAAGCTAAAGGGTAGGTCACCTGCTGGAGGAAGCCACTGGGAACTGAGAAAGGGTACCAGGGCCTTTCAGAGACTGCTCCTTAGACCTCCTACCACAGAATCACCTGCAGATGTAGTTTAAATACAGATTCCTGGGTCTTGCCCTCAAAGAATCTGATTTACTGGATCTGATGTATGGTGTGTGCATTTTAAGAAGTCCACCAGGTGATTCTCACTCACAGTAAAGTCCAAGGACCTCTAAGGTCAAGAATAAATTACTCTGTTCCAGCTGACTATGGATCTGCCCACAAGCAAGGGCCACATTTGGGGCACTTTCCACCTGAGAAGTTAATAATCAAACCAGCAGTCATGACTCAACAAGGGGGTCATCATCACCCCATTTTATAGATAAGAAAATGGAGACTCTAAGAAGGTCAATGACTTGCCCAAAACATTTGCCCTGAGCCAGGGTTTGAGCCCACGTCCACTTGACTACAAAATACATGCTTAGCTCACTCCCAGTTCAACCTCTCTACTGGTTGCTCTCAGTCCCTGATACCCTTCTTAGTGTTGGGGGGGGGGCAGTTCTGTTCCACTGAATCCATCAGAGAGAGAACATGCAGAATGGGGGAAAATGGCTATGGCTGTTGTAACCATCAATGTGGCGTTTTGCTCGTGCAGGCTGAAACATTTCCTTGGGTGATATATTGACTAGTGCAAAGCTTGTTTGTCTGATATGTGTTGAACTTTTGGGTTCACAAGTCAGTGCCCACAGTTTCCTCACCAGCTGTCAGCCCAGGGAGGCCAGTCATCCTTCACATCTCCAGCCTACCCTCCTCTGGGCCTCCATCTCTTTATGTGAGAAATGAGGGGTTTGGGCAGGCTCATCACAGTGTTCTGACAAAACTCCCTTTCTCCCCCACCTCTATCTGAGCTCCGAATAAATAAGCTCAGGAGGTCATGTGCATCTACTTGAATTTCCTGCCCTCTGCTGGCAAATGAGGTCCTTGGGTGGTGCAAGCAGTTTAGTTTGCACTCCACTACTAACCCAAAGGTTAGCAATTCAAACCGTCCCAGTTGTGCTGCAGAAGCAAGCCCTGGCCATCTGCTTCCATAAAGACTGTGGTTGTTGTTGTTGCTGTTGAGTTGATTGTGATCATGGTGATCCCATGTGTGCAAAGGAGAACTGCTCCTTAGGGTTTTCAAGGTTGTGACCTTTCAGAAGGAGATCACCAGGCCTGTCTTCCAAGGCAACTCTGGGTGGATTTGAACCACCAAAGTTTCAGCTAGGAGTCAAGTGCTTAACTGTTTGAACCACTGTGGAAAACCCAAAGAGCAGTTCTGCTTCATAACACATGCGGTCACCATGAGTCAAAATCAACTCATTGGAAATGGGTCTGTCCCTGGGTGGTACAAATGGTTAAATGCTCAACTATTAACCAAAAGGTTGGCAGTTCTAACCCATCCAGAGGTACTTTGGAAGAAAGACTTGGCAATCTGCTTCTAAAAGGACACAAACATGAAAACCCTGTGAAGCACGGTTTTTCTCTGCAACACATGGACTCATCATGAATTGGAATCAACTCAATGGCTACTGGTTTGGTGGTGGCAAATGTAGCCAACAAGGATGGTGTTTCTTGGGGAGCAGCACATGCAATGGAGAGTAGGCGCAGGTGCCTTCCTCAACTGCAGCCACAAAGGTGAATTTCCCTAGGCCTGAGGCAGGAAGGATGGGGGGCTTGGATTTAGGATCTTTCTGGGGCAAGAGCTCAAGTAAGTACTGACCGTCACCTAGCCACGCCCTTTCCTCTCTGGATTGGAGGGCATTCCCTGGTAGTTTCCATTTTCATTTGAGATTCTAGGTAGAATTTGGGGCTTCCTGCAAGAAGGCTCTGGGAGGGCCCTAGGGTCCAGCTGCCAGGATGGGGTTCCCTGCTTCACCCTCATTCTTCCTCTGGTATGCTTTGTGTCTCATGGCACTCAGTAAAGGGGAGGTTTAGCTTCTGAGAACAGTGGAGCCACCTTCCTTTATGTTATGCCCTGAGCTACTGAAAGCAGAATTTGCCAAGATCAATGTGACTTCGGGTCTTATGGGGATAGTGCCAGAAAACCACTGACCCCAGGTTGATGTGACTCCATGAATGCCAGAGCAGACTCAAGCACCACTGGGTTTTCAATGGCTGGGAACTTTCAAAATTAGACTGTAAGGCTTTTTTCTGAGGTGCCTCTGGGCAAACTCAAACCACCAACTATCCATTAGGAGCCAAGTGCATTAACCATTTGTGCCACCCAGGGACTCCATGGGAATGGTGCAAACCTTGTTAAAGGGCAATGGGTTTCTACCGTGAGTCTAGGTGATGTGGTATCTCAGTTCTCAAGTAACTCAAAGGTTGCCTGGTATGGCAAAAGGAGCTTGGGCTTTGTGGTTGGTAGACCTGAAACTCAGACTCTAGGTTTGTCCTTTGTTAGCTGTGTGGCCACAAGGAGGTCACTTAACCTCTCTGATTCTGTAAAATGGACATGCTCATAATGTCTCCCTTATAGGGCTGATGTGAGGAGTAATGCATAATGTATGTGGCCCATGGTAAACTCACAGATAAGTATTATCATTACCTTAGTTCTATCAGGGTTTTCACGTTGAGCTACTTGGGCTTCTGGCTTCACCCTACCTGTGTGATTTTGCCCCACTTTTACCATCTAGGCCTGAGATTGAGTATCCAGGTCTAGGAGGAGGGATTGGGGCTCTGGATGACAGGCACATGGCCACACCAAGACATCTGCATGGTGACAGCTTCTCTGGGGATAGACCATTAGGATGTAGGACAATGATGCCTAGAAGGGACCAAACAAACAAAAACTAGGTGCTGTGAGATTCTGACTCATGGCAACCTCATGTGGGTCAGAGTAGAACTGTGCTCCATGGGCTTCGCAGTTGCTGATTTTTCAGAAGTGAATTGCCAGGAATTTCAGGATTCCATGGCCTCCTCTTTCCTTCCCTCCCTTCTCCACCTCAGAGAAGCTGACTTCACCCAAGGGGCAGCCAGCCCCATAGCCAGGAAGCAGAGAAGGAGATAGTGTCCCCCATGTCTCAGTGTACCGGGGGGAAATGGTGCTATTCACCTCCAAATATTTCATTTTCAACTTCTGCTTAAATCCCTCAGTGAAAAGAGAATCAAAACCCCCAAGATGTTTCCAAGGACCAGAGCTGAACCAGGGAGGCAAAACACCCCAAGTCAGGAAGAAAAAGCTGATTAGCTCCTAATTGCCATTAAATTATATATAT